>NC_077230.1:201949916-202285069 GCF_027887165.1 Monodelphis domestica
CCTGAGAGTTTTAATTTTAAGATCTCTTTTAGAGGTGATTAGTGGATTTTTTCAATTTCTATTTTACATTCTGGTTCTGGGATATCAGGGCAGTTTTTCTTGATAATTTTTAAAATTATAATGTCTTAAGTTATTTTTTTTCATCATGACTTTCAGGTAGTTAAATAATCTTAAAATATTTCTACTCAGCTTGTTACCTTCCTGGAGCCGCTGCCACCACCGTAATGTCATCTTTCCCCGAACTCTACTTCAACATGGACAATGGCTACTTGAAGGGCTTGGTCTGGGGCTTCAAGGCCGGGGTGCTGAGCCAGCAGGATTGCCTCAACCTGGTGCAGTGCAAGACTCTTGAGGATCTGAAATTACACCTCCAGAGCACAGACTATGGGAACTTCCTGGCGAATGAGGTATCCCCACTCACTGTGTCTGTCATTGACAACAAACTCAAGGAGAAGATGGTGATGGAGTTCCGTCACATGAGGAATCATGCCCATGAACCACTGGCCAGCTTCCTGGACTTCATCACCTACAGCTACATGATTGATAATGTCATCCTGCTGATAACAGGGACCTTGCACCAGCGCTCCATTGTTGAGCTTGTGCCCAAGTGCCACCCACTAGGCAGCTTTGAGCAGATGGAGGCCTGGAACATTGCTCAGACTCCAGCCGAATTATATAATGCTATCTTAGTGGACACCCCACTCGGTGCATTCTTCTAAGACTGCATCTCTGAGCAGGACCTCGGCGAGATGAACATCGAAATCATCTGTAACACACTGTACAAGGCCTACCTAGAGTCCTTCTACAAGTTCTGCACCTTGCCGGGGGGCACCACAGCAGACGCCACGCGTCCTATCCTGGAGTTTGAGGCCAACCGCAGGGCCTTCATCATCACCATCAACTCCTTTGGCACTGAGTTCTCCAAGGAGGACTGGGCCAAGCTGTTCCCACATTGTGGGAAGCTCTACCCTGAGGGCCTGGCCCAGCTGGCCCCGGCTGATGACTACGAGCAGGAATATAAACTGCTTTTTGAAGGGGTGGCAACAATCCTGGAGATAAGACCTTGGAGGATCAATTCTTTGAGCATGAGGTGAAGCCGAACAAGCTGGTCTTCTTCAACCAGTTCCACTTTGGGTCTTCTATGCCTTTGTGAAGCTCAAGGAGTGTTGTGGTGAAAATTTTCATCTTTTAAGAGTATTATAATATTGAACAATGGCCACCAAGGAATTTACTTATGAAATTCCTAAAATGAAACACTCAAGACAGAATGGAGTTTATGGAAGTTTAATCACAATGGGAGTAGGGAAACGGAGAGGGAGAGGAGAGAGGAGAAAAGGGAAAGGGGTTACTCAACCTCTGACCAAGGCAGAGGGAGTTTAGACCCAAAAGGCCAAGCTGGAAAGGAATCAGTCCTTGACTCACGTGACCGATCTGCGGGCCTCCTCCCTGTTCAAGCTTCTAACACAAACTGGCGTCTAGCCCTGTCCACAGGAAGTGAGCGAATTCCAGAGGCTGCTTTCTCCGTCACTTCCTGTGCCTCACAAGTGCCAATGGTGGTCTAGCTTGGCTTAGGACAGCCCAGGTGTGCAGTTAGTTATTTCTGATTTGTCATTGAATAGCACATGCCCGTGTAGTGTGGGTGTGCACAATTTTTGGGTGCTAGATCAAGATGGAGACTTTTAAAATTCACAAGAGCAAGAGTGCCATAACATCGTGTGGATCGCCGAATGCATCGCCCAGCGCCACCTGGCCAAGATTGACAACTACATCCCCTTCTTCTAGCTCCCCCTCCATTCCTCTGTTTACTACCCTTTGGCCATGATTCCATGAGGCCCCTGGGGACAGATGGTGGGGCTCCGTGTGGATGTGGGTCTGTGTGCACCCACGGTACTGTGCATGTGTGTATTTGTAACTCGGTCACTATTCTGGCCTGTTCCATATGCACCTAATGCTAAAGAAGCACGGCTTCCTCTCCCTCCCTTCATCCCCTGGAGCTCTGACAGGGCTAGAGTGGGGAGGAGGGGATCTAAGATCCTGGTCAGAGCCAAGTCCCACCCCGCACATAACCTCTGTAACTTCTGTGTTGTTGGAACCCCTGCCCCGAGACAGATGAGTCCAGGGCTCCCCTGTCCTGATGTTTACAGCTGTTCAAAGCATCTGAGAAGCATGTAGTCACTTTTATCCCCTTCTCCCCCTCATTCAGGAAAGCCAGTTTGACCTGCCTCACAGGCTACCTGGCTCTTGCCGGCCCCCAGTGAGAAAGCAGCGTGTCTGCATTTGGGGCAGGGAGAGCCTGGCACGGCCATCCCTCTCTCCAACAGACCCACGTACACACATCTCTACATATCCCAGACCCCCTCTCCCCTACCAGCACCAAGGTTCTGGCTCTGGAAACTAAGGGGCCTTTCCTCTCCCTGCCACCCCCAGCCAGGAGGCTCCGGTACAGAAGTCAGGGAGCCATAAAGACCCCGCGCTACCAGCTGGGACCTCTCCTGTTAGATTTGCCCTGAGTTTTGTGTTTCTCCTCACAATAAAACTGCCCATTCTGTGAAAAAAAAATTCTACTCAATCTATTTTTGAGGTCAATGTTTATTCCAAAGACTTTTTTCATGATTTCTTCTTTTTTTATTACTTGATTTTGTTTTATTGTTTCCTGGTGTTTCATGGAATCATTATCTTCCACTTGCCCAATTCCAATTTTTAAGTAATTATTTTCTTCAATGAGCCTTTCTAATTCCTTTTCCTCTTGGCTAATTCTACTTATTAATGAGTTATTTTCTTTAGAGATTTTTATATGCATATTTTCCCATTTGGCCAATATTACTTATTGAGGAATTTTGTCCTTTAGTGAAATTTTTTAAGTCTTTTCCTATTTGGCCAAAAATCTGCTTATTTTTTTTTAGAAGTTTTCTTCAGTGGATTTTTATGCCTCTTTTCCCATTTGGCCAATTCTGCTTTTAAGATGTTATTTCCTAAAATAGTTTACAAAGCTTTTGACCATTTTTCATGATTTTTTGCATCACTCATTTCATTTCCCAATTTTCCTTTATATCTTTTATTTGATTTTTAAATTTCTTTTTAGCTCTTTTAAGTTTAAACAATTATTTTTTTAAGCTTTTCCTTTTTTGCAATTACATGTAAGGACAATCTTACCGTAATTAAAAAAAATGAATTATAAATTATCATACTCTTTCTCTCCCCTCACCATTGTAAACCTTAAAATTTCTTAGACTTATGAATGTTGGAAATTTCCCCATTGGGAAATTTCATACTTGAAAAATTTCCTACTAATAGTAAGAACTCTATTGGAATGTGAAACTGCTTGGCAAGGGAGGATCCTTCTCCTCCCTACTTAAGACTACTTTAGGACAGAAACCTTTTGCTCAACAATGGAAAGGGCTTTGACCTATGCTTAAGCATAGAACAGGAAGTTCTTTGAGTCATGATTGTTTTTAGAATTCATACAATAGAGATACTTGGAATGACAGAACCTGGTCTTGAAACTTATAATCTCCACCCTACTCAGAGTAACAGGATTTAGGAAGGGCTGCAACAAAGATCAAGATTTAATTATTTGAGAATATGACCTTCAACAGACATGTGCAAAGGAAACAGACCTCTGGGCGGTCCTGGGTTAAGCTAGAGCCACCATTGGCACAGGGGAGACATCGACAGTGATTGGTAGATGTGAGAATTGAGGGGAGGGGACTTAGATGGTTTCCTTAAAGATAGCGGGGTCTGAGGAGAAGAGGAGGAGGTTTTGCTCAGAGGAGGTTTTGCTCTGAGAGGTTTTGCTCTGAAGGAGTCTGAGAGGAGAGAGGTCCTGGAGGGAGAGCTCCTGGAGAGATCTGAGAGGAGGGCTTGCTCTGAAGGAGGCTGGAGGTGGAGGCCCCTGAGACTGTTTCTCCATTTTGGTCACGTGAGTGATAGGGACTGATCTCTTTTCTTTGCCTCAGTTATCTAAGGGCTTGGGCCTTTGACCCAGCCTAAGCAGAGGGGGTATTAAGCCCTATTCCCTTCTCTCCTCTTTCTCTCTCTCTCTCTCTCTCTCTCTCTCTCTCTCTCTCTCTCTCTCTCTCTCTCTCTCTCTCTCTCTGTCTCTCTCTCTGTCTCTCACTCTCTGTCTCTCTGTCTCTGTCTCTCTCTCTCTCTCTGTCTCTCTCTCTCTATCTCTAATACCTTTCTTCCTCCTGTTTGTAATTAAAAACTCCATAAAAGGTTGACTGCTGACTTGAGTTTTCATTTAGGAATTACATAGCTGAATTCCTTGGCGACCTTAAATTAATATATATCAGTCTTTTAAAGTGATTACCATATCACACCCTGAATAAGTAATCATTTTAGTATAGGTTATACATACATGGGCACTCACGTAAAATATTTATTACTTAGTTATATGATGAAAGAAATTGGATAAAATATAGAAAGAAAAGCAAACTTTCATCTTCATTCAGAATCAGTTTTTTTTCTCTGGAGGTAGATAGTATTTTTCATGATAAATACTTAATACTTTGGAATTTTCTCATATCATTGTATTGCTACAAATAGTCATGTCATTTACAATTGATCAGTGTATACGATTGCTGTTACTATCTACAATATTGTCCCTATCCTGCTTACTTCACTTTCAATCAGTTCTTGGAAGACTACCTAGGTTTTTCTGAGAGCATTCTCCTTGCCATTTTTTTCTTATACATAGTATTATATCATGAAAATATACAAAACTTTTTCAGCCATTCACCAAATGATAGACTTTCCCATAATTTCCAGTTGCTTTCCACCACAAAAAGAATTACTATGAATGTTTTTGTACTAATAGGTCCTTTATCTTTTTTTTTTCTTATTTCTTTGGGATACACACCTCTTACTAGGATTGCTGGGTAAAATGGCATGTACAGATTTACAGCCCTTTGGGCATTTGCTCATCTGGGCTTTTGCAATTACAGTTTGTCCTCCAGAATGGTTGGATCAGTTCACATCTCTGTCAATAGTGAAGTAGTGTGCCAATTTTCACATATCCTCTCCAACATTTCTCAATTTCCTTTTCTGTCATATTAGTCAATATGATAGGCAGGGGTCTTTTTGATATTTTTTCTCTTTTTTTGGCAGGGGTTGGGGCTGAGAACAATTATTTTTTCTTTGCGGCTTTAATTGTAGTTTCTTTGATTTCCTTGTCTCCTATATCTGTGCTTTGATTTCTATTATTCTAGTAAGTCATTTTTTTCTGTTTGCTCATTTTTCTAGCCTATTTTTTAATTATCTTAACTTCATGCTAAATTTGGGCTCTGCTCTCATAATCAAGGGGGTCCTCTAACAAGCTTTAGTGTTTTGTGCTACTATGTACAGAACCAGCTGTGAAGGTGTATAACTTTTTTAATTCTTCCAAAGTTATATGACCTAAGGAGAGATATGATTACTGCTTTCTTGGCCTGTGCTCTTGTCTGTGAGCAACCATAAACACGCTTTCCCACCCTGAAACTCTGATAAATTTCTCTGCTTTTGGAATTGCTCCTTCTTGCTTTGTAACTCAGATGATGAACAATGTATGGCCATACAATAGAGTCCTGCTCTCAGAGCCAGTAAAGAGTCCCCTTTATTCCCCTTCTGACAATGATATAAAACCCCTTTCAGGATGTCACCCCCGAGACCTGCTTATGCATTAGTGGCCTTCTCTGGGCTGTAGTCCATTCTCATTCAACTGACCCTTTCTCCCAACCTTCCAAGTTATATTATACTAGAAATTGTTTTGCTCCTCCCTTTTGTTGGTTCTGCCAGTCCAGAATTCATTTCGTGACATTATTTAAAGTTATTTGGAGGGGAATCTGGGAGAGTTCAGGTGAGTATTTTCCTCTCCTCTGAAATCTTGGCTCTATAATTTATTTTCTGATTTTAAAAGTTAGGATAATGATACTTGTACTACTCATCTTTCTGATTTGTTGTAGAACAAAATATTTCTTAAACTTTGCAAGAATACATGTTCCTTCTCTGACTTCTCCTTCTGTTCTTGCTCCTCAATTCTACCAAAATCATTAATAATTATTAGAGCCAACAATAGAATCAAACTATTCCATGCATAAAACTAATAATGAAAAAATTAAATAAAAATAATCATGATATATAAACAAATTATATGATTATTGTTGGAAACTAAAAAATGAAAGTTGTGTTTCTCAAGCAAGATTTTGAGGAGTGACATTATAAAGTGATTTATATTTAATAGCTTGGACATTCTTGGTGTATAGATTAGGAAAACTTACCAATTTTTATTTCTTTATAAAAATCCATGAATTTTGGATCATTTTCTTTATTTTTTCATTATATAATTTTATTTGAAATTATAAGGCATTTTAAATGATTATAAACTTTAGAGAGAGATAGATTTATTAAGTCAATTTTGTTTGTATTTGCTTAACTTTCTGTAGGTAGATCTTAAATATATCATATACTTACGCTATTATATGTTTAAATATTATATAGTTATATATTATATATCTATTATATGTATATAGATAAAATGATGAATTAAAATGTAATAGCTAAAGGAAGAAGTTGAATTTAAATTTGACATATTTTAAGATTATAGGATTGGCAGCCTGCATTTTAATAAAATGTTAATCTGTCTACTATTGCCACAAGAGAACTGCAAGAAAATGAAATGAATATTTAATTATAATTCATTAAACAAATGAAATCTTACATTAAGAGAGTATTATTTTAGTCATTAACTGTTTTTACTTAACTAGGTATGATGCCTTCCATGATTACCAAGGTTTCCCATGACATAAAATAAAAAACTTGGAAAACTAAATTTATTATATAAATACAGTATATGCTTTCAATGCTGAGGCCTATCATGAGACATTTAAATAGTAGTTGAGGTGATATTGTAAACCTCAAATTTCCTTAGACTTATAATTGTTGAAAATTTCACCATTGGGATATTTCATACTTGGAAAATTTCTTACTGATAGTCTATTGGAATGGGAACTCCATTGGCATGGGAGGTTCCTTCTCTTCCCTTCTTAAGATTACTTTAGGACAGAAACCCTTTGCTGAACAATGGAAAGGACTTTGACCTATGCTTAAGCATAGAACAGGAATTTCTTTGAGTCTTGATTGATTTAGAATTGATACAATGGAGATACTTGGAATCAATCTCCACCCTATTCAGTCCTAATAGGATTGAGTAAGGGCTGCAGCCTAGATCAAAATTTAATTATTCCAATCTCTACCATACTCAAGTTAACAGGATTTAGAAAGGGCTGTAGCAAAGGAGTATAGATTTAATCATTTGAAAAATATGACCTTCAAAAGACATGTGCAAAAGCCAGAAACCTCTGGGCGGTCCTGGGTTAAGCGAGAGCCTCCATTGACAGGGAAATTGATGAAGAGTGATTGGTAGATGTGAGGACTGAGGGGAGGCAACTGGGATGGTGTCCTTGAAGATAGGAGGGTCTGGAGACTGGAGAGAGGTGTGGATTTTTGGGGTCGGTGTTGTTCCTGGGCTCTGAGGAAGCTTGCTCTGAAGGAAGCTGAAGGTGGGGGCCTCTGAGACTGTTTCTCCATTTTGGACACGTGAGTAATAGGGACTGATCTCTTTTCTTTGCCCCAGCTATCTAAGGGCTTGGGCCTTTTGGCCCAGCCTAAACAGAAGGGGTATTTAAGCCCTATTCCCTTCTCTCCCCTTTCTCTCTCTATATATATATCTCTAATTCCTTTCTTGCTCCTATTGTAATTAAACTCCAAAAAAGGCTGACGGCTGACTTGAGTTTTTCATTTAGGAATTACATAGCTGATTCCTTGGCGACCTTAAATTAATATATATCAGTCTTTTAAAGTGATTCCCTTGTAACATTGTGGCTGACCACACGGGAGTCTAAAGAATCCTCTCAATAAAACTTTTTCCTTGCCTTTTTACTATACTGTTTCACCACTTAGTTCTTTTTTTTTTAACAAAAAAACTTGGCTTAAAGACACAGCTGCTAGAACACGTGAGTATAAAAAACTTTTTCTCTTTTCTCCTTAAGTTAAATTGGAATCAGCAGTTTTTTCTTTTTCTTCCCTTTAATCTTAAGGGACAGCTGGGTAGCTCAGCGGATTGAGAGCCAGCCCTAGAGGCAGAAGGTCCTGGGTTCAAATCGGACCTCAGATACTTCCCAGCTGTGTGACTCTGATAGACAGAAAACAGCTGTTTTTAAATCTCAGCAACAGGACTCTAAAGTCCTGGCTGGAAGAACTGTTTCTAAATATCCTTTCCCTTAAGGAACAACTTCCTGGATTAAAAAAAAAAAAACCCTGTGGAAAGTTTGTTGCTTTGCCCTGCTCCCCACGTGTTTTGTGAAATTACAAAATATACATATAAAAATGAGTACTACATTCTTTGACAATTATATGGCAGCTGAAGAAGTAGGGGCATTGAGGAATGAAGGATACCTCCAAATTTTTATATTAATAGGTACTGTCATTTTTGTACTCCTCAATACTATATTTAGAGATGAAAAAATAAAAAATATTGAGGATAAAATAAAACAAAATGAGGATAAAATAAAACAAAATGAGGATAAAATAAAACAAAATGAGGATAAAATAGAAAATATTGAGGATAAAATAGAAAATGTTGAGGATAAAATAGAAAAAAATGAGGATAAAATAGAAAATATTGAGGATAAAATAGAAAATATTGAGGATAAAATAGAAAAAATTGAGGATACAATAGAAAAAATTGAGGATACAATAGAAAAAATTGAGGATAAAATAGGAAATATTGAGAATAAAATAGAAAAACTTGAGGATAAAATAGGAAATATTGAGAATAAAATAGGAAATATTGAGGATAAAATGGGAGATATGGAAGATAAAATAGGAAAAATTGAGGATAAAATGCAAGCCCAATTAGAAGATCTAAAATGTTTCTTACAGGATCAATGGGCAAACACCCACTCTACCAGAAACAGACCTGTTTCTGAACCTTTGAATGAGGAAATTTCCTTCCCTGAAATAGAGATGGAAAACACCTTCCCTATAGCCCAGTTAACAGACTGCTTCTCTCGTGCAGTGCAAATCTTGTCTGAATTTAATCCCCAAAACCCTTCCCCTGCAATCCCAGCTTCTCATGTTCCTTCTCCTACAGAAAACCAAATTCCAATGCAAGGGAGATCTTGTCCTCCTAGAGAAACCTGTCCTTGTCAAACTGACCCACAGGTGCAAAATCCAACTAGAGGCCTGTTTCCTCTAAGAGAAGTACCTGAAATAGGACGAAATGGGGATGTGGTGACTTTAAGACATAGGATACCGTTTACTCCCCAAGAAATAAATGAATTTACACGAAATATCCCCACATATGAACAAGATCCTTTTCTAGTAACAAAAAAGATGGGAGACATATTTTTTCAATATAATCCGTCTTACAAGGACGTTGAGAGCTTACTACAGGCTTTTTTAAGTGAACGTGAAAAAAATAAAATAATTGCTCATGTCAACAAAACCCGGGGGCGTAATGCAGCACATTGGCCATCTCAGGATCCCGAATGGGACTATAATAATCCTGAGGACTATCTACAACTATACCGTTGTAGAGAGGCCATCCTCACGGCCATGAAGGAATGTGCGGACAGTACAGATAAGTGGATGGAACTGGAAAAAATTAAGCAAAAGGAAAACGAAACACCCTCCAGATTTATGGACAGAATTATCGAGTTTGGGGACAGATACTTAGATTGGGACTTAAATAAAGAGAATAGTTTAAGACAAGTTAGAAGAATCTTTGTAAACAATTCTTGCAAAGTAATTAAAAATTATTTTAAAACACAATGCCCAAGATGGTCAGATATGGACCTTGAAGAATTGCGAAAAACAGCTATATATGTTTTTAAGGGAAACGAAGAAAAGGAGAAAGAGAATAATGATGACATGGAGGAAATGAAGAAAAAAATGAGATGTGTAATAGATAGGATAACTAAATTAGAAAGTGGGCATGATAATGAACCAACGACAATTGCCCCTCTCCAGAAATCCAATTATCAATCCATTACTTGCCACTTCTGTGAGAAGAAGGGCCACAAAATGATGGAATGTAGAACCTTTCTTAAGATGTTTGGAAGGAATACACAGTTTAATAATGGTTTTAGAAATAATAACTATAGAAATTATGATAATGGTTATAGAAACCAGAATTCTAGAAATTATAATAATGACTATGGAAATAACTATAATGAATATAGAAATAAGAACTTTAGAAACCAGAATTATAGAAATAGGAATTGGGAATTTAATGACAATGCTCAAATTGAAGAAAATTTTAATGATAATACTCAACAATATATGAGAAATGGCGCTCGTCCAAAAATTACTCGAGGTACTAATGACCCTCAGAGAGGTGCCCTTCAGGGGGGTGCCCAAGGAATATCCCAAACACAATGATGGTGCCCAGGGGGGGCTGGGGCACAGGAATCAGAGGATACAACCTTTGATTTCCCAGACCCTGATGTCCTACTACCCGTTGTCCCTATCCACTGCCCTCCCCATACTAATGAACCCCATGTTACCTTAAAAGTGGGTAACACTTATTATGATTGTCTATTAGACACCGGAGCTTCCTGGTCTGTATTAAAGAGAACACCTGATTTACAATGTTATTCTATTGGCTCAGAGAATGTAATGGGAGTATCAGGAATAACCCAAAGAGTTAAAAGACTTCCTCCTAGAATGGTGTCTGTAGGACCCCTAGAGGTACAACACTCCTTCCTTTTGATGCCTGACTCCCCTTTAAATTTGCTGGGGAGGGACCTTCTATGCAAACTCAGAGCCACAATAACCTGCTCCCCAGATGGCTCATTATCATTAGAAGTACCAGAGGAATCTTTAAATTTACTCCCTGTACTTCTCTCGGAAAACCAGGAGGCAAAAGAACCTTCCATTTTTGAAATACCTAAAGATATACCAGAGTCTCTTTGGGCCACATCTTCTTCTGATGTAGGCTTACTTAAATCTGCTGTTCCTGTGCAGATAAAAACTAAATCTAGCCCACCTCCTTCTATCCCTCAGTATCCCCTCTCAAAGGAGGCAATTGAGGGTATTACACCAGTTATTAACTCATTAATAGAACAGGGAATAATAATCCCTTGCAAATCTGAATACAACACGCCCATCCTGCCAATTAAAAAACCAAAAAGAGGGCCCGATGGCAAACACATCTATAGATTTGTACAGGATCTAAGGGCAGTGAATAATCACGTTATAAAGAGACACTCCGTAGTTTCTAACATACATACTATTATTTCATCTATTCCTAGCACAGCTACATACTTTACAGTAGTAGACTTGTGTTCAGCTTTCTTTTCCATACCAATACATGAAAACTCCAGGCATATTTTTGCTTTCACCTGGAAGGGCTCACAATATACCTGGTGTCGGCTGCCACAGGGTTATGTCGAAAGTCCGAGCTTATTTGAGCAAATTTTGAGCCAAGACACAGACAATATAACATTTAAAAATAGCAAATTAATCAAATATGTAGATGATCTACTCTTGGCTTCAACAGATGCAGAAACATGTCAAGAAGATAGCAAACACCTTCTTTTGGAATTGCACAAAAGAGGACATAAAATCTCTAAGGATAAAGTTCAATGGTGTCTCCAAAAAGTAGAATATTTGGGATTCATCTTGACTGCGGGTGCTCGTTATATTTCTCCAAAACGAATTGAGAACATTCAAAAATTGAGTGCTCCTACCACTAAGAAACAGCTGAGAGCAATTTTAGGAGCAACAGGGTTTTGTAGACAATGGATTCCTTGCTATGGGGAAATCACTAAACCCCTTATAGCATTAACAAAGGATTCGGTTCCTGAACCCCTCAAATTAGAGCCTGAACACTTGTCAGCTCTAACAGATCTGAAAAAGGCTATCATGTCTGCCCCTGCTCTAGGCATCCCAGATTACAACAAGCCATTTACTTTATATGTGCATGAGCGAAGAGGAGTAGCCTCTGGTGTGTTAACTCAGACTTTGGGACCTTCTCAGCGCCCAATTGCTTATTATTCTGCCCAACTAGACCCAGTAGCAGCAGGAGCACCACCATGCCTTAGAGGAGTAGCTGCTACAGCCTTACTAGTAACAAAAACCGTTGATTTAGTATTGGGATGTCCATTAACAATAATGTGCCCACATGAGATTGAAGCATTATTGGTAAAACATAGAACACAGGCATTCTCGGATCAGAGAATTACAAGGTATGAAATAACCTTATTAAATAGTGAAAATATTACCTTGAAACGCTGTTCAACTCTTAACCCTGCCACCTTGCTTCCAGATTTACCCACTTCAGGAGAACCACTACATAACTGTGAAACATTAGTGTCCATGGCAGAAAAGCCTCGAGATAATCTCTTGGACACTCCCTTAGACAATGCAGATCTGATTTTATTTACCGATGGTTCCTCTTTTATGAGGGATGGCATACGTTACACTGGAGCTGCCGTAGTCTCAGAATTTGCCACTGAATGGTCAGCTTCACTACCTTCTAACATTAGCGCTCAAGGAGCAGAACTCATAGCTCTAAAACAAGCTTGTATAATTGCCAAGGATAAAAAGGCAACAATTTATACGGATTCTAGATATGCTTTCGGCATTTGTCACTCAGTCGGGATGCTATGGCTCCAAAGAGGATTTTTAACCTCAGCTGGAAAATCCATAGCTAATGCAGAAATTATTAATGAAGTTCTTTCTGCTCTCAAACTGCCTAAAGCCCTAGCTGTAGTTCATTGCTCTGCCCATACAGGTGGCTCTGACCCTGTCTCTAGAGGAAATGACCGAGCAGATGCCGCTGCAAAACTAGCAGCCATAGAAGGACCTGGATTAATTTTAACATTAACAACCACTGATAATTTAAATTTATCACTCTCCTATAATGAAAAGGAAGTGGAAAAATGGAAACAAAAATTTAAAGCAAAACAGATTAATGGAGTATGGGTGTCATCTGAAGGAAAACCCCTGCTCCCTAGAAGTTTCTATAACCAAATTTGCCAATCTATTAATAAAAATGGTCATTTTGGCACCCAGGGCATCGTGGACTCTGTCAAGAGAGTATGGATAGCCCCTGGTATAACTACTGTAGCCTCTAAAGTATGTTCAGCCTGCCCTATTTGCCAGGCATATAACCAACATGCATATCGTGGAAAAGCCTTTGGGGGACGTCCTCTGGCTTACACACCTTTTGAACATCTACAGATAGATTTCATTACAATGCCAAAAGCTGGATGTTATAAATTTTGTCTAGTAATTGTAGATCAACTAACCAGATGGCCGGAAGCATTTCCTACGACCCGAGCCACAGCAGATTTTGTTGCAAAGATACTTTTAAAAGAAATTATTCCTCGTTTTGGCCTACCAGCACGTATTGACTCCGATAGAGGGAGTCATTTTACCGATTCTGTCTTAAATCAAATATATTCTTGCTTGGGGATAACTCCAAAATTCCATGTTCCATATCACCCCCAGAGCTCAGGCCAAGTGGAGAGGATGAATAAAGAACTTAAGACTATGATTGGCAAATTATGCACTGAGACCCATTTAAAATGGCCTGAAATTCTCCCTCTGGCCCTATTTTATCTTAGAAGCAGGCCTAGAGGAGACTTACATATTTCACCATTTGAGATGCTTTTTGGACATCCGCCTATACAGGCTAAGCCTTTCTCCCCGGCTTATACATCGCTATTAGGGGGAGATATTACTATTGCTTCCTATATACAGGAGTTACAGCACAAACTACGTGAACTTCATGAATCCGGAGCTGCAGTACAAGCTGGACCATTAGACTTTTCTCTGCATGACCTGAACCCAGGAGATAAAGTTTATATCAAGAATTTCAAGCGAACTGGAGCAACTCAACCTTCATGGGAAGGACCATTCCAAATATTATTAACTACTCCAACATCTATAAAGATTGGAGAAAGAAACTCTTGGATTCACTGCTCACATGTGAAGAAAGCATCTTCTGCTGAGACTGATTGACTCTATCCTATCATATGAATTGTGACTCTATCTTATCATATGAATTGGAGATAATAATCCATAGACAAATGGATGTTTTTTTTTTCAAGAATATATTGAATTACTGATTTTTTTTCCTTATTTTTTCTTATTTCTTTTTATTTTTTGATCAGAATATTTGATTTTTTTCTCATTTTTTTGTACTGAAGGTACACATAATTAATATTAATATTATTTTTTTCCCTGCAGTAATACAAGTTAATATATATACTCTTGCTATAATATCAATATATGCCTAAAAGCTTTAAACTATGGGAACCTGCCATTTATTGATAAAATATTATAGGACTGTGATTAATGTTTGTGTCTGATTCCAGGAAAAGGGATAAAAACAAGGAGCACAGACTAAACCTGAATAGTGCCAATAGAGCACACATGAAATATTAAAGTGAGACTCAAGGTTGCGACGCTTAACTTATGTTTAAGTCGTAGGACTTCCTTGTATCTACACTCCTTTCGAAGTACTCAAACAAGTACAAAGCTTGACTATCATGCTGGCTCCCTATATCTCTGAAGGAAAAAAAAATCAGACAAGGGAATGACATTTCCCCATCAAAATAGAATTCTAATTCTTTTCTTCTTATATTATGGCAACTTCCTGTAGTCTTGGCTACAAATGGCTAAGTGAAATATTACTGCATTCTGTCCTACATACTTGTGGGATAGAAATTACTTTAAACTGGACCTATACAAGGTCTATTTTGAAATTTTCTTATGTTTTTGATTATTTTTCTATTTTTTTGATAATTGACACATACAACCCCATACCTGAACATTGCATTCTGAGCTTAACTTGATATTTTTTTTAATACTTACTTCAGGGGGGATTGTATTTTAATTTAAAATCTAAGAATTTTTGAATTTTTTTTGTTTGAGATTTTATTTTTATAAAAATCCAAGACTTTTGTTTAAGATTTTACTTTTATAAAAATTTCAAAGATTTTGATTTTGTTCAAGAAAAGATCTTCAAGAAAGAAGCTTGAAACTTTTATATCCAGAGAATGAACTGTTGCAGAAAGATGCCAAAAACCTACACTTCATCAAGAAGATCAAGAATGAACTTTGGATGTGATTGATTGGACTGAACTTTTGATTGAACATTTATTGTAACATTTATGCCAAAAGGGACTGCCCCTAATTTGGCTTTCTGTCAATGCGCCTAGCAAACATTGGTTTTGCTTTCTTTTCTTTTCTATTTCCTCTCTCACTATTCTAATTTCTCTTAGAAAATTGAATATTGTGTATATCTTTAGTTAGAAGTGAATTTAGAACTACAAAATGATTATGTTAAATGATCAATGGGGAAACTAGTCTCCCAATGATCATCAGGGGGGATTGTAAACCTCAAATTTCCTTAGACTTATAATTGTTGAAAATTTCACCATTGGGATATTTCATACTTGGAAAATTTCTTACTGATAGTCTATTGGAATGGGAACTCCATTGGCATGGGAGGTTCCTTCTCTTCCCTTCTTAAGATTACTTTAGGACAGAAACCCTTTGCTGAACAATGGAAAGGACTTTGACCTATGCTTAAGCATAGAACAGGAATTTCTTTGAGTCTTGATTGATTTAGAATTGATACAATGGAGATACTTGGAATCAATCTCCACCCTATTCAGTCCTAATAGGATTGAGTAAGGGCTGCAGCCTAGATCAAAATTTAATTATTCCAATCTCTACCATACTCAAGTTAACAGGATTTAGAAAGGGCTGTAGCAAAGGAGTATAGATTTAATCATTTGAAAAATATGACTTTCAAAAGACATGTGCAAAAGCCAGAAACCTCTGGGCGGTCCTGGGTTAAGCGAGAGCCTCCATTGACAGGGAAATTGATGAAGAGTGATTGGTAGATGTGAGGACTGAGGGGAGGCAACTGGGATGGTGTCCTTGAAGATAGGAGGGTCTGGAGACTGGAGAGAGGTGTGGATTTTTGGGGTCGGTGTTGTTCCTGGGCTCTGAGGAAGCTTGCTCTGAAGGAAGCTGAAGGTGGGGGCCTCTGAGACTGTTTCTCCATTTTGGACACGTGAGTAATAGGGACTGATCTCTTTTCTTTGCCCCAGCTATCTAAGGGCTTGGGCCTTTTGGCCCAGCCTAAACAGAAGGGGTATTTAAGCCCTATTCCCTTCTCTCCCCTTTCTCTCTCTATATATATATCTCTAATTCCTTTCTTGCTCCTATTGTAATTAAACTCCAAAAAAGGCTGACGGCTGACTTGAGTTTTTCATTTAGGAATTACATAGCTGATTCCTTGGCGACCTTAAATTAATATATATCAGTCTTTTAAAGTGATTCCCTTGTAACAATATTCTACTATGCCCAAGTAACAGAGCACATATGGAATTATTCTTTTATTCTTAACCGTCAAGATGTCTATAACCTTCACTCATCCTTGTAGTTTTCATTAAGGCAAAATGGAAGAATATAAGTAGAGACTGGCCTAATCTCTCCCAAATAATTCTACAAAGCACAGGAAGGTAATGCTTCATTATGAATTTCTGAGCAATAGAACCAACAAAAGGAAGGGGTGAAACAGCTTACTAAAGGAAGTGGGAAAATTGAGACATTAATGCAGTGTTCTTGAAATTGTGAGCTGGTTCAACCATTCTGGATTGCATTTTGGACCTATTCTCCAAAGTCTGTAAAACTATGCATACTTTGACTCAACCATACAAGAAATGATCAATGTTAATTTTTTTTTTAATTTGGTCAATTTCAAACATTATTCCCTGTTTACAAAAATCATTTTCCATTCCTCTCTTCTCTACCCCCTCCCCTCCTGTAGCCAACGCACAATTCATTGGGTATTACATGTGTCTTTGATCAGAATCTATTTCCATATTGTTGGTATTTGCAGTAGGATGTTCATTCAGAGTCTACATCCACAATCCTTTCCCCCTCGATCCATGCAATCAAGCAGTTGTTTTTCTTTGGTGTTTTTACTCCCAGAGATTTTCCTCTGAATGTGGATAGTGTTCTTTCCCATACATTCCTCCGGGTTGTTCAGGATCACTGAATTGCCACTAATGGAGAAGTCCATTACATTTGATTATACCACAGTGTATCAGTCTCTGTGTACAATGTTCTCCTGGTTCTGCTCCTTTCACTCTGCATCACTTCCTGGAGGTTGTTACAGTCTCCATGGAATTCCTCCACTTTATTATTCCTTTGAGCACAATAGTATTTCATCACCAACATATAACACAATTTGTTCAGCCATTCTCCAATTGAAGGGCATCCCCTCATTTTCCAACTTTTTGCCACCACAAAGAGTGCAGCTATGAATATTCTTGTACAAGTTTTTATCCTTATTATCTCTTTGGGGTACAAACCCAGCAGTATTATGTCTGGATCAAAGGACAGACAGTCTTTTAGCGCCCTTTGAGCATAGTTCCAAATGACCCTCTAGAATGGTTGGATCAATTTACAACTCCACCAGCAATGAATTAGTGTTCCCACTTTGCCACATCCCCTCCAGCATTCATTACTTTCCTTTGCTGTCATGTTGGCCAATCTGCTAGGTGTGAGGTGATATCTCAGTGTTGTTTTGATTTGCATCTCTCTGATTATAAGAGATTTAGAACACTTTTTCATGTGCTTATTACTAGTTTTGATTTCTTTAACTGAAAACTGCCTATTCATGTCCCTTGCCCATTTTTCAATTGGAAAATGGCTTGATTTTTTGTACAACTGGTTTAACTCTTTATAAATTTGAGTAATTAGACCTTTGTCAGAAGTTTTTGTTATGAAGATTGTTTCCCAATTTGTTGCTTCCCTTCTAATTTTAGTTACATTGGTTTTATTTGTACAAAAGCTTTTTAATTTGATGTAGTCAAAATTATTTATTTTACATTTTGTGACTCTTTCTAAGACTTGCTTGGTTTTAAAATTTTGACCTTCCCAAAGGTCTGACATGTATACTATTCGGTGTTCACATAATTTACTTATAGTTTCCTTCTTTATGTTCAAGTCTTTCACCCATTCTGAGTTTATCTTGGTGTAGGTTGTGAGGTGTTGATCCAAGCCTAATCTCTCCCACCCGGCCCTCCAATTTTCCCAGTAGTTTTTATAAAATAATGGATTTTTGTCCCCAAAGCTGGGGCCTTTTGGCTTGTCATAGACTGTCTTGTTAAGGTAACTTACTCCAAGTCTATTCCACTGATCCACCTTTCTGTCTCTTAGCCAGTACCAAATTATTTTGATGACCACTTCTTTGTAATATAGTTTGAGATCTGGTATTGCAATGCCACCTTCCTTTGCATTTTTTTGCATGATTTCCCTGAATATCCTTGATCTTTTGTTCTTCCAAATGAACTCTGTTTTTTTCTAATTCAGTCAAGAAGTTTTTTTGGAAATTCGATGGGGATGGCACTAAATAAATAGATAAGTTTGGGTAAGACGGTCATTTTTATTATGTTAGCTCGTCCCACCCATGAGCAGTTAATGTTTTTCCAATTACTCAGATCTAGTTTTAGTTGTGTGGAAAGTGTTTTGTATTTGTTGTATTCATATAGTACCTGTGTTTGTATCAGCAGATATTCTTAAGTATTTTATATTGTCTAGGATGATTTTGAATAGAATTTCTCTTTCTAATTCCTGCTATTTTGTAATAAACCTGTTATTTTTTTATATTAATGCATTTTATTTTTTAAAACAATATTTAATTTGGTCACTTTTATACATTATTCATTGGAAACAGAGATCATTTTCTTATTCTCCCCACCTTCCCGCCACCCCTCTCCTAGCCAACCTGTGATTCCACTGGGTATCACATGTGTCCTTGCTCTGAACCCATTTCCTTGTTGTTGGTATTTGAATAAGGGTGCTCATTTAGCATCTCTTCTCAATCTTATCCCCTCCACCCCTGTAGTCAAGCAGTTGCCTTTCCTCAATGTTTTTACTCCCACAGTTTATTCTCTACCTGTGGATAGTTTTTTCTCATAGATCCGTGCATATTGTTCAGGGACATTTTATTGATACTAATGGAGAAGTCCATTATGTTCGATTGTACCAGAGTGTCTCAGTTTCTGTGTATAATGTTTTCCTGGTTCTGCTCCTTTCACTCTGCATCACTTCCTGGAGGTTGTTACAGTCTCCATGGAATTCCTCCACTTTGTTATTCCTTTGAGCACAATAGTATTCCATCACCAACATATAACACAATTTGTTCAGCCATTCTTCAATTGAAGGGCATCCCCTCATTTTCCAATTTTTTGCCACCACAAAGAGCTCAGCTATGAATATTCTTGTACATGACTTTTTCCTTATTATCTCTTTGGGGTACAAACCCAGCAGTAATATGTCTGGATTGTAAACCTTAAAATTTCTTAGACTTGTGAATGTTGGAAATTTCACCATTGGAAGGTTTCATGCTTGTAGGGAATTTCCTACTGATAGTGGGAACTCTATTGGAATGTGAACCTCATTGGCACAGGGAAGACATGGACAGTGATTGGTAGATGTGAGAAATGAGGGGAGAGAACTTGGATGGTGTCCTTAAAGATAGCAGGGTCTGAGCACTGGGGGGTGGTTGGAGAGGTTTTTCTCTGAGAGGTTGTGCTCTGAGAAGCTTGCTCTGAAGGAAGCTGGAGGTGGAGGCCCCTGAGACTGTTTCTCCATTTTGGTCACATGAGTGATAGGGACTGATCTCTTTTCTTTGCCTCAGCTATCTAAGGGCTTGGGCCTTTTGGCCCAGCCTAAACAGAAGGGGTATTTAAGCCCTATTCCCTCTCTCCCCTTTCTCTCTCCCTCTCTCTCTCTATCTCTAATACCTTTCTTCCTCATGTTTGTAATTAAACTCCATAAAAGGTTGACTGCTGACTTGAGTTTTCATTTAGGAATTACATAGCTGAATTCCTTGGTGACCTTAAATTAATATATATCAGTCTTTTAAAGTGATTTCCTTGTCACAGGATCAAAGGACAGACAGTCTTTTAGCACCCTTTGAGCATAGTTCCAAATGGCCCTCCAGAATGGTTGGATCAATTCACAACTCCACCAGCAATGAATTAGTGTTCCCACTTTACCACACCCCCTCCAGTATTCATTACTTTCCTTTGCTGTCATGTTGAACAATCTGCTAGGTGTGAGGTGATACCTCAGAGTTGTTTTGATTTGCATCTCTCTGATTATAAGAGATTTAGAATACATTTCAATATTGCTCAGTTTCTAATTAGTTTTTGATTTGGCTCTTAATGTACCCTTGCTGGTCATTATTTTTATTGCCTTATGATCTGAAAAGGTTGCATTTATTAGTTCTGCTTTTCTGCATTTGTATGCCATTTTTATGACCTAGTATATGGTCAATCTTTGTGAATGCATTGTGTGTTTCTGCAAAGGAAGTGTATTCCTTTTTGTCTCTATTTTTTCTCCATATATCTATTAACTTTAATTATTCTAAAATTTCATTCACCTCTTTTAACTCTTTCTTATTTATTTTTTTATTTGATTTATCTAAATTTGATAGTGGTAGGTTCAGGTCTCCCACTAGTATAGGTTTACTATCTATTTCCTCCATCAATTCTACTAGTTTTTCTATTAGAAATTTGGGTGCTATACCATTTGGTGCATACATGTTGATTAGTGATATTTCCTCATTGTCTACATTCCCTTTTATCAGGAAGTATTTACCTTCCCTATCCCTTTTAATCAGGTCTATATTGATTTTGGCTTTGTCAGATATCATCATTTCAACTCCTGCCTTCTTTCTATGAATTGAAGCCCAATAGGTCTTGCTCCAACTTTTAATTCTGACCTTGTGAGTATCTACCCGCCTCATGTGTGTTTCTTGTAGACAACATATGGTAGGGTTTTGGATTCTAATCCACTCTCCTATTTGTCTACACTTTATGGATGAGTAATCCCATTCACGTTCAAAGTTATGATTGTCACTTGTGAATTCCATAGCATTTTGATATACTTTCCTAGTTCTGTCCTTTCTTCTTTTGCTATATCCTTTTAAACCAGTGGTTTACTTTTTATAAATTCCCCTAATGCCCTCCCTTAATATGCTTCCCTTTCTGGTCCCTCCCTTTTTGTTCCCTTCTTGTTATTTTTAGGGTGTGTTAAGTTCCCTCCCCCCTCGCCTTCCTTCCCTTTATGGTATTCCCTCCCCTCTACCACCCTTAGTTTTACCTTCTCCCTTACCCGGTAGGATATGATAGAATTCAAGATCCCAGTGGATCTAGATGCTCTTCCCTCTCAGAGTTGATTTCACTGAGAGTAAGTTTTAAGTATTACCTATTACCACTCTCTTCCTCTCCTTATGAGTATTTGTCCCCTACCCATCCCATGTGTGTCTTTGTGTGAAAAAGATTATTCTATTTATTTTATTTCTTCAAGTATCTCTTGGTACCCTCTTCAATTCTCCCTACCCTTTTTCTTTTTTTGAATATCATTTTATAGTCCTTAATGCCTTAATTTATTATGAGTGATTCTTCTAATTACTATTATAATGAATACAGTTTTTGAGAGTTACAAATAACATTTTCCCCATATATTGATATATATAATTTGATATAATTGTAGCCCTTTAAGAAGCGAGTTTGAATGCAAAATATTTTTTTCTCCTTTTCCCTCTTTTTTCTTATTTACCTTTTCATATTCATCTTGATCATTGTATTTGGATATTGTGGAAGTGGCATGAAAAAGAGAGAATTTCATGCATGTAAAACAAAGTAAAGACCTCAGCTGTCAATCAAGAAATAACATTCCAAATAGAATGTTCTCAGGAATGACAGTTGGAGAGTCAATCCAGGATGAAGAGTCATGAAGCTGGGAACAGGTCCCCTGTTAGTTTCTGTCCTAGGTTGAAGTCTCCTGGCTTTGGAGAAGGGAGGCAAGAAGAAGGTTTTGTGTGACTGATGGTGGTAGTTGAACCTAAAGAACTGATTGTATTTTTGAGATTTGAGTTTTAAGGAAGAAGAAAGAAGATTAAACAGTTGCCTCCATCTCCATGACAGACTTTGTGTCACAGCTGTGACAGGGCTGACATTTCCCAAAATCCTTCTAACCCTCCTTATAAACTAGAGACAACCCTATCCCTTTCACCTCATCTTGCCTCAGTCCTCCATCCTGTTGTTCCCAATGAACCCCCTTACATGAGAAAGGAAGAGACAATAGTGTTTCCTCATAAGCCTCAGAGTATACTCGGGGGAGGGGGGGAAGAGAAGAAGCCAAGGCCTTCAGAAGAGGGTGGTGAAGGGTGGTACTGAGAGAGGAGGAGGGTAGGAAAAATATTAATCTATTAGCCATCAGTAGTGATCAATAGGTAAACCCAGAATATCCATTCTAGCAGCATCTCTATATCTCTCAGAAGTATTTCTATCTCCATTATAACTAGGCACCTTGAGTTTTCCCCTAGTATCTCTCTAGTCACAGCCAGAGTATATCAATTATTACAACCAGAAATATCTCCCTCAGATTATCTATTTCTAATACAATATCAAACTATCCACTTAGTTCTGGTCTTTTCTTTACAATACTTGGAAATCTTCTATTTTGTTGAATGCCCATATGTTCCCCTAGAAGTATATAGTCAGTTTTGATGGATAGGTGATTCTTGGTTGAAGACCTACTTCTCTTTCCTTTCTGAATATCATATTCCAGGTGTTGTGGTCCTTTAGTGTGGAAGATGCCAGGTCTTGTATGATCCTGATGGGTGTTCCTTGGTATCTGAATTGTCTCTTTTTGGCTTCTTGTAGAATTTTCTCCTGAGTTTGAAAGTTCTGGAATTTGACAATTGCATTCCTGGGAGTTGTCTTTTGGGGACTTATTATACAGGGTATTCTATGAACTCTTTCAATGTCTATCCCCCCCCACCCCCACCCCGTGTAAAAGAACATCAGGGCAGTTTTCTTGGATGATCTCTTGTAGTAGGATATCAAGATTTCTGTTTATTTCTGGGTTTTCAGGTAGACCAATGATTTTCAAATTGTCTCTCCTTCCTCTGTTTTCCTGATCTGTCACCTTGTCAGTGAGATATTTTATGTTTTCTTCTATTTTGTCAGTCTTTTGACTTTGATTTATTAATTCTTGCTGTTTTGCAAGTTCATTGGTTTCTAATTGCTCAATTCTGGTCCTTAAGGCCTGGTTTTCTGCTTTAATCTTTTGGTTTTCAGCTATAATTTTTTGGTTTTCTGCCATAATTTTTTGGTTTTCTGCTATAATTTTTTGATTTTCTTTTTTAACCATTTCCCACTTAGCTTGCCAGAAGGCTTCCATCTTTTTGATGAGCTCCAATTTAAATTATTCCAGAGCTTGTGGACAATTTCCATTTTTAGAAGGTTTTGCTTTTGTTTTAATTTCCTCCTGTAAATGCTCTGTAGCCTGGGGTTTTACTCCATGAAATTTTTTGAGGGTCACTGTTTTTTTTTCTTTTTTTGGAAGGAGTTCGGGGCTCCTGTGTGCAATTAGCCATCATTGTGGAAGATTTACCTTCCCTTTTTAGTCAGAAATCTGAGTGAGCTGGGCAGGTTCTCTGTGTATGGAGTTAAGGAGCAAAGATTTTTCCTGAGGCAAGCTTTCAAATATCCACAGTTGCACTACCTTCCCTGGGGCACCTATGGTCTGCTCTCCCTTGCTTGCCAGGATTTCGAGTATAACTGATCTCCGCGGTAGGTCCTTGGTGGTCTTAGTCAGCTCCGAAGACCTAGAGCTGCCCTTTGCTCATTCCACAGGTGTCCCTCACTCTCTCACTGATTCTGATGTGTGCTGGCTCTGACTCTGGCTCCTTAGGTGGGGTGTGGGAGGGTAGATCGGCTCACATTTGCGTGGGAGTTTTTTCACCCCCTTATTGTGTGGAAATGCCCAAATTCCATGTACCTTCAATGCTATGACCTACTGTAGAGTTCCTTTGTTACAGTTAAAAGAGTGGTTGCCTTAAACTGTGACCACGAGAATATGGTTTCAAGACAGTGTCTTGAGTTAAATCAAAAATAAAGTGGCCAGCCTAGGCTTTCAGCCTTAAGAGAGACCAGTCAGTCTTTAATCACTCACCACAAGATCCTTCCAAGAAAAGCTCTAGTGTTCAGAGAGACCCTCCAGTTTAGTTCAGGTAGCTCCACTTCAGCTTCCAAGGCTGCATTCAGTTCAGAGGCCTTTCTGACCTCCTTTTAAAGAGAATTTTCTCCTATGTCACCTCCCCTAAGTTTTCACATCTACCAATCACAGTAGATGTTTTCACAGGACTAACCATTATTAATTCACACCTGAGTAGACTAAACTTTTGAGAAATTCACACCTGAGTAGACTAAAACTTCACACCTCTTTTGTTAAGCTTGTCCTTTGCAAGTTTGCAAGTTGTCTGACCTTTTAGTGATTAATTTGACCTTCATAGGTACTTAGCACCTTTTTTATTAGATCTAAAAATAGACTTAGCTTAAGGGCTTTTGCCTCACTATAAGTATGAGTTAGTACTTTTCATTGTTCAGTAAGGAGTTTACAACTTTATCTTCCCCTAAAGTATGCTTAAGTATGGGTAATGTTAGAGTTCTCACATTCCTGATCAAGTACCTTCATTTTTTAAAATGGGGTATGGTCTTAACCAAATGTTCTAAGGTAGAGTCTGAGAATTCACAAGTCTGAGAAATTTTAAGATTCACACCTTCATTCTTATGAAATTTTGGGGGGGTCTTTTGAGATAGTCTATATCAGTGGGTCTGAGGAGAGGATGTGTCCCATGTCTAGACTGCCTCCATGCTTACCCAGAAGTCACAATCAATGTTTATAAAAATATTCATAATTACTTTTTTTTGTGGTGGCAAGTAGTAGAAATTGAGGTTTTTCCAAAAATTTGGCAACAGTTGAACAAGTTGAGGTTGAGAATACAATTATGCTTTAAGAGATCATGAGTAGAGTGCTATCAGAAAAACCTGGAAAGGTTTACATAAAATGATGCAAAGTGAAGTGAGGAGAAACAGGAAAACAGAGTAACAACTATATTGTACCATGATCAAATGTTAATTACTTAGCTGTTCTCAGCAATAAAGTGATATAAGATAATTGTTCAGGACTATTAATGAAATGTGCTACCCACTTCTATAGAAAGAAAATATGATCGGGTGTGAATAAAGATAGAAATATATTTTTACATTTTTGAATATTTTTGTCTATGTTTATTTTTATAACATGACTAATATGGAAATGTTTTACATGACTGCACATGTATAATTGTTTTCAAATTGCTTGTTTTCTCAATGAGAGGGTATTTGAAAGAGGGAGGATGAGGATTTTGAATTTTACATGTAATTTGAAAAAATAAAGCATTTAAGAATTGATCTTAAATGCAAAAAAAGTATGATGTGAAAAATTTCTTAACAAAAACAATGAGACATTTTGATATATATATGTATATATATGATACATTAGTTACCAAAGTTTTAATTGCTTCCACATTATTATTAAAATTGAGAATTTTATTTCTTTTGCATGTAATATTGTGCAATTAGAATCTGTTGCCCTAAATATTACAATCCCCAGCAAAACTACAATTACTAGCAAAACTTCGCTCACTTCCTGTCATTATGTGCAGAGTTAAACAGGATATAAATTGGGTGGAGTTCCATCTTTCCTTCCTGATGTCAATTTCGTGGAGCCGACTTTTTGAGCAGGTAGAATAACTTAGTCATGTGGTTCTATTTTGTCAGGTATTAAACTTTATAAAAATTACACTTGAAGTATTGGACTTTAATTTAAATCCTACATTTATAGTAACCAGAAGTGGGATTCAGAACCCTTAACTCTCTCTGAGTAGATTAATTTGAAAAGAAAACACATTTCTTCTGCCATAGCTTTTTGTGTCCCACCCCTCCCCCAGAAAACTCTCTTTGGATTTGCCACCTGTTGCTGCCAAAACTGCTTCCCTGCCTTTATGGTCCTTAGGAAGCCATTTATTCTACTTCTCCTGCTCCTCCTGTTACTGCTACTGCTGTTGCTGTTGCACTGATTGGATCCCTCTCTGGAGGCTTGGAAAGTATAAATTCCTCTTTTCCTCACATTGCCAAAAGCTCAGTGCTTGCTCAATGCCTGCCTTGTGTGTTTCCCTTAGGCAATAATTAGCCTCTTTAAAGGGCTTTTGCCTGAGAAGAGCTTCCCCTCTTAACTTCCTATCCACGTGACAGGGGAAGCAAGCTGGTCCCTGGCATTTTCCCCCTGGGGGAAATAGGAAGGAAGGTTACTCTTCCAAACAGGAAGTAGAATTCCAAGAATGGCTCAAACTATGAAAGAGCAGTACATTACTTATCTCAAAGAGCTCCTGTGTTTTGACATTTAGCTATATGTGCTGTTACATTGTCTTTATTTGTACCTCCCCATATGACTGGACTGGAAAAGATACCATTAGAAAAGAACCTTTGAGTTGTTTATGAGAAGAGGTAAGGGTTCATTTACTAGCTGAAGGGAAATATTATACCAGTAATCCTCACCTCCACATTTATAAAAATGTAATGGATGAAACATATAAAGGCATGCCTTTTACAGCTCTTACAGTCTCATATGGTAGATGGAAAGGTTTTCCTAGTGGGTGTTGTACCCCTAAGAGGGAGCATTTCCCACGAAGCCTAAGTAGCTTCTGGATGATTTTTAACTCTTCAGCTTAATCTACCTTCACCAGAATGATTTAGGTTCTTGGTGACATCTTAGACACAAAAGGTTTTCTTGAATTAGCTGCTATAATAGCTATATTAACTATATTAGCTGCTGTTTTTTTTTAATAAATCTAGGGGGGGTTTTGTATAAAACTTAATGTGTCCTGAGTTGATAAATGCATTTGTCAACACCTTCCTCAGGGAGGATTGCGTAATTGTCATAAAATTCTAGTTTTATAAAAGTTAAGAAACTTGCTACCTCCCAGAATACAGAAAGTGAACTACTTGGAAAAGGTGCCATGGAGATGCCTGCAGAAACCTCAAACTGCACTGAAAGATCCAGAATGAACTTTGGGTTGTAGTGAAATTGAACTGTGGGGACTTGTAACAAATTTATTTTGAATGCATACTCTTATGCCAAAGGGGACTGCCCCCAAATTGGCTTTTTGTCGATGTGTGTAGGAATCATTAGTTTTGTTCTTTTTGTTTTATCCCCAAATTGTTGTAATTTAAAAGTTGGTTATGTTACAAGATCCTTTGGGAAGACTAGTCTTCCCAAAGGATCTCAGAGAGTATTGTGTAATTAGAATCCATTACCCTAAAAACTATGATCCCCAGCAAAACTAGGATTCCCAGCAAAACCATGGTTCCCAGAATCCCACTCACTTTCTGTTGCTACATGCCGATGTAGACAGGTTATAAATTGGGTGGAAGTCTGTCTGAGTAGGTACAAAAACTTGGTCATGTGGTTCTATTTTGCCAAATAATAAACTTTATAAAAATAATACTTGAAAGATTGGACATTAATTTAAATCCTACAATATTGAGCAAGAATTAAAAGTAAGAAATATTCTTGAGAAATAAAATTATACATAAAGTTACTTGAATCAACACATTTTTACTTGAATATCTTAAAGTTTCAGTGTTCTTAGTTTTTAGTATCTCATATTCAAATAGTCAAAGACATGTGATCTCATTATGTGGATATTTCCTCTAAAAATGTAAATTGTTTTTTTTTCTGTTTTCTTGCATAAGTTCATTACAAAGGATACATATAATATACTAGAAACTTTCTTTTTCCATATGAATAACATTAGAGAAGGGAGTTTGTCCTTGCATTTTATGTCTATCTTTCCATGTGATTATTCCATTTTCTTTTTTGATAATGATATTTTTTTCTCCATTTCTGCTTCATTAATTCTTATATGTGTGTCATACTCTAACATAACATATAGAATTCTATTTCTCTTTTTGTGACTTTCATATTTAATTCTTCAGAGATCACAGTGTTTTAGTGCCATGATTATATAATAGCTCCAGCTAAATGCAGTATCAAATACATAGACTTTAATTTCAAGGGAAAGTTACTGAAAGAATTCTGATGTTTCGCAAAAGAAATTCAGCCTCACATATTCTTCCTATTGTATCCTATACGAAAATTTTTATCCAATTGTAACATTTGTTTTATATATATACACATATGTATATATATATATATGTATTTATGTATGTATGTATATATTATCTCTATCTAGATGCCTCTATATATATTTATGTATATATAAGTAAATATATATGTATTTCTATTTATCACTTTAAGAAAATATTATATATATACATATATATATGTGATAAATGGCATCTATATAAAACCATCAGCAAGCCTTATCTATAATACAGAAAAACTAGAAGCTTTCTCATTAACATCAGGAGTGAAACAAAGATGCCCACTATCATCATTAGTACTTAATTGTGTGCTATAAATGTTAACTATAGCAAAAAGAATAGAAAAAAGAAAAAAATTTAGAATAGGCAATGAGGAAAAAAAATCATCCTCTGTAGATTATAAGATAGGATGTTTAAGAATCCTAGTGAATCAGTAAAAAAAAAAAACCTAGTAGAAATAAATTATAACTTTAGCAATGTTTTAAGATACATAATTAACCCACATAAATCATCAGTATATCTATTTATCACCAAAAAAATCCAATAGCAGGAGGTAGAGAGAGAAAGTCCATTGAAAATAACTTTAAACAATATTAAATACCTAGGCTTGTACTTTCCAAAACCAACCCAGCAAGTATATGAACAAAATAATAAAACACATTTAACATAATTGAAATCAGATATAAATAATTTGAAATACATTAATGTTTATGTATAGGCAAAACCAGTATAGTGAGAATTACAAGTCTTTGTAACTTATTTCATATATTCAGTGCTATACCAATCAGATTAACAAAAATGATTTCAAAAAAATAATAAAACAGACATTGAAAGAGCCCATAGATGACCCTCTACAGTAAAACCTCAGGAGACAACCACCAGGAATGTAATTGCCAAATTTGAGAGTTTCCAAGCTATGGAGAAAATATTACAATAAGCCAGAAAGAGACAATTCAGATATCAAGAAGCACTAACATGACAGCAAAGGATAGTAATGAATGTTGGAGGAGATGTGGCAAAATTGGGACATTAATGTGTTGCTGGTGGAATTGTAAACTGATCCAACCATTCTGGAAGGCAATTAGGAACTATGCCCAAAGGGCACTAAAAGACCTTTGATGCAGCCATAACACTGCTGACTTTGTACCCCAAAGAAATAATAAGGGAAAAGACTTTTATGAGAATATTAATAGCCTCTCAGTTTGTGGTGGCCAAAAATTGGAAAATGAGGGAATGTCCTCCAGTTGGGGAATGGCTGAAAAAATTTGGTATATGTTGGTAGTGGAATAATATTTTGCTCAAAGGAATAATAAATGGGAGGAGTTCTGTGTGAACTGGAATGACCTCCAGGAGTTGATGCAGAATGAAAGGAGCAGAAACAGGAGAACATTGTACACAGGGACTGATACACAGTGGTAAAATCAAATGTAATACACTCCTCTACTATTATGAATGCAATAATCCATAACTATTGGGAGGGACATTTGAGAAATAACACTATCTACATCCAGAGGAAAAACTATGGGAAAAGAAACAGAAGAAAAACAATTACTTGATCACAGGGGTCGGTTGGACTATGGCTGGGAAAGTAGACTCTAAAAGATCACCCTAGTGGATCTATTAACAATAAGGAAATGGATCTTGCTTGATGTCACATGTTAAGCCCAGTAGAATTCTGCGTCAGATGTGGGAGGGAAGTCGAGAGAGGGGAGGGAAGGAACATGAGTCTTGTAACCATGGAAAATTATTCTAAATCATTTAATTAAATAAAATTTAAAAACAAAAGAAAACAAAGCAAAACAAAAAGATATCAAGGATCACCAATCAGGATTACACAGATCTGGTAGCCTCCACACTAAAGGACTACAAGTCTAGGAATATGATATTCAGAAAGGCAAGAAAATTGGTTCTACAACCAAGAATCACCTACCCATCAAAACTGATTATATACTTCCAGTGGAAAGTATTAGGATTCAACAAAATAAAAGACATCCAAATTTTTGAAAGAAAGGACCCAAACTAAATGGAAAATTTGATATCAAAATACAAAAATCAAGAGAAACATAAAAAAAATAGATAAGAGAGAGGAAAATTTTGTTTATTTTTTATTTTTTTCTTGAAGGCATTCAATAAGGTCAAATTATTTATATTCCTATATGGAAAATGTTATTTGTAACTCTCAAAAATTGTATTCACTATTGTAGTAGTTAGAATAATTATTGATAGATAGGTAGAGTTTGGGATACTAAGTGATTGAAGATGATGTGAAAAAAAAGTAAAGGCAGGTGGAATATAAGATGGCAACAAGATAAACTTGAAGGAATTAGAAAAGTAAGATAATCTATACCACACAAAGAGGTGTATGGGAAGGGGAGGGTAAGAATTCTATTATAAGAAGGAGAAGAAGAGAGTGCTAATAGGTAATACTCAAACCTTACTCTCAGTGGAATCAATTATGAGAGGGAAGAACATATAGATCCATTAGGGTATCAAATGCTATCTTACCCTAGAGGAAATTTGAGAGCGAAAAATTAAGGGTTAGAGTAAGCCTGGGAATATAAAAAAGGAAGGAAAGAGGGGGGGAGGGAATTTAATAGACACTGAAATAATAAGAGGGGATAAATGGGAGGGGGTAGAAAGGGAAGTAAAATAAGTGTGGGGATTAGAGCAACTGATTAAAGCAAACTAGTGGTGTAGAAGGAAATAGCAAAAAAGAAAGGGCAGGCCTAGGAGAGGAAATCAAAATGTTGGGATATACACAGGTGGTAATCAAAACTCTGAATGTGAATGGGATGAACTCACTCATAAAACAGTAGCAATTAACAGAGTGGATTAGAAAACAAAAATCTTCCATATGTTGTCTACAAGAAAAACACATGAAGCAGGTACACACACACAAGGTAAAGGTAAAAGACTGGAGCAAAATCTATTGGGCATCAGCTGAGAAAAAGAAGGCAGAAGTCATAATCATATCTGACAAAGCCAAAGTAAAATGGATTGGATTTTAAAAGATAGGGAAGGTAATTACATCCTGATACATGCTTGATAAAAGGAAGTATAGACAATGAGGAAATATCAGTAATCAACAAGTATGCACCAAATGGTATAACATCCAAATTTCTAAAGGAAAAATTGGGGAGCTTAAGGAGGAAATAGATAGTAAAACTATACTAGTGGGAGACCTGAACTTTCTTCTATCATATCTAGATAAATCAAACCAAAAAATTAAATAAGAAAGAGGAAAGATATGTGAATGAAACCTTGGAAAAAATAGAGTAAATAGATATGTGAAGAAAAAGAAATAGGGACAAAAAGTACCTTTTTTTTTTTTCAGTAGCACATGGTATATTCACAAAGATTGACCATGTAATAGGGCATAAAAATATGGCAAATGCAAAAGAGCAGAAATAATAAATGCAACCTTCTAGGTCATAATGCAATAAAAATAATAATTAGTAAGTGTACATGGAGAGGCACACCAAAAATTAATTGGAAATTAAATAATATGATTCTACAAAAATCGGTTAAAGAACAAATCATAGAAACAATAATCTCATTGATGAGAATGACAATGAAGAGACATCCTATCAAAATCTATGGGTTGCAGGAAAAGCAGTAGTCATGTGGAAATTTATATCCAAGAGTGCATATATCAAAAAAAAAAAAAAATCAGAGAGGGAGGAGATTAATGAATTGGGTATACAAATTAAAAAAAAAAAACTAGAAAGAAAACAAATTTAAAATGGCCAAATAAAACTGAGTTAGAAATTAAAGGAGAAATTAATGAAATCAAAAGTAAAAGAACTAAAAATTAAAGGAGAAATTAATAAAATCAAAAGTAAAAGAACTATTGAATTAATAATAAAACTAGAAGCTGGTACTTTGAAATAAATAAACAAAATTCAGGTTAATCTAATTAAAAATAGGGAAAAACAAGTCAATAGCATCAAAAATGAAAAGGACACCTCACCTCAAATGAAGAAGAAATTAAGGCAATCATTAAAAACTACTTTGCCCAATTATATGGAAATAAACACAGCAATCTAGGTAATATGGATGAATATTAACAAAAATATAAATTGCCTAGATTAATAGAAGAAGAAATAGGATACTTAAATAATCTTATATCAGAAAAAGAAATTTTAAAAAGCCAACAAAGAACTCCCTAAGAAAAATTTCCCCCAGGGCCTGTTGGATTCACAAGTGAATTCTATCAAACATTCAAAGAATGACTAATCCAAATATTATACAAACTATTTAACAAAATAAGCAAAGAAGTAGTTCTACCAAATTCCTTTTATGACACAATATGGTACTGATTCAAAAGCCAGGCAGATCAAAAACAGAAAGAAAACTACAGACCAATCTCCTTAATGAACGTAGTTCCTTAAATAGAATACTAGGAAGAAGACTCCAGAAAGTGATCATGAGGTTTATTCATCAGATCAAGTGTGATTTATACCAGGAGTACAAGAATTATTCAATATTAGGAAAAATACCAATAATTGATTATATTAACAAGAAAACTAACAAAAATCACATGATTATCTCAATAGATGCAGAAAAAGCCTTTAACAAAATACAACATTCATTCCTTTTGAAAACACTAGAAATTATAGGAATAGAAGGACCTTTCCTAAAAGTAATGAACAGTATATATCTAAAACAATCAGCAAGTATCATATGCAATTAGGATGAATTAGAGCCCTTCCCAATAAGATCAAGAGTGATATAAGGATTCCCATTATCACCACTATTATTTAACATAACACTAAAAACACTAGCAGTAGCAATTAGAGAAGAAAAAGAAATTGAAGGTATTAAAATAGGCAATGAGGAGACCAAGCTATCACTCTTTTCATATGATATGAAGGTCTACTTAAAGAATCCTAGAGAATCAACTAAAAGTTAGTTGAAATAATCAACAACTTTAGCAAAATTGAAAGTTGCAAAATAAACCCACATGAATCATCAGCATTTCTATATATTTCCAACACATCCTGGCAGTAAGAGTTATAAAGAGAAATTCCATTTAAAATCACCCTAGATAATGTAAATTACTTAGGAATCTAATTGCCAGGAATTATATGAACACAACTATAAAAATTTTCCACACAATTAAAACTAGATCTAAACAATTGGAGAAGCATTAATTGCTCATGGGAAGGATGAGCTATCATAATAAAAATGACAATACTACCCAAATTATTTTACTTATTTAGTGCCATAACCATTGAATTAACACATTTTTTTTACTGAATTCGAAAAATCCATAACAAAGTTCATTTGGAAGAACAAAAGGTCAAGGATATCCAGGGAAATAATGAAAAAAAAATGCAAAGGAAGGTGGTCTGGCAGTACCAAATCTTAAACTATACTATAAAGCAGTGGTCATAAAAACAATATGGTACTGGCTAAGAGACAGAAGGGAGGATGAGTGGAATAGATTAGAGGTAAATGACCTCAACAAGACATTTTTTGATGAATCCCAAATCCCAGCTTTTGGTACAAAAATCCAGTTTTTGACAAAAACTGCTGAGAAAATTGGAAAACTTTATGAGGGATTAGGTTTAGATCAACATCTCACACCCTACACCAAGATAAATTCAGAATGGGTGAATGACTTGAATATAAAGAAGGAAACTATAAATAAATTAGGTAACATAGACTAATATACCAGTCAGATCATTGGGAAAGGAAAGTTGCAAGATGAAATAGAGAAATTAAACTGAGGGGACACTATTTCTTATTGAAATAGAAAATGTGAACTGAGGGTGCCACTTGAAATAGAGAAATTAAACTGTGAAAACTGTTTCTCATTGAAATAGAGAAGGTAAACTGAGGGGAACTATTACTTATTGAAATAAACTGAGGGGAAACTGTTTCTTTTGTTACACTGACTACTCTCTGGCTGGCTGTGACTAGAGAGAGCTGCTATGGGAACCTGAAGCTGCTTATCTGTAATGGAGGTAGGAATGAGAAATGCTGAGGGATGTTGGTACAGAGATGCTGCTACAGGGGACTACTGCCACACAGAAATGTTGATATACAGGGGAACTGCTCTGGGGTTTACTCTGGGATTTGCCTCCTCATCCCTACTGATGACTGATGGATCATTTTATTTCCTAACCTCCTTCCTCCCTCACTCCCTCCCTTAACCATCCTCTTATTCCTGCCACCCTCTCCTCCCAATTCTTCCCTCCCCCCTGACAGAACTATAAAGATATTCTTTTCTTTTCTTCTTTCAAGTCAAGGAGTTTATTGTGATAACAGGATGGGAAACTGAGGTGAGAGGGATGAGGATGTCCCTAATCTAAAATGAGAGTTTGAGAAAGTAGTCCAGTTACAAGCTACAACTCTAAGACATTTAGGGAGATGGAGGACAAAAGCTGTTCAAAATCTTCTTCTTCTTCACAAAATCAGCAAGGTCTCTCAGCTTAATTTCTGAAGCCTCCCCCTCCCCCCCCAAGGGTCCTTCAGTCTGAGACAACTCCTGCAGAGAGAAAACAAAGTTCAAAATTTCTCAGGTTCTCCTGGCCAGCTCAACTCTCAAATAGACCACCAACTCAAAAGCCATGTTTCTCCTTCTTGTCAACTTCATCTGTCCAAAGCCAGAGAACCCCAAAACCAAGTCAGTCCCACCAGGGTCTTTCAATCAGGTTCCAATCTCCAGAGAGAGTGACTCCCAGTCAAGACTCCTTCCCCTGGTCAGCTCAACTGCCAACTCCTGGGAACATTCTGTTTTGGAAACTCTTTCTTGATTGACAGGCAGGTTAGGTTCCCAGTTTCTTGCATCTGTGTTTAAAAGTTCTCTCTCTCTCCAGGCCTCTACCACAAAGACCAAGCAAGAGTTAGAAAAAATTACAAAATGTAAAATAAATAATTTTGATTACATTAAACTAAAAAGGTTTTGTACAAACAAAACCAATGCAACCAAAATTAGACGGGAAGCAAGAAATTGGCACACACACAAAAAAAACTTCATAACAAAAACCTCTGAAAAAGGTCTAATTACTCAAATATATAAGGAGCTAAATTAACTGTACAAAAATCAAGCCATTCCCCAACTGACAAAAGGGCAAGGAACATGAAGAGGCAATTATCAGTTTAAGAAATAAAAACCATCAATAAACACATGAAAGACTGTTCTAAATCTTTTATAATTATAGAAATGAAAATCAAAACAACTCTGAGATACCACGTCATACCTAGCAGATTGGCTAACATGACAGTAAAGGAAAGTAATACATTTTGGAGGGGATATGGCAAAATAGGAATGTTAATGCATTGCTGATGGAATTGTGAATTGATCCAACTATTCTGGATAGTAATTTGGTACTATGCCCAAAGGGCTTTAAAAAACTGCCTGCCCTTTGATCCAGCCATACCACTACTAGTTTATACCCCAAAGAGATAATAAGGAAAAAGACTTGTACAAAAATATTTTTAGCCTTGATCTTTGTGGTGACAAAAATGTGGAAAATGTGGTGATGCCCTTCAATTGGGGAATGGCTAAACAAATTGTGGTATCTGTTGGTGATGGAATACTATTGTGCTCAAAGGAATAATGAACTTGAGGAATTCCATGTGACCTGGAATGACCTCTAGGATTTGATGCAGAGTGAAAGGAAAAAGAACCAGGAGAACCTTATACACAGTGATGGATACACTGTGGCACAATCGAATGTAACAGACTTCTCTATTAGTAGCAATGCAATGATCCAAGACATTTCTATAGGATTTATGAGAAAGAAAGCTATTCACATACAGAGAAAGAACTGTGGGAATAGAAAAACAATTGCTTGATCATATGGGTGAATGGGAATATGATTGGGGATGTAGACTCTAAAAGATCACACTAGTGCAAATATCAATAATATGGAAATAGGTCTTGATCAATGTAACATGTAAAACCCAGTGGAATTACTATGGGAGGGTAGTGTGAGGAGGAGAAGGAAATAACACGAATCATATAACCATAGAAAAATTATCTTAATTAATCAATTAAATCAAATTTAAAAAATAACAAATATGAATGGAGATCTATATCAGACCTCAAATTATATTATAAAGTTTTAATAATCAAAAAATATGGTACTGGCTAAGAAACAGAGTAGTGGATCAGTGAAATACATCAGGTAATCAACACATGGCAGTTAATGTCCATAGTAACTTTCTGTTTAAAAAAAGATCCAAGTTTTGGGGGAAAGAACTCAAAATCTGACATAAACTTCTAGGAGAATTAGTGGGGGTGGGGGGTGATAGAGTCTAGACATAGACCAAAATCTCACATCATATACCAGGAGAAAGTAAAAATGAATACTTGATCTAGAAATAAAGGATTTCATCATCAATAAAGAAATATGTGAAAATTTTAACTCTCAGACTTATGGATAAAGGAAGAATTTATCAAGACATAAAGAACAATAGATCATTTTGATTACATTAAATTTTAAGTTTTATACAAATAAAGCCAATGCAATCAATGTTGAAAGGGAAAGAACAGATTTTTAAAAAAAATATAGCAAGTCTCTGACAACAAAGTGTCATTTCTCTTATATATAGAGAACTGAGTTAAATTTATAAGAAAAACACATTTCCTAGTTGAAAAATGTTCAAAAGATATGAACAGACTATTTACTGAAGAACAAATTAAAACTATCTTTAATTATATGAAAAAAATGCTCCGGTTCACTATTGATGAAAAAATCCAAATTAAAACAACTATGAGAGACCACCTCACAATTATCAAATTGGTTAACATGATCAAAAAGGAAAATTATAAATGTTGGAGGGGATGTGAGAAAATTAGCACACATTATTTGTGGAGCTGTGAACTGATATAACCATTCTGTAGAGCAATATGGAACCAGGCTCAAAGGACCACAAGACTATGAAGATCTTTTGACCTAGCAATACCACTAATGGTCCTATGTCCCAAAGAAATCAGAGGTATGGAAAAAGGACTACTTGTAAGGAATATTTTAATAGCTCTTTTTGTAGAAGCAAAGAATTAGAAATACAGGTGCTGCCATTACTTGGGAAATGGATGAATAATTTATAGTATATCATTATAATGGAATACTATTGCACCATAAGAAATGATGAATAGGATAATTTTTTTTAAAAACCTGGAAATACATATATGAACTGATACAAAGTGAAGTGAGGAGAACCAAGAGAATAATATTTACAGTAATAAAAATATTATATATTGATCAACTGTGAAGGAAGAAACCATTATCAGGAAGGGAGTCACGATGAAAATGCTATCCACAACCAAATAATGAACTGTTGGAGTTTGAGTGCAGATCAAAACATTCCATCTTTCACTTCATGTCTTCTATCATGACATGACCAATATGGAAATATATAATATATGAAAGTATGGGCATAACCCATATCAGATTATTCACTTCCTTGGTGAGAAGGGCATATAAGAAGGTTAAATATGAATTCCAAAGTATAAAAAAATAAACAATTATCACAAATTGGTTCTATGTGTAACTGAAAAAAAATTTAATTAAAAAAATTCCTTGGAGAAATTGGCACCTAAATTAGCCTTAACTCATGATTCATGAGCTTTGAAAAGGCAGCAGGAAGACAGAGAGGGAAAATTAGATAATACCTATTAAGATGTGATCAAAAACTAAGGTAAAGGGAAGTAGAACAAAATGTTGAGAAGTTAGAAACAATAAGAATTTATGATATATTTCATGTAATTGTTTGTCAATAAAGAACTAATAAAAGGTAAAATGTGATGTCTGGATAGAGTGGCAAGTATAAATTTAGGAAAGAGAAAATACATTGAAGTGGCCAGAAAAAAAATCTTGATGAAGGAGGTGGTATACTAATAGGCATTTAAACTAAGGTAAAGAGTTTGGCAATTGGTATCCATGCACAAGAGGGGGATAGTAGGAACAATAATGGAAGAAAAGGATTAAGACTATGTGAAAGTAAATACTTTAAATTAGCTTATAAGAAGCATGTGAGAATGGAAAGATGTATAATTCATATCTGTAAAGTATTTTTGTTACAAAGGAAGACTAAATTTTGTATCTTCTTAGAATGTACTTTTATAAAAACAAAGCTGTCCTTAAATTATTTATTTTATCATATTTATATCCTTTTTCATGAGAATCATTTCTAAATATTCCCTTCCTCCTTTATAGAAAAATCATCTTTTGTTGCAAAGAATAAAAAAGAAAGGAAAAATAAAAAACAGTTCAGCAAAACTGACCATCACATCAATTGAGTATAATAGCCTAAGCAATGATCTATACCCTAATCCTCCATCTCTAGAAATGAAGGGTGGATTTATATTCATCATCTCATCTTTGGGAGCAGGCTTGTTCACTATATGTTCATTATAATTTACTATAATTCAATAGCATTCCTTTTGAGACTTTTGAATCTGGCCTTTGAAACTGTTGTAGTCACAAGATACATTGATTCCTTAGTTATGTCTTAATTTTATATCAGTTCATATAAATCCTCCCATGCTTCCCTGAATTCTACACAGTTACTATAATAGTGATGTATTACATCCATGTATGACAATTTCTATTTAATCCCTTGATGAAAATGCATCTACTTTCCCCCATTTCTTTTGCAATATAAGCACACACAGACACAATTTTTTTATAAATTTTTTAGTTTAGATGAAAACTTTCTGAATTTGAAATTCTTGGGATATGTCTAGTAATAGGACCTCTTGATCAAAGGGGATAAATATTTTAATCACTTTTTTAAAAAAGTAATTACAAATTACATTATAGATTGGTCAAGTCAAGGCTTAAAAAATAGTCCATTCAATTTGACTGTCTTTGAACACTGCCTCCAATAGTGAAAATTCTGGACAAAAGTTAAAAGTTGCAATGATTTGAATTTTTTTTTTTATTGTTTCTCAATTAGAGTGTTTTTTTTTAATTTGGTTGTGACAAGTTTCTAATTCTTTTGGGAGCATTAATTCATATTGTTTAACCATTTATTCATGAGTGAGTGATTTTTACTGTTACATATTTAAGTTTTTCTGTATTTTTCTTGAATCTAAGAAATATTATAGAGATATTTGATGAAAAGCTATTTTCCAGACAGCTTATTTTAGCCTGATTCCAATTGTTTTGGCCATATTTTGAAGGGGGAAAGGGGTTATTTATTAAAAAGGTTGGACTGGATATATTTTAAATATAGGGTCACTAAGAATTTAGTCAATTTCCAAAGAGATTTATTCTAACACTTTATTTACAAAATATCAAAAGAATGTAATAAGAAAATCAGAGAGAGGTTAGGGTAAGATCTAGCTTAAGCACTAAGTAGTTTATTCCCAGCCCCTGACTCAACCCAGGCAGGAAGAGTTGGGGGAAGTCTCTCTTAAGAGATAAGTCTCTCCTGAGGCTAGTTTTTTCCCCCCAGAAAATCCAGCAGTTAAGAGTCAGCTTTTCACTCACCATGTCAATCCAAAGGAAGAGATTTTAGAATAGCCTCACCAGGAACAGGGTCTTGGGTGCAGTCAGCATATTGTCCACCAGCCTCTACTCCATAGAAAGAACTGTGTGTATCACAGAAAGTTGTAATTCCTTTGAAAGGCACTTTCTTTTGCATCACTTCCTGTGCCTTCCTTCACTTTTTACATGGACAAATCAAAATCTAAAGCCTTGCTTTGTATTGCCCAGGTGGCAGTCAGTGGATTCTGATTCATCACATGCTATTGCACATGTGGGTCACAGATGTTACCCACTCAAGTGTGAATAGGGTGTTTAAACCTTTGGTGATTAAATCTAAAGATGGGCAGATCTCCTCACTCAACTTTTAAGTGGGGTATTTACACTTTTGGTGAATAAATCTAAAAATAGGCAGGGGTTACAATTTAATTTTCACAATTGGGGGAGAGTTAAATTTAATCTTCACAATATAAATGCTTTTTAAGTTAATGTAATTAATTTCAGCTATTTTGTGATTCTCTCTCTCATATCTTTGGACAAAAACCGAATTCACAAAGCATTATTTTGAAAGGCACTTTAGGGGACAGAACCAAGGTGGAGGAGTTTGCATAATGACCTTAATCTCTACCAAATGATCCCAAAGAACTTCAATATAATGCCTCAAAATTAATTCTGTAGTGACAAACCCAACCAAAAGATGGGGGATGGGAAATGTTTCAGTCTAAAACAATTGGAAGTGGAGTGCAAATCAGCTCACCAAAGTAAGTTTTTACCTCAGGAAGTCAGTACAGACCTTGGAAAAGGTAAATCAGCAAAAGAGAATTTTGGAGCTCTTGTCCACAGATGGTAAGAGTGATCTGACAACTGCTCAGGAAGAGATTATAGGGTCTACACTTGTTCTGGGTACAAAATTTGGTCATTTTGCCCAAACATAGATCAAGATTACAGTTCAGGGTTGCAATCCCAGGGTTAGGAGTCTCATTGGTATATACCAGTGCTTGTAGCCACGGGACATCAATGGACCCAGATCATGGTTCCAAGCCAGAGAATAATACTTGTGGTTGCTCATAGAACACAGAGCAGAGCAGGAATGTATTAAATATACCCTGTATTAGATCATAACACTTTGGAAAAACTAAAAACTTATTGATTTGAAAGTTATTGTGACTGCATAAAAACTTGAAATAATGTTCCCTTCACCATAGGAACAAAGCACACCAATAACAATTATTTGTTGTTGTTGTTTTGTAAAAAGATAAGAAAAATGCTTGGTATGAACAAACAAAAAAAGAAACATAATATAAAAAAGATATTTTGGTATTGGGTAATACCAAAACACAAACTCAGAAAAAGATAATGATTTGATACTTCTGTATTCAAAGCTTCAAAGAAAAATGTGTCCCAAAAGAATAAATGAATGAGCTCAAAAAGGATTTTTAAAAATCAAATTTAAAAAATAGAAGAAAAATTGGAAAGAAAAGAGAAATGTAGGAAAACCATGGAAACTGCTTGGTAAAGGAGGCAGAAAAATAATGAAGAAAATTATACCTTAAAAATAGAATAGACATTTGGTAAAAGAGGAACAAAAATTTGCTGAATAAAAGAACTTTTTTAAAATATAGAATTGGCCAAATGGTAAAGGAAGTTCAAAAATTCACTGAAGAAAATAATTTTATAAAAATTAAAATTGGGCAAGTTGAAGTTAATGATTCCATGAGACACAAAGAAACAAAGTTAAAAAATGGAAATACAAAAAAAAATGCAAACTATCTCACTGGAAAAACAACTGACCTGGAACATAGATGCAGGAGAGGTAATCTAAGAATTATTATGGTGGCTAGAAGTCATGATTAAACAAAAGAGATCAGATTTCACCTTTCAAGAAATTATCAAGAAAGATTGCCCTGATATTCTAAAAGTAGAGTATATAGTAAAAATTGAAAGAATTCTTTGATCAACTCTTGAAAGAGATCCCAATGGAAAAGCTTCCAGAAATATTATAGCCAAATTGTAGAATCGTAAAGTCAAGGAGAAAATATTGTAAGCAGACAAAAAGAAATAATTCAAATATTATGGATCCATAATCAGGATAGCACAATATTTAGCAACTTCCACATTAATGGATAAGAGGATCTGGAATACGACATTCCAGAAGACAAAGGGGCTAGGTATTCAACCAAGAATCATCTACCAAGAAAAACATAACATAATTCTTCCAGGGGAAAAATTCAGAAACATAGAGGATTTTATAGCATTCCAAATGAAAAGATAAAAACTGAATGGAAAATATGATTCTCACATAGAAGACTCATTAGAAATCTAACATGGTAAACAGGAAAGCTAAATCAGAAAACATTCAATAAGTTTCAAATTCTTACATTCCTATATGGGAAGATGATAAGAACTTTATCATTATTAGGACAGTTAGAAAGAGTGTATAAATACAGAGGGGAAGGGTGTGTATTTAAAATGATAGGATAATTGTTACAAACTTAAAATGAAGATATGAGGAAAAAGAATGAAATGGGTGAAGGATGAAGGCAGATATAGAATGGGATAAATTATCTCACATCTAAAAAGTCATGAAAGAGCTTTTACTGTGAAGATGGGGGTAGTAGAGAGTAGAATGTATGAACCTTTGTGTCATTTGAATTCGCTCAAAGAGGACTGGATTTTGTTACTGTTATGTGGAAATGTTATATTTTGGACATTATTTTGTACACTCTTATTATACTCTTATGTACACTGATATTAATTATGGATATTGATTAATAATAAAATATTAATACTTACTAGCATTAATTAATTTGGTTGTATATTTAATGTTACTGATATTAATTAAATTAACTAGCAGTTAATTTGCCAACTACAAGTGGGTTTTATGTACTAAAAATTTATTCATTTCCCTACCCATGATCCTTTCTATTTCTTGTATGGAAATTAACTTTATTCATCCAGAGACCTGACAAATAATCATTTAAATTATTAATTTATTTTTCATGAGCCACTCCTCCTGAGTTTCTTAAAAATTATTCTTTAAATTTTTTTTTACTTTTAACTTAATTAACTCCTATTTTGATTTCCAAGATTTCCATTTAATTTTTTCTAAGTTTTGTTTAGTTGATTGCTATTTATTGATCTTTAATTAATAAAATATTTAGAGATATAAATGTTCCAATTAATACTGTTTTATCTGTATGATACAAATTTTGACATATTGTCTCATTGTTGTTATTATTCTTAATGAAATTATCATTTAATTCTATGATTTGTTCTTTGATTTACTATTTGGGAAAGTTATAGCTTTAGATCATTTAGTTTCAAACTAATTTTTAATCTACATTTCCATGACACATTAATGAATGTAATTTTTATTGCATTATGATCTGAAAATAGTGCATTTAAACTTTCTGCTTTTCTGTATTTGTGATAGTTAATGTTTTAATGCTGTGCTTTAAGCTTCAATGATTCATAACATCTCTTATTTACTTATTTTCCAGGTAATTTTTTTCTAATGAATTCTTTTATTTTATCTTCTAAATCTTTACATTCTTTTTTACTTTGTTTTTATGGATTTTGAATATCTCATAGTGTCTTTAGTTTCAACTTGACAGATTCTAACTTTTAAGAAGTTAATTTCTTAAATGAGGTTTTGTACTACTTTTTCTATTTGGACAATTCTGTTCTTTTTAGAAATTCTTTTCTTTAGTCTTTTTGTGCCTCTTTTATAACAAGCTCTGAATGCTCTTTTCATAATTTTCTTTAATTGCTGTCCTTATGATATTGTAATTTTTCCTGGACTGGAAAAAATATCTAATCATTTCCTATTTATTCCACTTTAGAATTCAATTTGATACACTATTTTAAAGTTGTTTGGAAGAGAATGTTCAGGTTCTTTAGTCAGAAATGCTTTCTTTATTCTTTCATTTTATTTTTTATTTCTTTTGGTAGAGTTTTTAAAAGTTGGTTCAATTCAATTTTCTGAAATTAATATTGATCATCTCAAATAGAACATGTTTTTAAGCAAAAATAAGTCTTTTTATGTGACTCCATTATTTAAAAAACTTTCATTTACTTACTCCTACTTCAAAATATAATACAAATGTTTCAGCTTACATTTTTGAAACCCTTTACAATATAGTTTCAATTTACATTTTCAGGATTATCATCCATTATATTCTGCAGCCATATTGTCATACCCAGTATTTCTCTAAGTTAACACTGCATCTTCTGCCTCTCTCTGCTTTTGCAGTAGTTCTCTTCCATAACTGCAAAGTATTTTTTGTTTTTTAATTTCTTGTTCTTAAAATCCCTATATTCCTTCAATGTTCAGCTCATTAGTCCTTTTTACTGGAAGCACTTTTTGATCCTATTTATTCTTTTTATTCTCCATACCAAATTTTTATTGTTGTTTACTGTAGCCTAAGTTCCTGGCACACAGCAACTCACAGGTAATTTGCCCTTGATATATTCTAACTAGATTAGATTGGATTATTCATAGTCAGATTGTTAAAGGCCTTAAATGTCCAATTAAGGAATTTATAATTTATTTAATTAAAAATTGGTAACCATGCAAAAATTTTTAATATAGGAAAAATTGTTAAGATTAAGATATGAGAAAGATTACACTTGTAGAAATGTTAGGATTGTTTTGGGAAACTAAAGGCAGGAAGAGCAGGTAGAAAGAAATTGAAAAATTAAGATTTAATGAGTGTAAGTATTTGAGTGGCTGATATAAAAGAGTAAAGGAAGAGAGATCTAAAAAAAATGTGTAGGTGGAGTTGCCCATACTTTCCAACAATTAAGTGTAAGGGGAGAGTGAGAGATAGCACGTATCAAACATGACTAAGCTTATTAGTTTAGATAAATAGAAAAAAGCTGCATTATGAACTGAAGATGAGGTCAGTGAAATTGAAGAGGTGAGTTTGTGAGAAGAGATCAAAAGTTCAATTTGGAGCTTGCACAGTCTGAGGTGTAATCAGAATAATCACCATGGAAATATCCAATATGTTGTTGAAAATATATGATTCAAAATATCAGAAAACATTGGAAGTGAAGTCACATAGTTACACACCTGAAATTAAATTTGTGGGAGAATGTGTAGTACCACTGAGAGAGAGTAAATAAAGGAGAGCACAAGTCTAGAAAAGAAAGGAGTCAGGAAAATATGACCAATGTCTTAAAAGATTTTAATGATTGTCAGAGACAGCACCAAAAGGCAGAATTAGCATCAGTGGGTAAAAGGTAAAAGGAAACATGTTTGAATTCACTATAGGGTAGAACTTTCAAACAATGAGAACTGTAAAAATAGAATAGACTTCCTTTTGAGGGGCATGAAAATATTCACATAAGTTATGGATGTTGACCTACTGATGATATTAGTATAAGCATTATAACTTTTTGAAGAGGTTAGAGCTATATTTAGCTAAATGATACTTTCCCTTCCAGCCAATTTGTAGTTAGATGAGAAATTATATCTGACATTACCTCCTTTCTGTCTTTTAAAATATTAAAAAATTTTTCATCTCTATGATGCATTTTTAAACCTGTAATAGTTTTAAAATCCTCGACTACTAGTACATGCCTGAGCAGGTCCTAACTTGTCTTTTGCTCAGGAAAATGCAATTATTTTTAAACTCTCTTATGGAAGCAACCTGGTAATACCTGAAAGCCACTTATCATTTATTGACCAATATGTGTGAAATACAAAATAAATTGGCAGATAACTATTTTCTCTTATAGGGTTTACTCTAGTCCATCATAAATTGTAAAAAAAAAGATATAAGGAAATGGTACTTAAGGAGCTGAGGAAATTGTTGTGCTAAATAGGAATTATATCATAATTATAACTATAAAGAGAAATATTATTATATTATTATAATTATATTATAAAGAAAAATAAGTAGTCATCTGGAAAGAAAAATACATTTCATTTTTAAATCCACTTCAAATTAAATATTGAAATTCATATTTCTTAAAAAATTTATAAATTATTTGATAGCACTTTTGTATGTTGAAAAATGGATTTGGGAATGTTAAAATATTAAGTTCATAGAAATAGTCAATGCAATTCAAGCAATATTAGTAAAGTTCTTATGTGCACAGTATTATTTTAAATGCTGATCAAACAAGTTAAATTTTTTAAAAGAAATTCTACCACTAAGTAGTTTACACAAAAATAATAGAGAAGATAGTAGCCAAATATCAATGATTCTGGGAGGAATAGATATCAAAATAAAGGAGGAGTCCAGATAAAGTGGTATTGTAACACTCGACATGGTCAAGAAAGGGGCTATAAATAAAATAAGCAGGGTTATCTTGTCTTGTAAAACAACATGCTCTAGATATGACATATGCAAAATACCATTAAAATATTCTTCTTTTCCACATTTTTTGTATTTTAATTACATATAAATATACATGCATAAATGTTCAAATATATTTTCATGGCTATAAATATATATGCATTATATGTAAATATGTATCTGTATTTATGCAATCAAAATGTTTACTGTGTTGAGGATTACATAATGCTGATGCCTACATAAAGATAGACAAGAGAGATTAATACTTCCTAGACTGGAAGGTCACCAGAATAGAATATGTAAAATCATGGAGGTTATTTATTAAATAAATTATAATATAGAGTAAAAGCTCAGATACTGATGGAAATTTTTACAGACTATAAAAATAAATTATCTTTGTTATAGAAGCTAATGCTAAGCAATCTCTTCTTTCAGTTAACCTTATAGTCTAAAAATAGAAATAGATTTTTAAACATTCAGATAAATTAATGAGTGAGAGGACCCAATGGGCAAAGTAAGATTTTAGAAAACTACCGTTAATTGCTAGGCTGTATATTCAACTGCATATCAATGCTCTTCTATTCTTCTATTCTTTGGTAAACTATAAATATATATGTGCATATACACACACACACACACACACCACAAAAATTTTGGCACACAAACACATACTTTATAGATTTTGATCAATTCTAACAGTGCTTGAATTTTTACTTTTTAAATTTTTCCTAACAATGACAGAATTTAGATACAGAAATGCAATGATGGCAAAGAAATGAATGTAGCTCAATTTGAAATTATTTATTTTACATACTTTTTAAAAGAGCAAAATTCAATTTAATTGACATTTATAAAGTACCTACTATATAGGAAGACATTTGTTAAGAGTTAAAAATACAATGACAAATATAGAATAATAAGTCCATTTTTAAGGAATTTATAGTATCCAGAATTTCAAAATGAAAGGAGAAAAAGGGAAAATTATAGAAGAAAACTTCATGCTATCTGACCAATTTATTTTGTATGTGTCATACATATTGGTCAATAACATATACAGAAGGAGAAAAAAAATTTTTTAAATAATATTTTATTTGATCATTTCCAAGCATTATTCATTAAAGACAAAGATCATTTTCTTTTCCTCCCCCCCACCCCCCATAGCCGACGCGTGACTCTACTGGGTGTCACATGTTTTCTTGATTCGAACCCATTTCTATGTTGTCAATATTTGCATTAGAGTTTCGTTTAGAGTCTCTCCTCTGTCATGTCCCCTCAACTGCTGTAGTCAGGGAGTTGCTTTTCCTCGGTGTTTCCACTCCCATAGTTTATCCTTTGCTTATGAATGGTGTTTTTTTCTCCTGGATCCCTGCAAGTTGTTCAGGGACATTACACCGCCATTTATGGAGAAGTCCATTATGTTCGATTATACCACAGTATATTAGTCTCTGTGTACAATTTTCTCCTGGTTCTGCTCCTCTCGCTCTGCATCACTTCCTGGAGGTTGTTCCAGTCTCCATGGAACTCCTCCACTTTATTATTCCTTTTAGCACAATAGTATTCCATCACCAACATATACCACAATTTGCTCAGCCATTCCCCAATTGATGGGCATCCCCTCACTTTCCAGTTTTTGGCCACCACAAAGAGCACAGCTATGAATATTTTTTACAAGTCTTTTTGTCCATTATCTCTTTGGGGTACAGACCCAGCAGTGCTATGGCTGGATCAAAGGGTAGACATTCTTTTATTGCCCTTTGGGCATAGTTCCAAATTGCCCTCCAGAATGGTTGGATCAGTTCACAACTCCACCAGCAATGAATTAATGTCCCTACTTTGCCACATCCCCTCCAGCATTCATTACTTTCCTTTGCTATCATGATAACCAGTCTGCTTGGTGTGAGGTGATACCTCAGAGTTGTTTTGATTTGCATCTCTCTGATTATAAGAGATTTAGAACACTTCTTCATGTGCTTATTAATAGTTTTGATTTCTTTATCTGAAAACTGCCTATCCATGTCCCTTGCCCATTTATCAATTGGAGAATGGCTTGATTTTTTTTACAATTGATTTAGCTCTTTATAAATTTGAGTAATTAAACATTTGTCAGAGGTTTCTATGAAGATTTTTTCCCAATTTGTTGTTTCCGTTCTGATTTTAGTTACATTGGTTTTGTTTGTACAAAAGCTTTTTAGTTTGATGTAGTCAAAATTATTTATTTTACATTTTGTGATTCTTTCTATGTCTTGCTTGGTTTTAAAGCCTTTCCCCTCCCAAAGGTCTGACATGTATACTATTTTGTGTTTACCCAATTTACTTATGGTTTCCTTCTTTATGTTTAAGACATTCACCCATTTTGAATTTATCTTGGTGTAGGGTGTGAGGTGTTGATCTATTCCTAATCTCTCCCATAGAGTCTTCCAATTTTCCCAGCAGTTTTTATCGAATAGTGGATTTTTGTCCCAAAAGCTGGGATCTTTGGGTTTATCATAAACTGTCTTGCTGAGGTCACTTTCCCCCAGTCTATTCCACTGATCTTCCTTTCTGTTTCTTAGCCAGTACCAAATTGTTTTGATGACTGCTGCTTTGTAATATAGTTTAAGGTCTGGGACTGCAAGGCCCCCATCATATGTGTTTTTTTTTTCATTATTTCCCTGGATATCCTTGATCTTTTGTTATTCCAAATGAATTTTGTTATGTTTTTTTTTTCTAAATCAGTAAAGAAATATTTGGGAGTTCAATGGGTATGGCACTAAATAGATAAATAAGTTTGGGTAGGATGGTCATTTTTATTATATTGGCTCATCCTATCCATGAGCAGTTAATGTTTTTCCAATTGTTCAATTCTAGTTTTAGTTGTGTGGAGAGTGTTTTATAGTTGTGTTCATATAGTTCCTGTGTCTGTCTCGGGAGATAGATTCCTAGGTATTTTATTTTGTCTAAGGTGATTTTGAATGGGATTTCTCTTTCTAGTTCTTGCTGCTGAGCTGTGTTGGAGATATATAGAAAAGCTGATGACTTATGTGGGTTTATTTTGTATCCTGCAACTTTGCTAAAGTTGTTGATTATTTCGACTAGCTTTTTGGTTGATTCCCTAGGATTCTTTAAGTAGACCATCATGTCATCTGCAAAGAGTGATAACTTGGTCTCCTCCTTGCCTATTTTGATGCCTTCAATTTCTTTTTCTTCTCTAATTGCTACTGCTAGTGTTTCTAGTACAATGTCAAATAGTAGAGGTGATAATGGGCATCCTTGTTTCACTCCTGATCTTATTGGGAATGCATCTAGTTTATCCCCATTGCAGATGATATTAGCTGATGGTTTTAGATATATACTGTTTATTATTTTTAGGAACGACCCTTCTATTCCTATGCTTTCTAGTGTTTTTAATAGGAATGGGTGTTGTATTTTATCAAAGGCTTTTTCTGCAGCTATTGAGATAATCATGTGATTCTTGTTGGTTTGTTTGTTGATGTGGTCAATTATGTGGATGGTTTTCCTATTATTGGACCAGCCCTGCATCCCTGCTATAAATCCTACTTGATCATGGTGGATGACCCTTCTGATCACTTGATGGAGTCTTTTTGCTAGTATCCTATTTAAGATTTTTGCATCTATATTCATTAGGGAGATTGGTCTATAGTTTTCTTTCTCTGTTTTTGACCTGCCTGGTTTTGGAATCACTACCATGTTTGTGTCATAAAAGGAGTTTGGTAGAACTCCCTCTTTGCTTATTATGTCAAATTGTTTGTATAGTATTGGGATTAACTGTTCTCTGAATGTTTGATAGAATTCACTGGTGAATCCATCAGGCTCTGGGGATTTTTTCTTAGGAAGTTCTTTGATGACTTGTTGGATTTTATTTACTGATATGGGATTATTTAAGAATTCTATTTCCTCTTCTGTTAGTCTAGGCAGATTGTATTTTTGTATATATTCATCCATATCACCTAAATTGGTGTATTTATTGCCATATAATTGGGCAAAGTAATTTCTAATGATTGCCTTAATTTCCTCTTCATCGGAGGTGCTGTCCCCCTTTTCATCTTGGATGCTGTTAATTTGCTTTTCTTCCTTCCTTTTTTTAATTAGATTGACCAGTACTTTGTCTATTTTGTTTGTTTTTTCAAAGTACCAGCTTCTTGTCCTATTTATTAAATCAATAGTTCTATCACTTTGGATTTTATTAATTTCTCCCTTAATTTTTAGGATTTCTAGTTTGGTTTTCTGCTGGGGGTTTTAAAATTGATCGCTTTCGAGTTTTTTTATTTGCATTTCCAATTGATTGATCTCTGCTTTCCCTAGTTTGTTGATATATGCACTCAGGGATATGAATTTACCTCTGATTACCAGTTTGGCTGCATCCCATAAGGTTTGAAAGGATGTCTCGCCATTGTCATTTTCCTCGATAAAATTATTAATTATTTCTATGATTTCTTCTCTAACTAAACGATTTTGGAGTATCATATTGTTTAATTTCTAATTAGTTTTTGATTTGGTTTTCCATGTACCTTTACTGATCATTATTTTTATTGCCTTGTGATCCGAGAAGGCTGCATTTATTATTTCTGCTCTTCTGCATTTGTGTGCTATGTTTCTGTGACCTAATGTATGGTCAATTTTTGTGAATGTGCCATGTGGTGCTGAGAAGAAGGTGTATTCCTTTTTATCCTATTTATTTTTCTCCATATGTCTATTAATTCTCATTTTTTCTAAGATTTCATTCATTTCTTTCACCTCTTTCTTATTTATTTTTTGGTTTGATTTATCTAAATTTGATAATGGTTGGTTTAAGTCTCCCACTAATATGGTTTTACTGTCTATTTCTTCCTTCAATTCTCCTAGTTTCTCCATTAGAAATTTGGGTGCTATATTATTTGGTGCATACATGTTGATTAGTGATATTTCCTCATTATCTAAAGTCCCTTTTAACAAAATATAATTACTGTGGGGTTTTCCTTAATGGACTTCCCTGACCAGCAGGGTCCCACAGGGAAGGGGCTCACCTTTGTGATGGGATCCGAGGAGAGGTAGGAACCAAGAACCCGGGTGGAGAATGAAAGACAAGGACAAGTCAGTGGTTGGATAGGGCAGGCAATCCCTATGATACTCCCTTTGATAGGAAAGTATGAGTACAAAGGAACACAAGGTGGATGAGGAGATTAAGATAGGAAATGCAGGCCCAGATGGTTACAGCCTCAGGGACGGAGAAGGTCAAGAGGAAAGAGAGACATAGTCATTGAGGAGCCCAGTGGAGCTCCATGGAAGGGAGAGAAAGGCCAAGAACCAAGAGGAAGTTCATGGGTTTGCCTCTGAATTTATTCCTGTCCTGCTTGGGCAGTACTCCCAAGCACGTAGTAACCACATCACAAAGTATAGACAATTAAGATTGGGTGGCAAGATAGAGGGAACACCTTTGGGCGTGGAGATTGCAAACCGTGCTTTCCCGGGGAATTGAGTCCGAGCATGTTAATTAGTTTGTCTTAGTCAAGGGCCACATGGCCAGTTCAAGGTTACATTCACAAGCCTCATTGGTATAACCTTATGCTTGGAGGAGACACAGTAGCCATACAGTCATTTATATTTCATAGATGTGAATATGCTTGGGATGCTACATATCCCCCCCTTTTTTTAAAAAAATAAAATGAAAGGTGGTTGATATAGAAATGTGACTAAAATTAAAATATAAAAATCATGTAGCATCACCAATTGATACTTCAAGTGATTAAAAATAGATATTCAAAATATATTGCCAAAGCCTTGGCTGAAAAAAGTAATTGTGATTATCAACAATAATAAAATCTTCCTCTTTGCTCATAAAGATTATTGCAAAGATAAAATGTGTTCTTAATACTAAACAATCAAAATCAAAGATGAAAATTTTCATAAATGATAAAAATAATGACAAGGATATTAAGAAAATAATTTTCACTCTGATTATCCTGAATTATTGAGGTAGTAGTCCCATAGAACATAGGATAGGTGCATTAGATTATCACCCACACACAGTTAGGATTATAAGAAGTTGCCAGTGCTTTTATAGCAAGATAAAAGATGACTGCATCTGGACATGAAGGGGAATTTCCTTTTTCTCCCTTGTACTGATTATGCATTTTAGGGTTACCCGCCTAGATGCCTGCCATATGGCAATATGGTTGTACTTTGGTCCCTGAGCCACCTGTGAATGAGGGTGTCAAGCACCGTGTCCCAGGACCTCCAACCTCAGCAGCCCACATATATCCATCTCTTATGGAATATATGCCTATGTGTGTGGCTTTGGCTATCCGGCCCATTGAGGTGTCCTCTGCATTCCCTTTTTATGCAATCAGTGATGGTTTCCCAGGATAGTCACCTGCAACTTTAACAATTGCTGTCACATTCTTGTAATCTGATGCTGTTGGGTACATATTAAGAGAAACATTTGCACCTTCATTGCTCAGGATTAGAGTGTTAAAAGTACTTGAAATATTTTTCAAAATATAAGAGAAAAATGAAAACAACACAGTATAATCAAAATATTCAGAGAAAAGTGAGAGCATCAAATCAAAATTGCTCAATAGGATTAAAATGATATAAAAATGGTATAAAAATGTTCTTAAAAATACTTTGTCTTATCCCCCTTTTTTTTGAATAGCATACCAAAGATATTAGCATCTTTTACATTTTTCAAACAGTAGTGCAAACATTAATACAAATATCAATTTTGCCATAAATATAACATTTTGATTTGTTGAAGACATAACAAAAATGAAGCTAATGAAATGACTTTGTACATTCTGGCTGCATATTACTTATATGAGCCTTATTTGAATCTCTGCTATAAATGAATTAATCAATATAATGACCAAGAATAACATAACCAATGTTTGCAAAATTCATTCCACCAAACCAATGTTTGGACTGATAGAAGCTTGAGTTGCTTTCTATGTAAAAGTGATTTCTACAGTTACTTGATCATGCAGAGTTTGATGTAACTTACTTTTCCTAGTTGTAAATGAATAATATTCAATGTGCTTTTTCTACAAGCTTATTAGTGCCAAATTTTTTCTTATTTTCAATACATACTCCAAAAAAGAGAAACTTAGTGTATACTTTGCCCTTGCTCCATGTATGTATGTAATAACCTATTCCATCTAGGAGGTTCAACAACTGCGCGTCCACAGAGATTGTCCAACCTAGGCTTTACTTTCATGTACCAGAACGTCTTCCAGTACTTGAAGTGGAAGTTAATATACCCCGAATCCAGCGGCCTGCCTGAATTCTGGGACTGGTGTTAGAGAGCAAGAAAGAGTTTCCATAAAGATGGGGTTTCAGGAGTAGTGATCAACAATGTAGACAACATAATGTCTACATAGTCATTGTCAGGAATACGATCTACACATGGATGTAGATGATCAATTTTCAATAACGTTGGTTCCTAATTACAAATTTCTAAAGTGCATTTTGCCTGATATCTCATCCCTTTTTTAAGAGTGATATCGGTACCATCTGTGCATTGAACATTCCTGTTCAGCATCCCCTGCATTAAACATAATTTTTGTAGTCAGGGTTGCTAGGTTTGTGCTATGAATGAAAAATTTCTATCTCCTGTCCTTTGGAGATTCATACCAATGTCTATACCCTTGTTGATAGACCAATTTTTTACAATACTAGGAGTTTTACAATGCATACAAAATAAATTTCCTTTTGACATATATAACAGATATTCAAAATGAAAGATATACATTAGTGTTTGAACAATTATAGCTGTTTTGATTTTGATCCCATGATAAAGTCTTTGGAGTGTGGGATCCATCTGACGTCATAAATATATATGAGTGGGGTTTAGTCCATACAAGTTGACATGCTTGATATTGATTTAGTTATAAAAGACCAATGGCTGTCAGCATGACAATTGTCCATCAGTAGAATAGTAAATGTCATTAAAAGTAGTGTAATGTCAGTGTTTGGTTTTTATAGTCACCAATAATGGTTTCTTCCCGTGTGCTTGTTATGCAATCAGCTGGCATCATAGATGGTACTCATCTTCTCTTCCTGGTCCCGTGCCACATGGCATGACGTGCTTGGTGGGTGACCAGGTGTTTTCATTCTCTGTAAACATACAAACAAAACCTCAATCCAAAATTATCATCCTGTTGGCTCCCTGACAGTCTTAATCTCCTGGCAATATTCAGCCCAATCCATGTACAACATACAATGCAACATTTATCATTACATGGGAATTGTGATTTAATAATATTAGCTTATATTCCTTCTGGGGTGTAGGAGAGATAGATGGTTAGTAATACCATTTCCACCCCGTTTTTCTTTTTAAAAGCTTCAATGCCTTTCCAAAAACGTATTGAATAAGATTGATTCTAATGAAGACCTAATTCGTTCTTACAAATTTAAAATGAACCCTATAAGATTATTATACATACTTTTTGGATGATAGCAACAATTTGTGTTACAATTGGACAGTATTCACTGTATTGTTTGAACATTTCGATAGTATGATATTCATTTGATCAAATTTGGGTAACATGGAACAATTCCACTAAAATAATTGCAGGTTACATATTGTACAAATACCCTTTGAAGTTTTCAGGTACATGATAAACCTAGATTTTACAACAAATACCCATATACTGGCAGAATAGAATGCTAGTGAGTAACAATGATATTTTTCTCTAGGTATTGTCTTTCATACAAGTACATTTGTGTGGATATTGCATTAGACCTGTCCATAGGGCAGTGATGGTTTTTTCCAGCTCATTGGCTGCTTTTCCTGTTGTCTGGCATCGGTGCCATGTTGTGGATGGCGCTAGGCACATCTGCATTGACTTTCTGGGCAGACTGTCTTTCAGCTGGATCATTTCAGTTTTCTTCCATGGACTTCTGGTATCTGAGAAAATAAACAGAAATCTCGACCCCAAAAGAAAGCCTTATTGGGTCTTGTTAAATTAGAAAGTGGCTGAAAATATCTCCTTCTTGTGTTTGGAGTTTGGGGCTTCTCAATTCTTTTGAGCCCTTTTGAAATTGCTTGCATTTAGGCCATGGATTATCCCATTTAGCCCATGTATTGCTGTTACAAGCACTGTTACTTCACAATTGTTTTGGAATAGTTAGATATGCCCAATTATTTAAAAGATCTGTAATAACTTTGCATACTTTACCATTTTGAGTTTCATCCTATACATCAGGAGAGTGATTATCTCCCATCACGTTAGCTTTTAAATTTTTATACCACAGGGGCATGTGGTAATGCCTCCCTTAGTCCACAATGTTCAGTTCAGACACCTGTTTGAAGTGCATGAGTGACATGATAATATTCACAAGATTTTGCACTGGTAGGTAACTTCACTTGTGTGCATAAAATATTGAGGAATACTGGACTTGGCACTCTGATGTGTCAGAGAGTGCAAGTGATCTGTGTCTGCCCAAAGCAGTGTCCTCAAGGCCATTTGCCTTTGATAATGATTTCACCTTGGCTTTGCAATAAGGCCTGCGTAGATGTTTAATATTCACGTTTTGAACCAATACTCATAAAAGGATTATACCATAAATCACATTTGATTTCACCAGCTTGTGCTGTGATCTTAAGCAGTAGCCTATCTGCATGTAACTTTTGCTTTTGTATAAACTTATACTGTGCATTTAACAATATCTGCTATACCCTAAATAGATGCAGTAAATGTAAGCATAGCAATTGCAGTGATGTTATTATTTTTAAACTGTCAAATTTAAATTTATGACTGAAAATATTTTGATAATATGAATGGAATTATCAATTTTACCTAAGAGTTTTACAAGATTCTGTTGCCAAAAATGGACCACCTAGTGCAAGTAACATTTGAGCTTGTACACTAGTAATTGTTTTTTTACTGCAATAATGATCAGGATTGATATATGCAATTTGAATAAGTGGTAGTGTTGCCCATTCTAAACCACACATAGGTCACTGTTACTGGTTAATCAAATTAATTAATAACCTTAATAATTTATTACTGATTAACAATTTGAATCCTACCAGCACTGTTTTTACTCTGATGCCTTGCAATGCTGAGAATGTGTCTCATATTTAGAATTGATGTATATTATTTTGATATTGAGTAATTCTAATTAATTTGCTTTTTGGATAAAGTAGCAGTAATGTGCTTTACATACAATTTTTTAACATTATACAGGTTTTTAAATATTGGCTGCTAATTTTTATCCTTGTTGACCTTATGTCCTGTTTAAAATTTTAATGATACCTACATCTTTAAAATTTGAATATATTGGAAATTTTTCTAAAGCATATGCCAATTGATGCTAGTCAATTAAAAATTTGCACTGATTATTCATTTTGCTTTTGATAATATTCAATACTTGCCATAAAAACTTATAACCTGAGGTGTAGGCGTATGGATCAATTTATGAAACTGCTGAATTAAGTTTCCTTTCCAGATCCAAATAGTTTTGGTAGTGAGTCACATGGTTGCAAGAGTCCATGAGGATTTACCTCTGAAAACCTTGATAAATTTGTGTTTATACCTTGGTTTTTGGCCTACAGTTATACAATAATTCATTTTAAAATATTATTACAGATAAAATATCTCCTGTAGCATATGACAAAAGTCAGAGAAAGATTTTTAACTTTAAAACTTTGCCTTATAAGAAATACAATTGGACCTTATGTGATTTTGCCATGTCCAATCCAAATTAAGACAATGTAATTTTTAAATTTTGCTTCATAATAATACCATCTTTTAACAAAGATCTGTTTGAAAGACATAACAGGTTTATACCTTTACATTTGAATAATAGTCCTCCTGCATTCTCTGGTGCTGCTTCAAAAGGCCTGTTCCTTTTAGAAATGCTAAACTGGTGGAGGGGTTTGCTGATAAGAAAGTCTTTTTGCTCTGTTTGTCCTCTTAAGAGCAAAATGTCTGTTTGCTTCCTAGTTAGGGCAAACACCTGCTCTGCTTTTTTTTTTTTTTAACTGGTCTTCCTTTAGGTGCTTAAGGAATATTTTCATGCTTTGATATGATCTTATGGGTCCTTATGTGAGGGATCCTCTCCTCACAACACTTTAACCTTATGCTAGTAGCCCAAAGTGATGAAAGGTTTGCTCTAAGTTTAAGCATAGCTCATTAAGCTTTCACCATTTACCTGTGCCAGGTAACTTCTGGTAGATAACAGTGTTATGGCACAGAGTTATGGTTTTTGGCTTTTTTCTTGCCTCACTTTTGCAATAAGCAATGTTTAAGTAAAGAAATTTCTTGCCATGAACTTATATTAATTGATGAGAATGGTTTGGTTCTAGGACTTGTCAGTGTTAGTATGCTAGAAGCTTGATACTCTGCTTGGAATTTCTATAGGAGTCAGGATTTCAATGGCCATAGGCTGAATTAAACTTCCATCTGTACTATTGGAATCATTTCTAAGTTTTGTAGAAGAAACATTTCTACCTGCTTATTTCTATACATTTAAATGATCATAATACTACATTAAGCATGGGTGGAGGCAGAGGTTGACATAGAATATTTCTGTCTGTTTCTGCAGCAACAGACAGGGGAGAGAGAGCAAGGATAGATCAGTCAGCTGAAGAAAGTGAGTTAAGTATATTGTTAGTATCTTTAGTGAAAGGAAGGGCAAGAGACTGAGAGGTAAGTCAATCCTCCTTGTTTATTGTAGCACTTTAATTAGAATCCATGTGCTCTTAGCAGCAGGTAATATTTTTCTTAATTTCCAATCATCTGGTGTAAAATTTGTTGCTAAAGAGTTTTGATCAGCTCTGTAATGCTGAGAGCTTCCCATATTTTTGCATGCTTCAGCACAATCTAGAAATCCTGCTTCTCCTTTGCAGGGGGCTATCTGTAGCCTCCTTAATGCTGTTTTGGCTTGCAGAGTTCTGCGGGGGAGGGGGCGGGCTGCACAAGACAAGAAGCCTTAAAGGATGAAGGTGGCTGGAGAAGGCTGAAAGCTTCCGAGGAAGTGACTTCCTCTTGAATTTGGAAAGATTCTTCTACCTTACGATAGGGATGCTGAAATGGCTTTGCGTTTAACGCCCTTTGCCTAATTTCCCACGTTTTAAAAGGTAGAGTAGGGAGCAGTGAGCTAAATGCATTGAATGTTATGGCTTCCCTGCTTTTTAGAATGGTATCGTCCATAGTGAAAAGATTAGGAGAAAGTGTTAGACTTGCCCATGGCTCTCTCTCGGCCATCTGCCCTAAGAGATAGGTTCAAGCAGAGGCTTCTTCCTCCACAGGTGGAGGGACCTTCGGCATTCTGAGAATTAGGGTTAGACTGAGGCTTGGCTTTCCAGCACCTGTGATGCCTGAAATCTGCACAGGTTGTGCCATCAAGGCCATCCTTGTAGTTTCCCAAGTGTTCCAACTGACTTGCGATACTTTCTGTCTCTTTCTGACACTGCCTCGTTTTTTCTTTTACCAATCAGATCTCATAGCTGCACTTTGGGAACTCCCCTTGCTGGGAATTCAGGCTTTGCTTCAGTGCCCGCTTAAGCAATGCTTCAGAGATCTCAATACCTTTCTGTTCAATCAGAGACATTAACCGTCTAAGGTGACAGGTATATGAGGAGGCTGATTGACCTGGTTCTAAATAATTTTTTTCAAATGAGAAATTGAAATAAAAGACGTCTCTTACCGTCAGAGGCCACCTGCCCGGATACGTCTTTGTGATTCTGTACCTCGATGATTGCTCCTCAAGTTGCACGTGCTTGAATGCCTGTGACAAAGGAATTTCGCTCCCAAATCCGGGGTGCCAAGTGTGGGGTTTTCCTTAATGGACTTCCCTGACCAGCAGGGTCCCACAAGGGAAGGGGCTCACCTTTGTGATGGGACCCGAGGAGAGGTAGGAACCGAGAACCAGGGTGGAAATGAAAGACAAGGACAAGTCAGTGGTTGGATAGGGCAGGCAAACCCTATGCTACTCCCTTTGATAGGAGAGTATGAGTACAAAGGAACACGAGGTGGATGAGGAGATTAAGGTAGGGAATGCAGGCCTAGATGGTTACAGCCTCAGGGAAGGAGAAGGTCAAGAGGAGAGAGAGACATAGTCATTGAGGAGCCCAGTGGAGCTCCATGGAAGGGAGAGAAAGGCCAAGAACCAAGAGGAAGTTCATGGGTTTGCCTCTGAATTTATTCCTGTCCTGCTTGGGCAGTACTCCCAAGCACGTAGTAACCACATCACAAAGTATAGACAATTAAGATTGGGTGGCAAGGTAGAGGGAACACCTTTGGGCGTGTACATTGCAAACCGCGCTTTCCCAGGGAATTGAGTCCGAGCATGTTAATGAGTTTGTCTTAGTCAAGGGCCGCCTGGCCAGTTCAAGGTTACATTCACAAACCTCATTGGTATAACCTTATGCTTGGAGACACAGTAGCCATACAGTCATTTATATTTCATAGATGTGAATATGCTTGGGATGCTACAATTACCTTCCCTATCCCTTTTGATCAGGTCTATTTTTGCTTTGGCTTTATCAGATATCATGATTGCAACTCCTGCCTTCTGTCAGTTGAGGCCCAGAAGTTCTTACTCCATCCGTTAATTCTGACCTTGTGGGTGTCAACCCGCCTCATGTGTGTTTCTTGAAGACAACATATGGTAGGGTTTTGGGTTCTAATCCATTCTGCTATTTGTCTACGTTTTATGGATGAGTTCATCCCATTCACATTCAAAGTTATGACTGTCATTTGTGGATTCCCTGGCATTATGATATCCTTCCCTAATTCTAACCTTTTCTTCTTTGGCTCTACCTTTTAGTCCAGTGATTTACTTTAAATTGGTCCCCCTTGTCCCCTCCCTTGATATGTTTCCCTATTTAGTCCCTCCCTTTTTGTTCCCTCCCTTTCCCCCCTCTCTTTCCCTCCCATTTTGTTTTCCCTCTCCCTCTCCCCCCCTTGTTTTCCCTTCTCCCTACCCTTGTTGGGTAAGATAGAAATCAAGATCCCAATAGATCTGGATGTTTTCCCCTCTCAGAGTTGATTCCCCTGAGAGTAAGGTTTAAGTAAAAACTCTCTTCCTCTCCTTCTTATAGGAGTTTTCTTCCCCTCCCCTTCCCATGTGAATCTTTGTGTGAGAACGATTATTCTATTTGGTCTTTCTTTTTCCCCTATTTACACATTACATTTTCCCCACATGTTAGTATACATAGATTGATATAAATGTAGTCCTTATAGAAGAGAGTTTGAGTAAAAGAAGAAGATAACATTTTTCTCCTTTTCCCTTTCCTTCATATTTACCTTTTCAGGTATTCCATGCTCTTTGATTTTCGATATCGAACTTTCCACAGAGCTCTGGTCTTTTCTTTGCAAAAAGTTGGAAATCTTCTATTTTGTTGAAAGCCCATACTTTCCCTTGGAAGTATATAGTCAGTTTTGCTGGATAGCTGATTCTTGGTTGAAGACCCAGCTCTCTTGCCTTTATGAAGATCATGTTCCATACCTTACAATCATTTAGAGTAGAATTTGCAAGGTCTTGTGTGACCCTGATTGGCATTCCTTTATATCTTAATTGTCTTTTTCTGGCTTCTTCCAGGATTTTTTCTTTTGTTTGAGAGTTTTGGAATTTGGCAATTACATTCCTGGGAGTTGTCTTTTGGGGGTTTAGTGTAGAGGGTGTTCTGTGAGCTCTGTCAGTGGCTGTATTGCCCCCTTGTTCTAGAATCTCTGGGAAATATTCTTTGATTATCTCTTGTATTACAATGTCCAGTTTGCTGTTTATTTCTGGCTTTTCTGGAAGTCCAATTATTCTTAAATTATCTCTTCTCCCTCTATTTTCCAAATCTGTCACTTTGTCAGTGAGATATTTTATGTTCTCTTCTAATTTCTTGCTCTTTTGGCTTTGCTTTATTAGTTCTTGCTTTAAAGCCTCGTTTTCTTTTATAGTTTGGTAACTGGTTTTGTAGATGCGTGAATTTCTTTTGCATTATTTCCCACTTTTCCTCCAAGAAGGCTTCCATCTTTTTGATCATTTCAGATTCAAATTGTTCATGGATTTGTGGAGAGTTTCCATTTCCATTGGAAGGTTTTGGAGCATTTGCTTGTGTTTCCTCTTCTATCTCCTCTGTGTTTTGTATTTTTGCTCCATAAAATGTGTCCACAGTCGCCCCCTTCTTCTTTTTTTTTTTTTAATTTTGGGACTTTTGTGCTTCTGTGGAGTTTGCCATCTCTATCTGAGTAAGGAGGATTAGCTTTTCTTATATCTGTCTGGTGTTCAGAGGTTTTAGCCCTAGGCAGATTGTCTGTTCTATGCAGTTGTTGTTCTGACTTCCCGGGAAGCCAGGAGTTGCTGGTGTGTCCCTGTTACTGCCCTCCTCTCCTCAGCACCCTCCTGATGCTTCTCCATTGCCTTACTTCCACACTCTAAGCCTATCTTGGCCCTTGTTCCTGTGCCTTAGCCGGCCAGCACCTACACTCTGAGGGGGGAGGGGCCGCGGCTTCCTGGAGCTCTGGGCGAGGGCTCCTGATAAGAACATTAGCTTTCCCTGTGTTGAATTGAGTGTGCCCTGAGGCAGGGACCTGAGACTGGAATGGAGGGATCCAGCCAAGGGGTTATAAGCTCCCCCCGTCTCTCTGTTTCCCTGCTGTCTGGGTTCCCCCTGGACTGGGTCAGGTTGTTTTCTGGAAGCAGCCTTCAGAATAGCCAGCCCTGGGGTCCTTTTGCCATCCCTGGGGGTTACTGCTGTTTCCAAAGATCCTGCTCTCTGAGGGGGAGGGCCATGGCTTCCTGGAGCTCCGAGGGCTCCTCCCAGGGGGTTAAGAGCTCCCCAGTCTCTCTCTGTTTCCCTGCTGTCTGGGTGCCCCCTCAACTGGGTTAGGTTGTTTTCAGGAAGAGGCCTTCAGAATAGCAGTCCATGGGGCTCTGAGGTTGCCTCTGCTGCCTCAGACTCAGACTCGGCGCTCTGGGTTGGGGGGGATGGGTCCTAGGACCTTCCTTCTGCCTAACTCTCAGGTCAGGTCCGAGTGGTCTCGGGTTCTGGCTTGTGGGGGGGGGGGGGGCGTACCTTTTGATCCAGGTCCAGGTCCAGGAGGAGGATTCCCAGGGTCTATGCTGTTGATCGTTTTGAATTTCGGTGCCCTAGGAGCATTCGGTTTGAGATCAGTAAGGAAGGGTTTCAGGAGATCTGAACTTTAGCTTTCTCTAAGCCACCATCTTGACCCGAAGTCCCGAGAAAAATAATTTGATGGGCAAAATGGTAAGAAGTTCCCACATCGATTTTATTAGAATATCATTTTTTTCTGAAAATTTTCATGTTCTAAGTGTGTCTACCTCTTTTGCAGAGTAAGAGTAAATAGCAATTTTGTTAGAAGTAGAAATGTTTAAAAATTGTTATTGATTCTATGTTGTCCCTTATGTAAAACTCTAGGGTAACTTATTTGGTTCTGGTGTAAATGTCAAAACAGTAAAGGGTGAAATTATGGTTGAGACTGAAAAAAATCTAAATTTAAGTGGTCACCATGGGAAATCCCCAAATATGAAAATACCCAAGTCAGCTGGGATTTATGGAGATTTTAATTAATAAAGAAAGAAGGAATTAAGGGAAAGAGAGAGAGAGAGAGAGAGAGAGAGAGAGAGAGAGAGAGAGAGAGAGAGAGAATTAATTAATTCAAACTGCTCTGGCTCAGGCTGAGTCAAGCAGTAGTAAAAGGGACTGAGCCTAAGGGAGAGCAAGTCAGTCTTTATCACTCACCACAAGATCGTCTCCAAGCTGGGTTCTTCCACAATGAACTGAAATTAGCCTAAACTCCAATTTTTCCCAAACTCCACACCAAACTCAATTACCTTGAACTGACTTTTTACCCTTCATTTTAAAGAAAATCTTCTCTTATGTCACCTCCCCTAAATTTTCATGTCTACCAATCACAGTAGACACTTTTTCCCAGGACTGCCCTTACTTAGTTCTCATGTTCTTTGGTTTTCACCTCCTCTGGTTAGATTAAATCTTCTGAGTACTTCACACCTCTTTGTTAAGCTTGCCTTTTGTAAGTTACTTGAACTTTTTAGGTACTAATTTAACCTTTACAGGTACTTAACACCTTTTTGTATTAGATCTAAAAATAGACCTAGCCTAAGATTCTAGCTTTACTATAAGGTATGAGTTGGGGACTTTCATTGTTCAATCAGGAGTTTACAACTTTATCTTCCCCTAAGGCACTGTCTGAGTAGGGTGGAGTAATTTTAAAAGTTCACACTGGGTAGTATGAAGGAAATGAAGGGTTTTTTTTTTCTTTCATTTTTAACAGAAGAATAGACTGAGTTGAAAGAATGATTTTTTTTAATTAATGGAATTTTGTTACAAAGGGTCCTAGCTGGCTGGTTAACTTACTAAGGTTATAGGTCTGAATTACAAAAGTGATAAAATAAAATATGGATAAAAACTAAAAGAACTTTGACACCTTCTCTTTTATGAAGAAAAGACAATATATTCATTAAAAGAATTCAGCTGCAACTTAGCACAAAACCATTCTACAAAAGCTATTGAGATATAATTTTTAAAAATAGCTCTAATATATCAGCAGATGGCAGTGTAATGGAGATAACAGTCCAACAGAAGATCTTAGCAGTATGCAATAGAAGAGAGAGCAATTTGCAGTTCAGTGATATCACCAGTATAACATATTAGGAAATTTGTAAAGAAGCAAATAACAGTACTGGAGACAGAAAGGCTTTCTCACACAAATGCCACCTTATGAATGTGAGTTGCCATGGTTACATATATTTCACTGCATTACATGTTACCTGGACAGATACATTCTCAATAACTATTCTTTTTTTTTTTCTTCAGTCTGTGTTTAATACTGTGTGGGAGAATATGTTTGCTCATATTTTTCCTTGTTATTAATATCTTCCTTTGCATTATTTTCTCTTCTAGCTGATTTAATAAAAGGATCACTAGTGAGAGTTATAGGCTAGTTTTTTTCACTGGATATTAATGCTAAATTGCTTTAAAGATATAATAACTTACAAAGAATCCAAATTTGTGATGTCATTAGGGGAGAGAAGGTAGGATACAATACATACATTATTACTTAATTATGTTTTGATTTAATTACAAAAGTCATTAAATAAGTTTACATATTTTGTTTTAATTAAATGCAAGAATAATTGGAGAAAACTTCAATATTATGGACAACATTTTTGGTCTCAATGAAAAACACTAAAGCAATGAGATTCTAAATTATAATAGTATAGAACCTGATTCTTGCTAGTGACATTATTGTTATCAGAAACATGATTTATGATAAGTTTCTTCACTCAAGCTTTTTCCTTTTAAAGAAGACATTGAAAAATATTTTATGCATCATTATTTAACTTTTTCTTTTCTGAATCTGATAATTCATTACCTACAAATTTTATTCTGTCAGAAAAACTAGAGATATAAACTATAATATATGTTTATAATAGAATTAGAGAGTTTTCTGGATGATTTTGAAGTATCTACCAAAAAAAATCTTTATACTCAGCTTCCTTATTCCTAATTCTCCAAGAGAAAATTGATGGAAAAACTCAGGATAGATTGCAATATAAAGAAACTAAAAGAGGGACATTTGTATCATAGAGTAAGAACTCATAAGAAAATGAGTTAGATGTTTTAGTATGCGATTCATTGAGGGTTTCACTATAAGCCAGCAATAATAACTTTTGTATATTCAAGTACACATATTTACATATTCATGTTTATTTATAGTAATAAGTATTTGTATATTCAAATCAATTTAGTAAGCATCAGTAAAACTCACCAATGTCATGAGACCTAATTCAAAGAAAAATACCTAACATTTGGTTTCACTTCTAATGAAGCTTATGGTCTAGTAGCAAGAAACAACACAAATACAAATAACTGTAGATCATGATGAGCATGTAAAAAAATGTGGAAAATGCTTAGTTTTCCTATAGCTGAAGAATTGAAGGCATTTGATGAAAAGTTGTTTTTAAAAAGCAAGTGTTCACAGAAGAAAAATAATTGCTTGACATTTGATAAAATAGATTTTTATAGGTAAATTTATATTAAAAGAAAAAGAAATATATGTCTTCCATCAAAACTGTAGCCAAGGTGAACAAGGGGCACAGAGGTAGAATATAAATAGATATTTAGCACCTCTACTGAGACAATTACAAACTGTCAAATTCTCTTGAAATCTGTCATCTTCATAGGTACTAGAAGAGTATTAATAGTTGCAGAAGATGAGAATGGCTTTCATATTATTATTTTTAAGAAAGATTCTTAGGTTTAGCATTTCTCTAACATATTTTTTAATATAGATTTTTTTTGTATCAGCCTTTTAACTGCAATTCCTATTACATTCTTTGCTAAACATTTTCTAAAGGGAGACCTTTCTAAACCTTTTCATTATTGCCTTCATTCTGGTATGATTATATCAGTTACTAAATTGATATCTTCAGGCTATTCTGTTTTGTGACTTCGAATAATTTATAATTTTCTTGTTAACCTCTTCTAGCCATTTCTTCTGGACTATATTTGACCACTACCATTCTACCTGCTGTATTAATTCATATCATTTCAATTTAATGGTTTAAAACATTTTCAGTTAAGTCCATTTTCAGTTAGGGTTATTACTGTCAATGGTTTTAAATTCCCTGGCAAAATCATACGAAGTGGGATGAATAAAACAGATTTCACAATGTGTGTCTTTGATTGGGGAATGTTTCTTAGATTATATAAATTCCAGTTCATTTCACAATTCAATAATGACCACAAGAAAATATTCAGCACCTAATATATGCAGAGCATTGTACTATATGGATGTTATGACAAAAATGAAACAATATCTACCTTCATGGAGCTTCTATTACATCAGAGCAATATAACATGTACTCAGATAAGTAAATAAAATGTATATAGAAAGTAACAAGAGGAAAAAGGTATCAACAATTTGGGTAGTACAAGAAATGTGAAGTTTAGGAAATTTTATATGTGCTATCCTTTGAAAGAATCTAGGAATCCTATAACTTAAAAGTGGAGTCTAGTAGACAATGTAGTTTTTCTCTTAAAATTACTTATCCTTAGTTTCCTCTTCTTTAAATGAGGGAAATAATATAATAAATGTAAAGTACTTCTATAGCCTTAAAGGGCCAAATTAAATGACAATTGTCAGAGTTCATCTTATTCTTTTAACCTTTTCCCATAAAGTTCAGATAGAAATCATCCTAGTACAAGTCGCTGTTCTATTTTTATTATTTTATATTTAATGTTCCAAGGATGATTGCACAGGAGGTTAAGATAACTGCTTTTAAAAATTGAATAAAAGTATTGAGATGTAACCTCATCATCTCTAGAATGATCAAAAGAATCTTCAGGGTAAATCTAGCAGCAGACAAGGACAACAGAGATGATATATGCTTCATTCTCTTCCAACCTAGTTTTCATATCTTTTGATAATGTTGTTATTGTTGATGCTACTGCTGTTGCTATTCCAGTTGGGATCTGTTATTATTTTTTCTGTCCTCAGTTTCCAAATCAATAAAAGGATGACAGTATGGCCTCTGAGATCAGTTTTACACAGGAGAGGAGACAAAACAGTCATTATATATAGGGACTCTCTACCCCCAAATGAAGACTACCCATTTTTAACTTAAAGCTTTAAAGAGTTTCAGGAGAAAGGTTGATCTCCAAGGCTCCCACCAGTTATTATGATTCTACCCACTTAACTTCCCTATGATTCAGGTGATTGATCAAGTCTGTACTCAAAGTTTTACACTTGTTGTTGTTGTTGTTGTTCTTGTTCTTGTTCTTGTTCTTGTTCTTCTTCCTTTTTCAGGGAAACATTTGGTCATTTTATAAAATAGAAGATTTCTAGACATTCTGGAAGAAAAGAACACACTTAAACAGAAAATTTGATATCCAAATACAAAATTCAAAAGAACGATAAAAGGGTAACTAAGAAAGAGAAAAAAATTAAGGACCTCAATAAGGTCAATTTTTTTATATTCCTATATGGAAAGATGATATCTATAACTCTTAAAAATCATTATCATTATTATAATAGTTGGAAAAAGTGTACATAGATAATGGGTGTGGTGGTAAGCTGTTAGGGAGAATATAAAAAAATCAAGGGATGAAAAAGAGGATTGCACTAAGAGAAATGGGAAAAGAAAAGCAAAATAGGATAAATTATATCATAAAAAAAGGTTTGGGGAGGAAATTTTTTACATTGGAAAGGAGGATGAGGTAATAATTAAATTTTACTTCCATTATAATTGGCACAAAGAGAGAACAGCCAGACATTTTGAATATAGAATCCTATCTTACTCTATAGAGAAGTAGAAGGGGAATAAGAAAGTGAACAGAAGTAATATAAGGGAGGGAGAATTTTGAGGAAGGTAACAAAAATCCTATAGAGAAGTAGGAGGGGAAATTAAAAGGGTGGTTGTGGTAAGAGTAACAACATAAGGGAGGGGGAAGTGAGGGAGAAATTAAAAGCCAATCACTGATTTGGAGGGAAAGAGTGAAAGAAAAAGGGGCCAGGTTAAAAGAGGAAAGTGAGATGGAGGGGAAAATATAAATGGTGATCATAACTGTGAATGTGAATGGGATGAACTCACCCATAAAACAGAAGCACATAGTAGAGTGGATTTAAAACTAGACTCCTACCATATATTGTTTACAAGAAACACCTCTGAAGCATGTAGACACACACAGAGTAAAATTAAGGGGCTGGAGAAAAATCCATTGGGCTTCAATGGAGTTTAAAAAAAAGCAGGAGTATCAATCATGATCTCAGACAAAGCTAAAGCAAAATATATATATGATTAAAAGAGATAAGGAATTCAATTACATCTTGATAAAAGGCAATATAGACAATGAAGTAATATCATTACTAAACATTTATGCACCAAATGATATAGAATCAATTTTTTAAAGGAGAAACTAAAGGACCTTATGGAGGAAATAGACAGTAAAATATACTTGAGTGTGGGGGGAAACACAACCTTCCCCTACTAGAACTATATAAATCTACCCAAAAAATAAATAAGAAAAAAATCAGAGGAAGGAATGAAATTTTAGAATTGTTAAATTTAAAAGATGTATGGAGAAAATTGAATAGGGATAAAAAGAAATATACCTTCTTTTCAGCAGCACATGGTACATACACAAAAAATGTACTATGTCCTAAGGCATAAAAACCTTCCAACCAAGTGCAGAAAAGCAGAAATAATAAATAAAACATTTTCATATTATAATGCAATGAAATTATAAAAAAACAAGGACTTGTGGAAAGGCAAATTAAAAATGTATTGGCAACTAAATAATCTAATTCTCCAAAACAGGTGGGTCAAAGAACAAATTAATGCAATAATCACTGATTTGAAGAGAATGACAATGAGAAAACATATCAAAATTTATGGGACACAGGCAAAGCAGAACTCAGGGGAAAATTATAACCCTGACCACTTATATCAATAAAATAGAGAAAAAAGCAGATAAATGATTTGGACATGCAACTAAAATAACTTGAAAAAGAACAAATTAAAAATCCTCAATTAAAAGGCTATATTGAAAATCCTTAAAATCAAGAGAGAAATTAATAAAATTTAAACTAAAGGAACTATTGAACTAACAAATAAGACTAGGAGCTGGATCTATGAAAAAAATATAGCATTGTTTAATTTTATTTAAAACAAAAGGAAAGAAGAGAATCAAATTACCAATATCAAAAATGAAAAGGGTGATTTTGAATTAAAGCAATCATTTGAAGCTATTCTGCCCAATTATATGACAATAAATCTGATAATCTAGGTGAAATAGATGAATATTTATAAAATTTCAAATTGCCCATATTAACAAAAGATAAAATAGAATACTTAAATAATCCCATCTCAGAAAAGAAATTGAATAAGCCATCAACAAACTCCCTAAAAAAATCCTCAGCGCTAGATGGATTCACAAGTGAATCTAGAAAACATTTAAAGAACAATTAATGCCCATACTATACACACTATTTGACAAGATAAGCAAAGAAGGAGTCCTACCAAATTATTTTTATGACACAGATGTGGTCCTGGAATACTAAAAATGGAGAAAGAAAATTATAGACCCTTTTCCTTAGTGAATATTGATGCAAAAACCTTAAATAAAACACTAGCAAAAAGACTACAACAATATATCATAATGACTATTTTCTGTGATCAGGTGAGATTTATACCAGAAATGTAAGGCTGGTTTAATATTAGGAAAACTATCTGTATAATTGACCATAACAGTAATCAAACTAATAGAAATTACATGACTGTTTCAATAGATCCAGAAAAGGCCATTGACAAATATGACACTCATTCCTGTTAAAACCACTAAAAAGCATGGGAATAAAATAGCCTTTCCTTAAAATAATAAGTAGTATTTATTTAAAACTATTAGCAATTATCCTCTTCATGGAAAAAAGTTAGAAACCTTCTCAAACTCCAATTACAGGTCTTGAGCTAATTACCCTTTTTATTTCCTTGCTTGGCTGAGTTCTGAGAAATGCCTGCCAGATTCCAAATTGTCTTTATTTAGGAGTGTGCAGGTAAATATTTAACAACCAGATATTGTCTTATTATAATTTTTCCTATCAGCTTCTTAAATCTAAACAATCCACAAGACAACAAATCAAGCAATGATTTGTAGGGGTTGGCAATTCCCCAGGTACAAATGCTAACTATTGGCTCTATAAACTGGTTTCTTTTACCCTTACTTTTACTTTGTTGGGATAATTACATATCTATGCTTTGCATTCTTTATCCCTTCTTTTTCTCACCCCTGCTGCCACATATTTTTTTTTAGTTTTATTGATAAGCAAAAAGGATATCTGCAATTCTTACAGTTAATATACAAGTCCAAAGTAACATAGCAAAAGCATATTAAGGATACCCCCCAGTTGCAAATCTGGTAGTTCTTAAAGTTTTTGGTCCAGCTCTCTAATTTAGATTCTCCAGTATTAACTTGCCTTTGAAAACCTCACTAGAGCTGAAGCACATAACTATACTTCTCCAGAAGAGAAAACTGTCTTCTGGAGCCTCATATCTTAAAAATAAAGGACAACCTCTATATTGAAGTTACCTGAGGAAATTGATCCATCATAGAACTCAATTGAAGAGTATTAGGCAATGATGTCACTGGTTACTGCAGGTAACAATCCAGTTATTCCTTAAAACATACCAAAAATTTGGAATCTTGGATTATCATGTCTAAAAGAATTAAAGGCAGGGGTGGAAGGAAGGGAAAGAATATGGATGATCAAATATCAGAGATGACTACTGAAAATTGTACTGACATGTAATCTGAAAAGAAAAATTAAAAACTAAATTAAAAAAATAAAAAAACAATAAATAGATTGTTTGAGCATATTTCTGTTTGTAGTGATTAAGAAACATATCTTTTATACTCTTCATTCTGACAACTCCTAAAGTAGAAAAGTACATCAAGCCCAGTTTATATGTCAACATTGTCTTTCTGGTCATTAAGTTTCAAAAAGGTAATAAATATCCAGCTTTAAACTACTAATAATAACCTCAGAATGTCTAGATGTTCAAACTGAATAATTAATTGCATTGCCAAAACATCTCCAATTTCATAATTTTTATGGTAAAATTACCATCTCTTCAAGAATTTTTAAAAATATCTAATGTTATTCCTTTTGACGATCTTTAATATAACACAGTTAAGAGGCAGAAGATTAAATATTTAGAGTGAAACATAAAGAATTGACCAGGCAAAATTCCAAAACAGTGCAGATATTATTGCTGCTGGGGAAAACTAACAGATATCATATATGATATACTTCTGACTATAAACTCATGAATGAAAAAGCAAATTTTATTTTTAAATGACTAAAATGATATGTAATATATGCTACATTTATTGTAATTAATTGACTAAAATGACCATATTCTATAAAAAAAAGAATTTTCAGTGACTTAGTCATCATGTGTTACTTTCTCCACAATGCCAACATTCAACTTGTCTGTTACTTAGTGAAAAAGTCTTCAGTATCACAGAAATAAAATAATTCCCTTGTGGTAGCACAGTAGACAATGTCAGGGACAAGATTTGCACTCTCATCTTCTTGTCTCCTATATGCTATCCAAAATACCAATCTGTTTCTCAAGTTTTTGTAGTATTCAGAATGCCTTTGTTATAATTTAAAGGTCCACCAGGTTTGAGGAGGCTTCCAAAGAATCTCCTGGTATTTTAGGTGTCCCAAATCACAAATCCTTCCCCATTCTTAAAGACCACTGTTCTTCGGGAGAAAAGATAGATTAAAGAAGTAGAAACTTTAGGCCCCAAGGACCCAATTGGTGACTCAAACATTTCCTCTGATTAATTTTAGCAGACAAAGTAGCTGAATCATTTCACTACTCCCTTTTATCCCTACTACCAGTGTCTTTGAGATGAAACATCAAGACATTCTCCTGCTGACAACTTCCTTCACGCCTATTTTTAAAGCTAAAATCCTATTAACAGTTAGTGAAAGCAAAGCAGGAGAAGTTTGATGTGATTCCTATAAAGCTCACAAAATGCTGAGAATGATATGATGCCCCAATTAGGTTTTCTAAGCACCGTACAGAAGATGCCACACTACCATAGAAGCAGCCCTCTCCATTCACAACAGAACTAAGAACTATGCATTCTGGAGATATTCCTTTGGTATTTCTTTTTACCTTCTTGCCAGTAAATTATTATTTTCCCTTTAAATGTCCATAGTAATTTATTGAATGAAAGCAATTCCTTTAACAATCCTCATGAAAGGCAACAGGAAAATGGAAGAAAGCAAGATATGGAAAACAAGAAAATCTTTTTAGATAGATGGAAAAATGATATTTTATTCCACTCAGGAATTCTAGATTATAGTTAGTAAAAATATAGTTCTTTTACATATGAAATTCAGAAATAGTTTAACTTTCAGTAAACAATGAGCTTATTTGCCTCTGTGCAAGGCCATTAAGAACTAAAACTATCATCAATAAACCAGACTGCAAGGTTTACTGCTCTATGCCCTATCACCTCCCAGCACTGCAATTTACTACCTGAGATCATTGGAGGGAGAAACTTACTTTGTCCACCCATGACAATGTTATACACTCCAAATGCTAGATTCTGGGTGAGGAATGTCTCAGAATTTGAAATACTGTTGGGTGAAAGAGGTGAAAAAAAGTGAAATAACAGTTCTTTATTCTCCATGATATTTTTATAGTATGGAAACATTCAGAAAGTTCTTTAAGTAATCATTGCAAGATAAAAGTATAGCAGATATATAGATAGCCATCTAAGCATAGATTCACTTTTTTTAACTCCTTCTATAGATATATCAACTTTCAATTTTTTTTTATAATTGTTTCTTCCAATTTTGGTTCATTTCCTTAGCAAAGCAACTCTGAAATGAAATATACTCTTTGGAATTAGCCACATAATCATATAAATGTATCATCCAGTTTGCTTTTTATTTAAAATTGAAGCTTGAGAAGTCTTTAATTGTCTCTATATTTTATTAGGACCATTTAATAAATGCAATAGATTTATAATTCTCTGACATGTTTAAGATTACGAGCAAAGATTTTGGTATTTCAGTGTTAGGAATTATTCTGTAACTTAGTTACAGAATACATGTAAATATTATATTTTGTTAGTTCACAAATACAGTATGTCTTTCCTTATGCATCCTGAGTCATATTTATCAGTTTAAGATATAATCACTTAAATGGCAAAACTAAATAGTAACTAGACCCCTCTTCTGTATAAAGTCATAAAGAAAACAAAACCAAATTGAGAATTGAAGGAAATTTGTTTATATTCCAACTCTTATACTGCCTTCACTTGTGACCTTCAGTAAGTTACTTAATATCTCTAGGCTTTAGTTTCCTCATCTATTAAAAAAAGGAAATTTGGATTAAGTGATCTCTAATATCCCTCAAAACTCATGTAATTTTATACGTTTTTCATCTTCAAAAATGCACTTTAAACATTAATCTACTCAAATCATTGGGCAGAAAAGGGAAACAAGGTCAATAATTTATGAACCTCACCTGAGTTATTTCTGCTTATCCTTCACAGTGAAGTAAATCCTTCACAATTTGCCTGCAACAATCACTATATGCATTTTTGTTTATTTAGTAAAAGTATATTATTAATCATGATTAATACACATTCCATTCCATTCACCAAGCATTTATATGCCTACCATGAACCAAGCACCATACTTGATATATATATATAAAGACAAAAATCCTTGCCCTCTGGGAGTTTTCATAACATAAAAAGAAGAATATAGACATATACACTTTTAGAAATTATATTGCTTTGTAAAATCACTAGAAAAAAATCACTAAAATACTCATTTTTAGGACTGAAATAACATCTATGAAATATTGGCTCTTATTTCTAATCTAATAAACTTTTTTTGCAATTGGGATATATTACTTCATAATACTTATAGCTTTCTAAGTCAGATTAAATCTCTAAAGGCCTTTAATAAAATATCTGATATTTTCTTACTGTCATATGGCAGTTTTAAAGATCAGATTCATGTAAATCACTTTAGCTACCATATTTCCAAAAATCATATATGAAATTTTGATTGATATGTCACAATCATTAAAAAAAATTCACCTTTCTTCAAAACTCCAATTCAGGCAGTATTATCTCATTTATTAAAGATATATATTATAACTCTGCTCCTAAAAAGGACAGATTCAAGTCTCTCCAAGCCATGACGCAGAGTGAGATCAGGAAGATGCAAGACCGATGGTGGGAAAAAAGGCAGAAGAAATCCAGCGTTTTGCTGACACGAAAAACTACAAACAATTCTTCAGTACCCTCAAGACTGTCTATGGGCCATTAAAACCCACCACCACTTCCTTGCTATCCTCTGACGATGACACTCTCATAAAAGATAAAAAAGGCATCAGCAACAGTGGGAAAGAACACTTCAGTCAGCTTCTCAACCGACCCTCTTCAGTCAACCAAAGCGCCCTTGACCGGATCCCCCAAAACCTCACCATTGAACAACTTGACGTCCCTCCTTCCATAGAGGAAGTCCAAAAAGCCATTAAACAAATAAGTGCAGGCAAGGCACCCAGTAAAGACGTGATCCCAACCGAGGTGTACAAGGCGTTAAATGGAAAGGAGCTCCAGGCATTCCACATAGTGCTGACCAGCATATGGGAAGAGGAAGACATGCCCCCAGAACTCAGAGATGCCTCCATCGTAGCCCTATACAAGAACAAAGGAGCATGAGCAGCCTGTGACAACTACAGAGGCATCTCACTACTCTCCACTGCTGGAAAGATCCTCGCCCGTGTTATACTCAACAGACTCCTGTCATCTGTTTCAGAGCAGAACCTGCCTGAATCACAATGTGGCTTCCGACCAGATTGTAGCACCATCGACATGGTCTTCACAGTGAGGCAAATGCAGGAAAAATGCCTTGAGCAGAACCTAAGTCTACATTGTTTTCATAGACCTAACAAAGGTGTTGGACACAGTGAACAGGGACGCATTGTGGGTGATCCTTAGCAAGCTCGGTTGACCAGCAAAATTTGTCAAACTGATCCAGCTCTTGAGAGACTTCCGACCACTTCAACATCTCCAATGGTGTGAAACAAGGCTGCATCCTTGCTCCAGTGCTATTCAACCTATCCTTCACCCAAATATTACGACATGCTGTGATGGATCTAGACCTGGGCGTCTACATCAAATACCGACTGGATGGCTCACTATTCGACCTTCGCCACCTGACTGCAAAAACAAAGACAACAGAGAGATTCATCCTGGAAGCTCCCTTTGCAGATGACTGTGCTCTCATGGCCCACCAAGGAAATCATCTCCAAACCATTGTGGACAGGTTCTCCACCGCAACAAAACTGTTTGGCCTGACTATCAGCCTCAGCAAAACAGAGGTGATGTTCCAACCTGCACCAGGGAGGCCAACGTGCATTACAGCCAGCCATGCATTACAATCGATGGCACGCAGCTTTCTAACGTCAACACTTTCAAGTACCTGGGCAGCACCATTGCCAACGACGGGTCCCTAGACCACGAGAGCAATGCCAGGATCCAAAAGGCCAGCCAGGCACTCGGGCGGCTGCTCTGCAAAGTCCTCCAACACAGATGTGTAAGCACTGCGACGAAGCTCAAAGTGTACAACTCAGCGGTCCTCAGCTGTAGGGTTGCAAGACATGGACACTGTACCAGAAGCACATGAAGCAGCTGGAGCAATTCCGCCAACGCTTCCTCCGGTCAATCATGAGGATCCGATGGCAGGACCGAATCACCAACCAGGAAGTCCTCGACAGAGCCAACTCCACCAGCATCGAAGTAATGGTCCTCCAAACCCAGCGACTATGGTCTGGACACGTCATCCTCATGGACCCACAGCGAATACCAAGACAGGTATTCTATGGGGAACTGTCAGCTGGACTCAAGAAACAAGGCCGACCAAAGAAAAGATTCAAGGATCAGCTAAAGTCCAACTTGAGGTGAGCTGGCATCACACCAAAGCAACTAGAACTCGCTGCCTCTGTCAGAAGCAGCTGGCAAACCCACATTAACCATGCCACCACCACCTTTGAAGATGAGCGACGTCGACATCTTGCCGCTGCACGTGAACGCCGACACCAGACCACAACCGCACCTCCCGTAACAACTGGCGTCCCATGCCCCATGTGCCACAGACTGTGCGCCTCAGCCTTTGGACTTCAAAGCCACATGAGGGTATATCAATAGATGATAATGCACAAAGACAATCGTCATTCTCGGTCTGGGAGAGACTACCAAAAATAGATATTATAACTCTCCAGAAGCTATTTTAGCAAATGTTTGACAGTTTCTAAACTAGTAGATCAGGAGAATTTCATAGATATTAATAACTCAATTTAATAAAAGGTTTAAAGTTTTGCAAAGCATTTACCTTCATTATCTTTTGAGTATTTTATAGTGAGACTGAAATAAATGCTGTTACCATTCTCAGTTTACAATGAGAAAACTGAGGCTTAGAGATTTTATGTGGATAACACATGATCACATATTTAATACTATATAACACTATATAAAAACCTAGAACTCTCAGGCTCAAGACATAGATCTCTAAACACTATGCTAGAATGCCACTCATAGATATGGTGAGTTCATCATGACATTTCTCAAGATCTCTTGATATCTGTGAATATGATCAAAAGACATGGAATATGTGATGATGCAAAAGGTAAGAAGATTGAATTGTTAAGACCAGAGCTAAAGAATGTTGATTGGTGAACTGATCACAAGTACCACACAAATCTGTCATTGATCTTGTCCTATTCCACAGTTTTTTATTAATGACTTACATATCAGAAGAAATGGAATGTTTATCACATTTGCAGATGACACAAATCTACAAGACATAGCAAACATACTGGGTAAGAGTATTGGGATCCAAAAAGATATTGGCAGGATAGAACAATGTAACAAATCTAGACTGGTGAATTTAATAGAGACATATAGAAATTTTTGCTTCCACAAATAAACAATAGAAACTCACAATGGAACAGGAAAGATTAGACTATATTAGACTAGAGGTCACATGAAAAGACTTCAACCAGGCTCAACAGTATGGCAAAAGTATTTTTTAAAATGGAATGGGAATAAGCAAAATCTTGATCCAGAAAAAAGGAATTTGGACCTGATTAGACCTTATGTTACATTACTATACTACTTTCTAACACCACATTTTAGAAACAATATTGATAATTTTGAAGAAAGTGGAGGGGGAGAGGTGAATAGGGTGTTGCTAAGAGACAGAAATATACTATGAAATGATCAAATGAGAGAAATCAGGATGTTTAGGCTGCAAAAGAGATTATTTGAGGGTGGAGTGTGCAAAAAGTCTTGGGAAATATACTTAATTATATTTAAGTTTTAGAAAGATTGTCAAGTGGAAGAGACATGTTTGTTTGTTTGTGGCCACAAAGACCAAATCAAGTTGCAAAAGATAAAAGACAAAAACAAATTTAAATTCAAAACCCTGTGATAGAGGGAGTTAGGAAGGAGGGGCTAATTAAGAATAAGAGCTATCCAAAAGCAAAATTGTCTGCCTCAGGAAATGATAAGCTTCCCATTAATGGAGATCTTCAAATGGTCATTGGATAGGGAAGATGTAATGAAGATTTTTTTTTTTTGCTCAGGTATGGATTGGACTATATGATTTTTGAGGTTACTTTTAACTATGATTCCATTTTTATCTTATTTATGATCCATTAAATTTATAATTCTATCATAAATAAATTGATCTTCCCTTGAATTTTCTAATCTGAATAACACTTGTTGCCTCATCTGACTACAGATCAGATATGAAAATGTTTTGAGTTGAAAATTATATTTGAAAAAAGATTTTTAGCTTCCTGGACTCATAAGAAACCACTTAAAATGAATTATGTCTGTACAATGCGTACCCCAAATGAAAGGAACAACAGTTTTACAGATCAAAACTTCATGTGTAGTGATTAATACTTCATTTTCATCAGCAATTTAAGTGAAAACATTCATTTGAACAACTTGTACTGAAGAGTGACTAATATGTTCCATGAAATTTCCCTAAACCCATGTCCTTCAGAGATATATTGCTTAATGACAGATTTATAAAACATGGAAAATAGCCTATCTTCATCCTTTTCAATTGTTTCCAATTTCCTTGACTTAAAAAACTTATATGAAAGCTAAGAAAATGTTCTAGTTACCACGATTAATCCATGTTTATATATAGATCTGACACACAACACTACACACACTTATACACAACATAATAATACCTTAAGAAGTAAATAGTGCTTTCTTTTCATTTTTCAAGCTACATAAAAAAGTTTCATTTTTCTCTGTATACATTTCCTTGTGTTTTTAGAACAAAATACAAATTATGACAGCTCTTAAGTTTGGTGTTGCCAGGTCTACAACCCCAATACCTTTGACTCTTCTGTCTCTTACTTTCCACATTCAATCATTTATCAAGCACTGTTCTTTCTACTTCAACAGTATTGTTTATGCCTGCCCCCTCATCTACAATTACAGAGCTTACACAGTAGAATTCAGAACCTCATCTCCTTTTGCCTGGACTATCATAATAACTTTTTCCCATGCTTCCAATTATTCACAGCCACCAAAATGATATTGTTAAAACATAATCTTAACCATGTCCCTCCTTTCATGAAAGATCTACAGTGGTAAGTTATTATCCATAGGGTAAAATGAAAATCCTCTGCCTGGCACTTGAAGTTCTTGGTAATTAGACTTAAACTGTCTTTCTGTGTTTGTTATAATATTCACCCCCGTATGTCCTATGTTCTAGCCAATCTTGAACATTTCCTGCCCCCTCTAACATTCATTTTCTAACATGGTGTTTTTGCATAGGTGTGTCTTCCATGCCTAATGTAATGGGGGAAATTATGAAACTGGCCATAAATCTATTATTTTTGTTTAATCAAAAGGGAGTAGAAGAAAAGAATGGGAAAAAGAGAGAAAGACTACTTTCCTTGCTACTCCATTTACCTTCCTATTCTGTAGCGACCATGTGCCCCCTCCCCCCACCAGCCTCACATAGAAATCCATCCAGCATCAAACATGGAAGAGAAGACACTGAAATCCATCCTTGCCTCAGTTTGTAACATTTTTTCTCTGCCCACTGATTCTCACATGTCTTGTCTTGGGAGCCAACTGTGGCTTTCTATTTTTCTTGAATCACCTGGTGGGCAGCCCAGGGGACAAGCCAGGGGACAGGACGGGCCTGCCTCATGATCCCCTACCTCAATTACTGGCTTTTCCTGCTGGCTACAGGGGGCAGAAGAGTTTCCATACTATCCTTGTGAACAGAATTCCCTTCAGTAATTTCCCTCACACACTAAGATAGTCCATATCACCTTCACCATACAGAACACATAGCTTCCTTCAAGCTCATAGGACATTTCCTATACAGGGCATTTCCTGCTCATCCATTTGAAGGTGTTCTCTCCCATAGGTATGATTTGGTATATATTATATATTTATTTTGTATCCCTCAAAATAGGGAGAACTTCAGTTCAATTCCTTTCTATGACATTAGCTGACTGTGTTACTGAGCAAGTCAAAGAACCCCTCAATGCCCATAGGCAAGAACTTAAGACAATAATTTGCTGAGTAGATGCCAATCTATTATATTGATGGAGAAATTACCTTCACTGGAAATAATTCTATATCAATGAAATCACAGATAGGATTGAAATAAACACATATGTATATGTAGAAACACATATATGTAGTTATACATATATGTATGTTTATCTGTGCATTAATTTATATAACTCTATATGAATAAATGCATAACACCTCTATGCTGCTGATTCTCAAAACTACTTTCCCATCTCTATCTTCTTTGCTGATTAGCATCTTAAAGTTTTTCTATCATCTCAAACTTGATGTCCAGTAGATATCTTAAATTCAACATGTCGAAAACTTCATCATTATTTTTCCTCTTCCAAACATCCACACTTCCAAGTTTCTCTTTTTAACCACCTTTCTACAAGTCCCTCAGACTCACACTAAGGTGTCGTCATCATTTCCTCCTCACTATTTTTCACTCATCACAAGGATTTTCAATTTCACCTTTTCAGTATCTTGCCAATATACTCCCTTTCTTTCTTGGACACTGTCAGCACCCTGGTTCTAGACCTCATCACCTCTTGCCTGGTTATTATTGAAATAATCAGCTGGACATTGTCCTTGCTACATTTGTATCTTCTTCAGTCCATTGCCCACTCAGACATCAGTGATTTTCCTAAAGACAAGTCCAACAACATCACTCCCCTCCTCAATAAATTCCTTTGGTTTCTTAACGCATACAGGATCAGGTAGAAAATCCTCTGACATTCAACATCCTTTGATATGTAGGTCCCTGAATTCTGATTGTCCTGTCTTTTTTACCTTCCACCTCTACACACATAAACACTCATCCCTATATACGTGTATACACATGAAAGCCCATCAGCATGGATTCTTTTATTGGTGGAGAGTTGTTGAGAAGAGCGAGTTTTGAGTTTTTGTCAGTTCCTCTTCAAGGATTCTTCAAGCAAGAGTCTTTCTCTGGGGCTCTTCTTGTTGAATCTGTTTATGAGTTTTCAAAGTGATTGTCCTCTTGGTGTCCACTTCAAGTACTCTTCAGGGTCAGCCCCCCCTTGAGGACTAGTCAAACTTCAAATATTTTTTCAGTTGTGAGTCAGCTTTAAACTTTGAAAGAGAAGATAGATGAGGCTTATTCCACTTCAAGTTACTAATGGGACTAGATGAGGAGCTGGTCTTCTCTGTCATGTCAATACAACCAACCCGCTATTTTAGAGTTGGGGGGGGGGGGCGGTTCCCTTTGGCTGAGATCTAGGATATTCTTGGTTGAGATGAATTCTCTCACTCCCAATGAGTGTTCTTTCATTCTGTACTGTCCGATGTATATTCTCCTATTTAAACATTCTGTAGGAAGGAAACTGGCACTGAGGAACCATTTTGGAATGATGGAAGGAGGGAAGAGAGGCAGTTGTGAAGAAAAGGGGATTGTGGGAGATAGAGCTTTGGAGGTTGTCTTTTGCCCTGTGGACACCAAATCTGTGGTGCCAAAGTCTTGACTCAATTTCCCCTTGCCCTGGAAGACAGAAAGATCTCTGACATCTCTGGATCATTGATCAGGGAGAACAACATCTGCTGCTGAGCGCTTTACCCCTAAACCTCACAGGGGTCACCCAGAAGACTTGTCCCATCCTGTTGCCTTCCCAGGAAGGACACTAGTGATCTATTTAGAGTAGGATGATAAAGTGGTTAGAGAGAAAGGAGGAAAAGAAACACTGGAGCCTGAGCCTTTTGGTTTGGCTGAAGAAAGAAGTGACAAACTGCTTGGATAGCACTACTGATTCTTTGTATCCTGAACAAATAAACCACCCCTTTCTCTGAAGAAAATGCAGTCAGATCTAAGTTGTTACAGAAGTTAAGGAAGAGAGTTAGAAGGAGAGGAAGAGGGAATTGGGGTAGGTTATCTGTCCAAACTTTGGCATAGAAGCAAAGTCCAAAGCAGAAGCTATTCAGCCAGCCCAACAGGACTGTGTGTTCCAAAGAGGCTTCTTGGAACTCAGGCACCAGCAAAGTCCTGAGGAAAAGTCTTCACCATAACCCATAGAAGCCTACTTACTGGGATATGGTCTCTGCCCATCCCTGTCCTTACATCTTCACAGGGATATCCCTCTTGTATGTTTAAGGTGTGAGGTAGAGGGAGAGCTATATAGACTTTCTCCCTTCCACACAAACTCTCCTATCCCTTCACCTCCATCCCTGCTCCTCCCCATCCACCTTATAATTGTAACACTTTTCTTATGTTCTTTTTCCTATGATTTAATTAAATGAATTTCTTTGTTATTTGCTGTATGTTTTCATTATAGAATTTAGGTGGGAAAGGGGTCAAACCTTGGCTTTGGAGCCTGGGGTCTTCTCCTTAAAATGAGAGTAATAAAAATTAGATGGACCACAATTAACTAACTAACCCTTAGATGAACAATATTTCAGGGAAAAATAAATATACTTCTAGTCCAGTGCCCCTTCTCTCTGAGGAGAGGATCCTGGTGGCCTTCAAGCCCTGCTTCCTACTCACCATCTTGGTTTTAATAAAAGTCTCTTTGGGCATGAGTAGGAAGAAAAGAGGTCATTCTCCTGATTCCCTTCAAGCCACACAAAGACAGAACTCACTGGGTACCTTCTTCCTTAGATGTGTCTGTGTGATGTGTAATTAAATATAGAAATAATTTATATCTAGATGTTGCATCTAGATATTATATATTTTTGTTGTTCACTCATTTCAGTCAGGTTCAACTCTCTGTGACCCCTTTTGGGTGTTTTCTTGACAAAAACATTGGCATGGTTTGCCATTTCCTTCTCTCGCTCATGTTAAAGATGAGGAACTGAGGCAAACATCATATAGCTAATAAGCATCTGAGGAAGATTTGAAGTCAGGAAGATGAGCTTTCCTGACTTCAGGTCCAGCATTCTGTGCCACCCAGCTGTTCCTCTAATAATATAGAGACAGAGATATAGAGATATAGATGAAATATAGATAGATAAACATATTCATAGATAGATATGTAGAGATAGAGATTCCGTTTAGATATATATATACATATATATATATAATCAAATATATGAAAGGGTCAAATTATGGAAGGGCATTAAATGTCATATGAAGTAACTTTCATTTTATTGTGTATATTTGGGTGTAACTTTAAAATATTTTTAATTTAGCTATATATCTATTAAAAGTTCTGCATCCATATTGTTTATGTATGCATGCATCTATGTGTAAGTGTATATATGTATAAATGTATGTATGTGTATATACAACATATATACATATAGCTATGCTTATTTTTAACTACACAGAAGATTCCCTCTTGTGTACCCTCCTTTCAGCTTTTTGGTATAGTCTTCCTATAGTAGTATAAACTTTTTAAAGATAATGACTGTATTTCTTTTTCTTATGTATATTCCCTGTGCTTAGCACAGTGCCCAACACATAGATGTAGTTGAATTTCAACTATGTATATGTAACGTACTTATGGGAAGCAAGTATGATGTGCTTCCCAGTAAATAGTATGCTCCATGAGATGAGAGACTGAGTGATTTTTGTTTTTTATTGCCGAATACAGTGTCTGACACATAATAGGTTCCATATAAAAGCTGAATGAAAGAAATGAGAATACTCTTCTAAAATCATTTTTTAAAAAAAGGTTAATTTAACTTAAAATACTTTCTGATATAGTGAAAGAATTTGACGTTTAGCACCCATTTGAATCTTTGTTATTCAAGAATGTAGTCATCATGTCTTGGCTTGGAATATTGCCATTTTTTCTCAAGTTAGTAAAAAACATTCATATTTTATATTTCTTTCAGCATTTGTGATTACAAAAATGGGGGAAATGCTCAGATTCAAGTTGCAATTACATAACCATCAAAACATTAAGGTACTCAATACTTTGTATCATTTTCTGCTGCCCCCAAACCATCAAAATAACAAGAAAAATAAAACAGGACAAACTTAAAACAATATTAATATAGGGAGTAAGTACTAAATACAGTGTATCATATATTGATTCTCAATGTGGAGTTGTTTTTAATTTATTCCTGAAAAATAGAAAATAAGTGATTGCCAGAAATAGCCTCCTTAAAGAAAAACAAAGCCACCTTGTTTTGAATATCATTATTTGCCATTGTTGGATACCATTGAATATGTCAGGAATCCTTTTCTATCGATTTATCATTTAATGGTAATTTCATTGCCTAGTGAGTCATCACTTCTTCATTTTGCTTAAAATTGTCTACTTTTTATTGATAAATGATAATTTTATTTAAGCATTTTGCCCTTTTGTAGAAAATTATCAAGGAATAGAACAATTATTCTTTAGATAGAATTCCAACAAAATAATTTTGGAATATTTCCTTCATCTTCAAGTAACCTTTCAAAAATGCCTAGGGAAGGCTATATTTAGAAAATTGGCTTTTAATTAAGATTAATTGCGTGATGACTCACTGAACAGATAAAGAAATTCATAAAACCACTTAAAACCAGTGTTGATTTCACAAGAACTTACTTTACTGAATACTTTTTTTGTTTTTTGTTTTGTTTTTTATTTATTTTTTTTTTACTGAATACTTTTTAATTTAAAATTTTGACAAATGTGTGTCCTGAGATTCAGTTTCACAGTTAAATCCTTATTAGGAATAACTGAGACATTTTTGGAAAAAAATACCTGTAGATCACATTTGTATCTCAAATGTTATATATATATATATGCATGTTATATATTGTTATTACATACATATATTATCATACTTTAAGGTTCATTTGATTAAATTAGAATGAAAGTAAAATTTAAAGACAGAAAGAGAATGATTTTTTACTTCACTAATAACAAAAGAGATGAAAATAAAAAATTAAGAAATATTAATAAAATTCAATTTTATTAAATTTAGAACAATTTTTCATTGCTGTTCATCTTACATTTAAATTTCATTGTGTTTTAAAAATGACAAATTAAGAGTACAACTAATAAGAATGAATATTCCATTGTTTTAATGTTGGAGAATACAAGAAACAAAAAAATCTATGTAAGAAGACAATAATGATAGTGGATACAGGGTTCTGGAATCATGAGAGGCATTAATGAGAATAGTATGATTAGAATCCTAAATAAGCAAACTATTTGGCAAATAATGTAGCTTTAGCAATGAATATGTAGAAAAACAAGGCAATGCTATATAAGAATGAAATTAACAGAGATGATGTGACTCCCAAAAACTTATCCCTCTACCTGCATACACTTGATAACATTTCCTCCTGACGCCAGGATTTTTCTATCAATTTTCAACCTTTATAAAAAATAAATCTTTGATAATGTATTATCCAGAAGCTCAATAGTATCTATCTACAACCATGATTGAATTTTCCCAGCATCTTAATACAGATTTTTCTTGATTCCTCAGCTCCATCCAACTAATGTCCCATCTTTTTCTTCTTCCTCGCGAAACTTCTCAAAAACATAACAGGGTCTACATTTTAATAAACACTAAGAAAATGGCATCTGACTGAAATGAGTTTCCCAAAGGTCAGCAATGATTTCTTCATTTTCAAAAGGTGTTACTCACTCTCCTTATCTTACCTTACCACAATTTATCCTTTGACATTATTACCCCATCATTTAATTTTGTATCGATATTTATGCTCTCTCTCTTTAGAGATATAACTCCCCTCTTGTTTTGCTCTTCCTTTTCTAATAGATCCCTCTAACTCCTTTTCTGGTTTCATTGCTATAGAAAATTTTCAACTCAATTGAATTCAATAAAGATTTATTAAGGATTTATTATGTTACAGCCACCATACTAAGAAGAAAGAATATAAATAAGAAAAATAAATAATAAAATAATTTGAAAATTTAAATGTTCGTGGTGGGTGGAGGAAAGCCAACATAATTACAGTGCCAATTCTGCCCAAACTAATCTACTTAGTCAAAACCATCTCAACTCAATTACAAAAAAAGGAATTTTTTTTGAACTAGGAAAATTAACAAAATTCATTTGGAAGGACAAAAGGTTAGGAATATAAGAGGAACTAATGAAAAATATAGGGAAAGGAGGTCTAGCAGTACTATATTTTAAACTATATTAGAGAGCAATAATTATCAAAACCTTCTGGTACAGGCTAAGAAATAGAAAAAAAAGTAGATCAGTGTAACAGAATAGATATACACAACAATTATAAAAGATTGTAGTAACTTTGTGTTTGACAAAAGTAAAGATCTAAGTTTTAGGGACCAGAATTCACTATTTGGTAAAAATTGTTGGGAAAACTGAAAAACAGTCCAAAAACATTGATATAAATCAATATCTTAAACTCTTTACCAAAATAAGATCAAAATGGATATATACCCTGGGCATTAAGGGAGATATTCTTAAGCAAATTAAAATAAGAAATATATTACACATCATATTTGTGAATAGGAAAAGAATTTATGAATAAACAACTTTAGAAAGCATTGTGAGTTATAAAATCAACAATTTTGAATATATAATATTAAAAGGTTTTATACAAATAAAGCTGATGTAGTCAAGATTAAATGGAAAGCAGTAAATTAAGAAGAAATTGTATACAGTTTCTTGGTTAGAGGTCTCATATCTCAAATATATAGAGAACTCTATCAAATTTATAAGAATATTTATATCCATTCCCAAATGATAAATGATCCAAAGACATGAACAGACAATTTTTGGTTGAAGAAATCAAAACTCCACATAACTATATTTTAAAAGGGTTCTAAGTAATTATTGATTAGAGAAATTCACATCAAAACCATTATGAGATATCTCACACCTATCAGATTGGCTAAAATGATAAGAAGGCAACATGATAAATGTTGGAGGAGATGTGGAAAAATTGAGACACCACACCATGGTAGAACTGTCAATTGATCCAACTGTTTTGGAAAGTAATTTGGAATTATGCCCCAAAAGCTACAAAAAATGTGTGTGTTTTTTGACCCAATAATAATATTGTGAGGGTTTTTTTTTCCCCTAAGATAATCGGGGAAAAAGGAAAAGAAGCTATGTGTTCTTAAAATATTTATAACAACTCTTTTTTGTAGTGGCAAAGAATTGCTGAGGGAATGGCCATGAATTGGAGAATGACCAAACAAGTAGTGGTGGCATATGTTTATGATGGAATACAGCTGTATAGTAAGAAATGACAAGAAGGTTAAAAAACATGGAAAGACTATGAAATTATGAAGAGTGAAATGAGCAGAACCAAAAGAACATTATATATAGCAAAAGAGATATTGTTTCAAGAATTCCTTGAACATGTCCACCTCCAGAAAAAGAATTGCTAAATAGAAATAAGCAAGGTATAGTTTATACATATATATATATATATATATATATATATATATATATGTATGCATTTTGTCAAATTGTGCTTTTACTAATGGGTAGGAGAGGGAACAGTGTGGGTTACCTGGGAATTTTTTATGTAACAAATAAATTTGAAGTTAAAAAAAGAAGGAAAGAAAGACTAAAAAAGCTGTTTACAATCTGATAGGGAAAGACAATACATTAAAAAATGGTTGAAGGGTAGATATCAGGGTATACCAATCTTGGATTTTAAAGAAGGCAAGATGTAGAAGTGGAGAGTGATATAAAATATCCAGATCCAGCCATCCATAAAGGAAAATGTTGGGAGAAGTTTAATGTCTCACCTTCCATGCTTTTAACCACCTATACCACAAAACCCTGAAAGGGCAGAGGCAGTATCTTGATCTTTTTTAATTCCTTCAAATTCCTGCTGTAGTACCTTCTATATAGCTAATACTCAATTAATACTTGTTGAATTAAATTAAATGAAATTTTTAAAACAAGCTGGATTTTAATACAAAGAAGTTAACAACTCAAAAATAATATTTTCAGGGCAATGGTCCATATTGCCAGGGTTCCATCAGACCTGTTAGATTTTCAGAAATGACAAAGTCTTATCCTACATCCATTAAAATAAAAACCCACTGGCTTATAAAAGTGACTTAAAATAATAATTCATTTGTTCTACTTTCCAGAATAAATTATTTTCTCTTTAAGTATGTCCAACTGGGGGCAGCTGGGTGGCTCAGTGGATTGAGAGTCAGGCTTATAGACAGGAGATCCTAGGTTCAAATCTGGCCTCAGACATTTTCCAGCTGTGTGACCCTGGGCAAGTCATTTGACCCCCATTGCCTAGTCCTCACCACTCTTCTGCCTTGGAGCCAATACACAGTACTGACTCCAAAATTGAAGGCAAGGGCTTAAATTAATTAATGTCCAACTCATTCTCTCACCAATATAGCAATTTTTAAAGAGTTCTCTAAATCATCAACATTCTCCCCAAATAATTGTATTACCCAAATTCCCACATTCTATCAATTTATTCTGAATAACACTTTATTTTCTCATCCTGACCTGTAATCTTGCAGTAATACCCTTGTTGGGTGTGTGGTGTAATGGAAAAAAATACTAGAAATGTAGTCAGAGAGACTTAGAGTAGAAGCTGTAAATCAGTGGACTTCATGACTTAGGGAAAGTATTAAATTATGGAAAAATTTGTGTCATATCATAGATTTAGATCTGATAGGGGCCAAGAGAGTCATTTAATCCACATCTTATTTTTCAGATAAAGAAATTGAGGCATGGTGAGATTAATGGACTTGTTTAGAGTTATACAGAGATTAAGACAGTAAGTAAATATTAAGACACAGGGGCAAGATTTAATCCTGAATTCCCTGAATCTCAAATCATTGCTTTTTATCATGAGCAGCTAATAGTACATTAGATGGAATATTAGACCTGGAGTCAATGAGATCTGATTTTAAATTTGGTTTCATAATTTTTTTTTAACTGTATGTTCCTGGGCAAGTCACTCAACCTCTTTTTACCCCAGTTTTCTCAATTATAATATGGGGATAAAATACAACTTACTTCACAGGGTAACTGTGGGAATCAATTGAGATAATACTTGTAAAAAGTGCTTAACACAGGGCATTTACCATAATCTCTGGGGTATAATTTCTTCATGTGGAAAATAATGTGTAAAAATCATTTCATTGCCCAATTCACATGATATTGTTGTCATATTGTAGGATCAAACAAGATCTTCCATACTCAACTCCTAATGGTTCCCTAGTAATTCTATGATTTAATATAAAAGCCTTCACACTTCACTCTAACTTAACTTTCCAACTTGTTATATGTTACCCCTCTTTATGTATTTTCCCCCAGCCTTATTGTTTAACTATTTAAACTTAAATTTAACTTAAATTTAAATTTAAACTTAAATTTAACTAACAATCCATTGACTAGAAACTATATTTGTTGACCATTACCAAATTATTTTGATTATTAATGATTTGTAGCTGTTTTTAAGATATGACACTGCAATGTCCTCTTTCCTACATTTTTTCCAATTCTTCCCTTGATGTTCTTGAACATTAATCCATCCATATAAATAAAAATGATATAAATCGATAAAGGATATAAATATGAGGTTTAAAGCATTGTTGTTGTTCAGTCATGCCTGAGATTTAAACTAAGTTCTTCCTTAGTCAATCTACCACTTAGCTGTCTGATATAAAGTGATGAAATTTCAATGTGTTATTTCCCATATGTACAAACAATCCTCTGGATTGTTATGTAATTGGAATAAGTAATATTTTTTATTTTGATATTATCATAATTTTCATCATATTGGCTTAATTTATCCATGAACAATTAGTATTTTTTCACTCATTTTGGTCTGTCTTTAACTTTTTAGTAGTATTTTGTAGGTTTATTCATTTATCAGTCACCAGTTCTTTAGAATTCAATTATTTAATATCCAAATGATTTTTAATCCTTTCTTGAGTACCTGTTAAATAGTGCCTGACATGTATTAGGTGCTAACAAGTAGTTTCCCTCTCATTCTCCTTCTTCTTTATTGAATATAATTGTTAATACTTGGAAACAGTAAGAATTCCTCAAATATTTCTGCATTTTTAAATTTGTTCATTGGGGTTTTGCTCCAATTTTTGGACCATTTTTTAAAGGTACTATGAAGTTCCAATGTATATACCTTTCTTTTCCAATCCAGTAACCACCAAAACCTTATTGTATTTAATTTTTCTAGAATTCTATTCATCTAATACTTTTTCTTTTTTTCTCTTTGAAAGATTTCTCTAGTTCCAAAAAGTATACACTGAAATCTGAAACTATTGTGATTTTTCTATACATTTCTAACTACAACTGATTTAATATTACTTTAAGTATTTGAATTTTATTCCATTTAGTGGAGATAGATAATTTGATAGTCTTATCTATTTGCATATAAATGATATGAATGTAGATAGATATGAATTATGTATTGGCATTAATTCATTGTCTACCTTGCCTTTAAATACAGTAAAATTTCACTATTATCTATTTTAATTAACCTTTATTTTGCTATTGCCTTGTATGAAATCTTAATTGTTCCACTGTTTGTTTGTTTTTTAGTTCAGCTTAGTTTAGTTTAGTTTAGTTCAGCTTTAGTTCAGCTTAAAATAAAATAGCTTTTCCTCCAAACTTTTCATTTGACTGAATTTGTGTTTCAGATGTATTTCTTGTACAAACCATTTTGTTCTATTGTGCTTTCTCCTGTTCTGTTCTGTGAATATTAAACTTTCTCAGACTCTACCTTGAAACATTTGGTTAAGGCTATTCCCCATTTTAAACAATGAAGGTACTTAGTGAGGAATGTATGTGAGAACTTTACATTACTCTACCCATACTTAGGCATACTTTAGGGGAAGATAAATTATAAAACTCCTTTCTGAACAATGAAAAGGTACTTAACTCATACTTACAGTGAGGCAAAAGCCCTTAAGCTGGGTCTATTTATAGATCTAATACAAAAGGGTGCTAAGTACCTATGAAGGTCAAATTTAATTACTAAAAGGTCAAGCAACTTACAAAGGGCAAGCTTAGCAAAGAGGTGTGAAGTACTCAGAAGATATAATCTACCCAGAGAAGGTGAGAACTAAAGAGTGGTGAAAATTAAGAATGGGCAGTCCTAGGAAAAGCATCTACTGTAATTGGTAGACATGAAAATTTAGGGGAGGTGACACAAGAGGAAATTTTCTTTAAAAGGAAAGAGATTGAGGCCTCTGGAGTAAGTTCAGCTTTGAAAGCTGAATTGGAGGTCAGGAGCTGGCCTCTCTGAACACTAGAGCTTGCTTGTAACGATCTTGTGGTGAGTGATTAAAGACTGACTAGTCTCTCTTAAAGCTCAGGCCTAGCCAATGGCCTAGTCCCTTTCCTACTATTTCCTCTTACTCTGTCTCTTTCCCTTCCCTTAATTCCTTCATTTGTATTAATTAAAATCTTCATAAAACCCAGCTGACTTGGATATTTCATATTTGGGAATTTTTCCCATGGCGACCACTTATTTTTGATTTAATTCAAGACACTAAAATTATCTTTACAGTTTTGGCAATTCACAGTCTTGAAACCATATTTTCGTGGTCACAGTTCCCTGTTGTGGGTAAGTTTATTCATTCATATAAACAATTATGATGAAGACAACAAATCGAGTTGCTATTGGCAAGTGGTTCCTATGTACCACAACATGTTTTCAAGAATTGAAATACAAATGCAAAAAGAAATAAAGACTCACCCCACCCTCAAAGAAATTATATTCTAATGGAGAATGATAAGAAAACTGGGGAGGAGATGAAGATACCCAATATTGGGGCATGATAGAGAAAATCTGGGGAGTTAAGACTAACTTGGAGAGGAATGAAGGAACAATCACTAGGTGTATATTTCCTTTTATCTCCTTATATTTATTTTCACTTTTAGTCCTTTCCCACCTTTCTTACCAAGATTATGCTGACATTATTGTGATCAACACTAGTGATCTATTGTTGATGCAATTTGATTTTCTCTTTTTCTGCTCTTTTTTTCTTGTCAGATGTCAATTATATGTTCTTACATTTTCTTTCTTTCCTCTTATAACTGTTTCCACTCTTTCTAAAGTAACATATGCCATGATTTATCCTTTCCTCTGACTACTATGACTTGCTCTTTCCTCCTTCTCCTCTTCCATTTTCTTTGATTACTTCAATACATCACTATTCAATTTAGTATACAAATGTAATGGGAAGTTGTGCTACTTTCCTTTGACTGGTTTGGAAGAGTGATACATGCATCCCCTGACCTCTACCTCCTTTTCTGCATAATCTACATAATCATCCAGAGTAAGAGAGCTTTTAAGTTCTCTTTCATTTATTATCTGTTCCTTTCTCTTTCTCTTTTCTTTTTCTACTATTATCAAAGCATAACAAATTCTCTCCCAGGTCCTTTGCCTTATTAAATTCCCTCGATAATACTTGATGACATTAGAAGTTGGCAGTGATACTTATTTCTGCATTATGTATTAAAATGTAAATATCTTGTCTTTATAATATCTTTCCTAATTCCTTGCTCTTATCTTTTTTTTATAAATTCCACTTCAGTTATGTATTTTTATTTTAAAATGTCTCCTCAGCTCTGGTCTTTTCATCAGGAATACTATATATGTCCACTATATCACTGAAGATTCATTTCCTACTGTGGCTTTATATTCAATTTTACTTGAAATTTTATTCTTGGTTGCAAGCCTCTGTTTTGTCTTATGAAATGCTATATTCCAAGCTATCTGCTTTTGTATAGTGTTAGTAACCACAAGATATAACTAATCCTTCTTGTAGATCTTCAGTATTTTGCTCTCTCTCTTTCTAGACATTGGAAGTATTTTCAGTGCCTGAGAACTTCTAAATTTTGACAATGATGCTCCATGGAGTTTTAACTTTAGGGAAAATGTTTCTATTTTTTATTAGTTTTAATTTTATTTTTATTCAAAAAGATCTGGACAAATTGTCAATTATGATTTGGGGGGGGGATTATCAAGGCACTTTTTCTCATGACTTTCAAGATATTCCATGAATTCTTGTTCCTATGTTCTTCATTAGTCATAGTTGGTTTTGATATGAGATATCATGTGCTTTTGCCTATTTATTGAGACTTTTGACTGTTTTAGTTTTTTGCTGTTGTTGTTGTTGTTGTTGTTGTTATTGTCCCATGTGGGCATTAGCATTTTATTGGCCCATTCTAGTTTTCATAGAGTTGCTTACTTGGCTAAAGTTTTATATTTCTGGTACTAAGCTGCAAATACTCCTTCCAAACTGTTTCTCCTGAACTCTCATTTCTTTCTCAATTCTTTGTTGTTTTGGGTTTTTTTGACAGTTATGATATCTTTTGAACTTTTCTTTTAAAAACTCCTGATTCATTTTCCCCAGAAATTCTAGTTGACATTTTGCCTGTGCTCTTTTTTTTTCTTTGAGAATTTGACAATAAATATTTGGGAGTGATTTCTCTTTCCTTTCTTTGTGGTCCTAGACCAGAGATAGCACTTCTTGGTAGGAGTGTTTGTTTTATTTTGTTTTGTTGTCTTATTCTGTGTTTTATGATCAGACTGGAGACATCTGGATGAAATGTTGGAACCCGGTAAGGTCCTATTTTTTATTTTCTTGGGTCATGCTCCTGCCTTCTCCAGTTACTGAGTGCTATTTTCTCCAAGGAAGATAGGCATAGCTTAGGGTAGACAGCTGTAAACTTTCAGAGCATCTTAAGTAATCTGAACTAGGGTATAATTTTTAAATTAACCTCTTACACTAGACATTCCAGGCTCTAAATCCTCTCTCTACACTGGCCAAAATAACTTTAGGTTCAACCTGGGTAGAGTGCCAATAGATAGTTAGGGACCAAATCCCTTATGATATAGCTTTTAAAATGCTACTGTTTCAGAGTCAACAACTTCAAGCTTACCCTTGATCTAAACTTTATGTTTTGTCATTGCCTGCAGGCTCCAGAGTGGGTATATTGGTAAAATCTGGCATCCTGCTGTGGGATGAATAATAAAATTTCCAGCTCTCCTCTATTCTCCACTCTGGACCTATGACTAGCTCTTCCCCTGATACTTAGCACTATGACCCCATGCTCCAAGTCTCTTATTCAGCCTACCTAACTGGACCTCTGCAGAGGTCTCTGGAAGTCTCCCTATGCTGACTTGGCCTAGAAGAATGACCTTCTCTTTATTTTCCCTTGTTATTACTGAGTCTGATGCTCTCCCTTGAACTTTGTTTGCAGTGGTAGTGAAAGAATATTGACCTGTACTCCTTCCTTCTAATCTGTCATCTTTGCCAGTCTCCTGCCCATTCTTTTTCTTTTTTAATGAATATTTTTATCTGTGCTTGATGGCCTAGCAAAGCCTATGTTGCATGATTATAGATTATTTATAAGAAGGATAATTGGGATAAGACCTTTATAAACCATTTGTAGTCTAATTTTTTTGGTAAATAAATGAACTCTGAATACTTTCTGAGCAATAAATAGAAGATCCAATTAAAATGAAATAAAGGTTTATGAAGCTAATGCTTCTCTAACATCTGAACTCCAGCAGAGTGAATCTGTGACATATTTTACAAGTTTAAAAGATGTAGAGCCCACTGAGCTCTGCTGTCTCTAGCAATAAACAAATGTGTGGGATGCCTGTTATTTGTCTTACTACAGTGGTCTTCAGTTTGGATGAGGTTAGCAGTAGAAGACCACAGGATGTCAAAGAATCAGATACATCTCCCATAATTTATGATTAAGTTGAAGTGACTCACTAGTGGTAATAAATGCAAACGAGCAGAAAATAAAAAAGCTTTCAAGAAATCATCACCTCGAATTTGTACTGCACCCCCCCCCCTCTACTTACACTCAAAATGCCAGACACAGGAAAGGGTGTGAATGAATGAGCCAAATCTAACTCTTGGGTAGTCGTCCCTGGGTTAGTTGTGGAAACCTAAGCAGCTGAAATACAAAAAAAAAAAAAAGTGCAATAAATTAGGCCAAAATATAGTGGAAAAGCAGCTCCTAACAGAGCATAGAACAACTAAATGGAGGAAGAAAAGATAAAGCGGCCATTAGCATAAAAGACCAAAGATAAAACAAGCATTCTTTTTTTTTGACAATTCTCTGTTTGAGACCCATACATAAGAAAACATTCTGATAATTACCAACTGTTATGTTCCAAAATTAGAATAATGAAGCTCAACATAAAGATTCAAGACTGGGGAACTTTGTTAAAGTAAAATGTAGAAGTACAATTGCAAAATCTTTCTTGTTGTGTACCTGACAATAATACTGAATCATCTTCCGTGTCCTTTCCCCTAAATGCAAGTTCCCCAAAATTCTGTCTCAGGACCTCTTCTCTTCTCTCTCTCTACAGAGACTATCAATTCCTCTGGTTTTTAATTGTCAGCTCTAATCAAATGACTCCCAATATCCAGTCAAAGATCCTTTCCCAAATTCCATAATGATAATACTAACTTAGTATTGGGCATTTTGAACTAAGTATTCCATTGACATCTGAGATTCAACCCATAAAATACATAATTCATCTTTTTCCTTTAAGCTCAACCATTTTCCAAACACTACAATGTCCTTATAAAGTAATACCTTTCTCATTTTGGACTCCTGTTGCACAAATCCAATCAGCTAAAAATTATTTTCCCTCAATAACATCTGCAGCATCATCTCTATCCACAGATGGCCACCATCATATAAGGGCCTGTAATTATCTTTCACCTAGACTTTTGCAATAATTTCCCAATTGGTTTCTCTTCCTCGAGATTCTCTTCTGTTATCTATCCTTCATATGACTGCCAAAAAGATATTCAGAATACAGAGATTTTTGTACATCACTCCCCTTACCAATAAATTCCAGTGACTCCTTCTTACCTCTAAGGGCTAAAACAAACTCTTATGTTTAGCATTTATATGTCTCACAATCTGGCTTATCTGGATTTTTCCTCCTTTCCTCAACTGACAGCATCCTTCTCTCCATTTACCTTTCATTGTGTGTATATGGGTGTTTATGCTACTTTCTCCAATAGACTGGAAGCTCCTCAATATCAGGGATTTCTTATTGCTTTAGTGATGTATTTATTTCACAAAAGTGTAGATATTACAGAATCCCAGTATCTTAGCGTTGGAAGTTGCTTTGGAGATCATCTTAGACAACTGATACCTAAATTGCAATCTCCCACACAAAACTGGGAGTCAATGAGCAGAATAAATAGGTCTGGAATTGGAATTAATGACCTTTTTTGGCATTCTGCTTCTGGTGTTTAACACATATGTGGTCTTAGACAAATCATCTGTCTAGAGTCTAGGTATTTCATCTATAAAATATCTTGGACTGGGTCTCTTTCACAGGTAGATAAAAGGATGTATCATCTTTTTAGTGAGGTATTCAATCTTTACTAGAAAATCTCCAATGACATGAAAACTAATACTTCCTAAGGCAACACATTTCAGAATTTTAACAAGTTTTTTCCCATATTAAATTATAAATCTGACTCTACAAATCATACCACCTGCTCCTAATTCTACCATGTAGGGCCCACTAGAAAGAGTTTAATTTCTTTTCCATGTAACAATGCCTCAAATTATCGAAGAGAGCTATCATGTGCTAAACCCATGAGTTTTCTCTTCCTTAGTCTCAGGATACCTAGCTCTGATGGTAGTCTTTCTGTTTAGCCACCCTTGGCAAAATCATAATTAAAACATATCTTATTAGATCTAGATGATTAGGATTTGCAATGATGAGAATGGGTAATAATTTAATCATTTTCCACTTGGTACTAGCCTAAAAATTGGTAATTAAAGTAGCCCCAGTGAGTTATAAGTGACTAATAAGATTGGGTTGAAAATGTCATTTCATGTTTACTGGACCTACCTATTATCAGATTGTGGACCCAAAAAGATGGAACATTTGACACTTTCTTCAGTCCCTAGTAATTTTTTAAAAATTAATTATATGTGATATTCAGAGAAACTGTAATGAAACCCATGATAACAATTGAGAGCCCCGACAAAGTAATTTCAGAAAAAGGAAATTGAAGGACCTGTAAAGGAATTATCAAAGTAGAGAGGGCAGAGAGCATTCTGAGCCAAGTGAATTTACTATGGAATCCTATTGAACATTTAAGAAAAATAGTAACTATGCTAAATCAGTTATTCTCAAAATTTGTTAAAGTATACAGTCTACCCAACTCCTTTCATGATGCAAATATAGTCCTAATATGATAGTATATAATATACATAAAACCATAATGTTGTTAATAAATGTGGGTAAAGAAAATAAATGGAGTTATTGACAAATATCACTAATGAAGATTGATTAAAAATTAAATAAAATCTTGGCAAAAAATTAGACAAATTTATACAACCAATCAACATGTCAGATAAGAAGCACTTAATAATTCTATAATGTGCCAACCACTGTCAAAAATTATAACGATATAAAGAGGAAAATTGTCCCTACCTTCAAATAGTTTACATACTTAGAAAATACATTTTTTGAATTGTTCCTTTTTTTTTTACTTCTCTGAGTTTCCCCACCATTATCTCTTCTTTTTCTTTCCCAATCCTAGAGTAGCAGCCCATATACATATTATCTTTTTATGACAATAGAGAGACAGAGTAAGAGAAAGAAAGACAGAGAGAAAGAATGAGAAAGAGAAAGAGAATCAGCCAGTTGATTTCTCTCAAAATATACAGAAAGTACCTTCTTCAATTTCATTTTTTCTTAGGAATCCAGAGATTGTTCTGTTTTCATAAGGTATTAATTTAATTTCCTTTTTCTTGAAGAGAGAGATAGTAATACCATAATAGGATGTTTTAATGCCCCTCTCTGATTTTAACAAAATTAAAGGAAAGATTAAAAAAGGAAATATATAGAATTAATCCAAGAGCTGATAGAACTAGAGCTAAACAACTTACAGAATCTTCAGAATGAGCTTAAAAGTCATAACACACCCACATATATGCACATATGCGTATACGTATACACATATATATTTGACTATATATGTATATGTATATTTGTGTATTTACATATATACACTGGACAGTAAGGAAGAATTCAAATATAAGTTCAAATATGACTTCAGGAATTTACTCACTGTGTGACCCTGGGCAAGTGTCTTAGGCTCTGTTGGCCTTAGTTTCTTCAACTGTAAAATGTGGTCAATAATAGCACCTGACTTGCAGTATTGTTATAAGTATCTATTGTAATGGTAGAAATTTTAGGCTTCTGGGAGAGGTTATAATATTGTAATGGCTAAAAATGTGGCTACAGGATTTATGTAATATTGAACAATGGCCTCCAAGGAATTTACTTATGAAATTCCTAAAATGAAACACTCAAGTCAGAATGGAGTTTATGGAGGTTTAATCACACTGAAAGTAGAGAAAGGAGAGGGAGAGAAGGAGAGAAGAGAAAAGGGAAAGGGGCTACTCAACCTCTGACCAAGGCAGAGGGAGTTTTAGGCCCAAAGGCCCAGTTGGAAAGAATCAGTCCTTAACTCACGTGACCGATCTGAAGGAAAGCTGTCTGCAGGCGTCCTCCCTCTCCAAGCTCCTCACACCAACCTCCCTCTAGCTCTCTCCACAGGAAGTGAGCGAATTCCAGAGGCTGTTCCCTACCTCACTTCCTGTGTCTCACAAATCCAATGGTTGGCTCTAGCTTGGCTTAGGACAGCCCAGGTGGGCAGTTAGTTATTTCTGATTTGTCATTGACTAGCGCATGCCCGTGTAGTGTGGGTGTGCACAATTTGGGGTGCTAGACCAAGATGGAGACTTTTAAAATTCACAATCCCCCCTGATGATGATTGGGAGACTAGTCTCCCCAATTGATCACTAAACATAAGCATACTGCACCCCAAAAATTTCTAACTGTAAGTGTATACAAAAAATTTTTTTACCTACTAAGAGGAAAATTGTAATAGTTGTAAATATGGGGAAATAGAGGAGAGAGAAGGACAGCAAACCAATGTTTTGCTGGGCGCATTGACAAAAACCAATTAGGGGGCAGTCCCCTTTGGCATAAGAGTGTACATTCAAAACATGTTCAATCAACCACACCCCAAGGTTCATTCTGGATCTTCCTATAGTGAAAAGGTTTAGATATCTTTCTGCAAACAGTTCATTCTCTGGATTCAGTTAGTTAGCAAGCTTCTTCTCTGAAGATTTATCTCGAACAAAATTTAAATCTTGGATTTGATGAAATACAATATGGATAGACTTTAGGTTGTCCATGAATGTGAACAGGAAATGTATATCTATATTTCAGTGTAGTTGGTTCACTTTTATTTTTCAATTCCTTACTTACTGTCTTAGCATCAATTCTAAGACAAAAAAGTGACAAGAGCTAGCCAATCAGCATTAAGTGACTTGCCCAGGGTCACACATATCAGGTTTGAACCCATGTCCTCCTTGACTCCAAGCCTGGTACTCCATCCATTATGCTATACTACCTAGCTGCCCATATTAGTATCCTATATAATCCTATATATTTTATTTTATTTATTTAGAAATATTACTTGGAGAATTTTTCCATGAGACTGCTAAACATGACTCAAAATAAGAGAAGAATCTCTGCTTTATATAATGGCTGCAGATTCCTTCCTGCTCCCTTCAGTCTAATTAAACAAACATTTATTAAGCACCTAATATGTATCTGGCATTGTGCTAAGAACTGGGGATACAATTAATAAAAGAAAAGATAGTGCCTGTGCTCAAGGAGCTTTCAATTAAAATGAAGAGATACAGAAACAGATATAAAAGGAGATGAAGCTGTTTATGGAATTGAATCTAGGCAGAACAGAAATTGCAAATTTGAGTGTCTCAAGAGTCCAGGTTTTGCTTTTTATTTTCTATAAAAAAAGATATGCTCTCCCCACCCCTAGAAACAGAGGGGTAAGGTATCTGAGGGAAATTACTTGATTTAGGAACATGGTGGCAAGTTTAAAAGTGATTAACTTATCTTGGAAGGAAAGTCTCATTCAAAAGAGTTGAAACTAGAAATATAGTTTCATTACTTATTAAGAATCACTTGTTAAAGAATTTTAATACTTTAATAAAATGAAAGTGGAGTAAGTGTCCAGAGTTGAACTTATATATATATATACTGTGGAGATGGTCAAGAAAAAGGAACAATAGTATACCTAAGAACACATGGATGCTTCTTTTTCACTGAGCCTGTTTTAGAAACTAATAAGGTAATTTGAGCTATTTTGGCTATTTTTGGTGATTAGAAAATATATTGGTTACTGTTTTTTGTGACATGTGTAAATACTTCTGGGATGTGTGTTCAATGATTAGTATTTTGTGAGTGGGTGTAGACATAGAGTATATATAAGAAGATTGAACTAAGTAGAGTCGAGATTGGTTTTATTGTGGAATTTGGTAGGAAGGAGACAGGAGTGAAAAGTTTCTTGAAGAGAACTTGGACACTTGATAAAATAAAATCCTGTCATAGGATGATTTTTTTTTACTCATCTTTATTGGAAGGAGACCATTAAAATAGTTATTTAATTCAAATTTATATTCTCTTTAAATCAGACTAAAGTGTTCATCACAGAGGAAGAAGAAATAAAAAGGAGAGAATTAGTAAAGTAGTTAGGGAACCTTCCATTGATTTTAATTTTAATTCCATTTAATTTTAATTAAATAATAAAAGATTTTTTATATTTCATCAAGTATCAGATATATACAAACCATGTATGAAAAGAAAATAGGAAAAAGAAAAGAGAAAGGCAGACAAAGTCTTAATACATAAGGAACAGAGGAGGATTCCTTTTTTCCCGTATATTCCCCATCTGAAGATAATAGATGAGATTGGATCATATCATTGTGGATTCAGAGCTAGAAGGAAACTATGATATCATCTAGTCTAACTTTCAATTACATAAGTAGTCACTGAAGTTCAAAGTGCTATAGTCTTGTCTAAGTTCATACAAGGAGTAACCTCTAAAAATGGATTTGAACCTAGACTTATTCTTTTTGGTAGAGAAATTTGAGATAAAATAAGATTGGATAATGACTTTTGTAAAATTAAAAACAAATAAATAAATGAAACAAGTAGAAATAATGATGATCTCTTTCAGTTGACTCATGATGGCCTCCAGAATGTTAATTTTTTAGACCAGGGATTTGCAAACTATCATCCAGGGGGCCAAATCTACTTCTCCATTTCTTTTTTCATACCTTTTGTATTTCCCTTCAAAGAATAAATGTTTTTAAATTCTTAAAAATAAGGCTTACTATATTCTAAAATGTACATGCCATTCTTGCTTTTCTATTTGTAAAAAATCAGTAGGTATGTGGACCATACTTTGCCAACTCATTTTTTTGGTCACAAGTCTATAGCTGAAACTCAGTAACCCAATAGTGGCAGTAGAAGATAACTTCATGGCTACTAGGTTGTGTAGTAGATAGTATAGAGTCATGAATACCTGATTTTAAAAGCATTTTTAGATACTTACTGGCTGTGTGAAACTCAGCAAGTCACCTAGCCTCTTTTTGCTTCAGTTTCCTCAATATTAAAATTGAGATAATAAGATAAAGATTGAAATTACTTTATAAGGTTGTTGTGAGGATCTAGTAAAATCATATTTGTGAAGTGGTTAGAACAGTGCCTAGTATATAGTAGGTACCACATAAATGTTAATTCCCTTCCTTCATCCCCCATTAATTGTAGAAAAGAAATTAAGAGGAACTAAGCAACCTATTGAGTGATAGAATATATAAACATACAAAAAGGGAAGTTTTATGTTTGACATTTTACCAGATGGGAAAACCACATAATTCAAAAACAGTACCTTTTATGTTAGATTGAAAGAGAATTTGTATAGAAATATTTAGACATTATTGGGGTGGGGAGAATTTCTGGGGGCAGAGAAGCTTTTGGAGAAGAGAAAGCCTTCAGCTGATCTCTTCCAACATTTCCCTCTAAAAAACTAAAATAATGCTTTGAATCAAAATCTGGAATGCAAGAGACAACAAGATGTCAAAGTGAGATCCTTCCTGCCCAAGTCGATGAGGAGGGTAGAAAGAAAGATCAGTGACACAGGGGAAGAGTCTGGCCCAGAGTCATGTGAATGAAACACCACTGGTGGAACTAGGTGGTGATAACAGAAGCAGCATCAGCTTTAGGAGCTCTCAAGTCAAAGAGAAAAAGGGGACCTGGCAATTGGTAAGAGAGAGATTGTAAGAACTATGCTAGAACTAGACATAAGAACAGATGCTGTTTTGCAACTACATTAACTTTACCCATTTCAGGGTCAGTCCAAGGGTGGAGAGGAACACTTTTGTTCAAGATGGATCAGGAAAACTGTGGGGCAAATGTTTAGCAACTCTATTACCTATAACTGTGATGGTGAACGTATGGCATGTATGCCAAAGGTGGCTGCTCCCTTTCCCCTCTCCACCATGCCTAAGGACATTTTTCACATCACTTGCCCCTCTACCCATCAGCCCAGTGGGAGCACTTCCTCCATCCCCTGTCTGGGGTATGGGGGTGACTCACATTTGGTGTGAGGGTTGCAGTTTGGCCACTGGATCTCTAAAAGGTTTGCCATCACTGGCCTATACTTGCTTTCTGGGTCAAAGATCAAAGACAAGGAGAGCATTTTTTCATAAAGAGGGAGTAGAATCCCTGAGAGACAGTATCACTTCCTGCCACAAGAGATAAGGGACCTCAGGGAAGAATATTGTTCCAGGTCCCAAAGGAACAGAATCCTTAAGGAGTGGTTTCAATTGAAATCACAAGTGATAAGAGGTCCTTCTTACCTAAGGGTAAGAATCAAAAGGCATGCCAGAAGGGCATAGAACACACTTCCCCCTATATTGTACTCTATTGGAAGCACCAAAAACTTCCAAATCTGTAGAAAGAGTTCTGAAACTATCATTGTGATAAAGTTTGAAGTCTGAGCAACATCCATCCTCATCCTACTGGTAACCAAACCCAACATTAACATAAAGTTCAAAATAAAAAAAATAGTGCAGGAAAGAGAAGACAACAACAAAAACAAACAAAAAAAGACAATAAAAATATACTGTGACAAAAAGAAAAAATAAACAGAAAGAAACTCAGAAGAAAATGAAGTAAAAAATCTTCTAGGTAAGCCACAAAGAAAATTTGTGAATTAGGCATAAACTCAATAAGAATACCTAAAAGAACTAAAAATTATTTTCAAAATCAAATAAGAGTGGAGTAAATGGAGACCCAGCCAAATATGGTCTGAGATACTTCTTAGCTATGCTAACCTGGACAAGTCACATAATCCCACTGACTCACCCTTACCACTTTTCTGCCTTTGAACCAATACACAATATTGTATTCTAAGAGAGAAGGTAAGGGTTTAAGATATAACAATTAAGAGTGGTAGAAGGAAAATAGGTAAAGTAATAAAACCAAAGGAAGAAAAGAAAACATATAAATTTAAAAAATACACAAAAATACTAAAGAAAATAAAACCTTCAAAAGGAGAACTAGCCAAAGAGAAAAAACAGATACCAAAGTTCACTAAAGAAAATAATTTTTCTAAATTTGATTTTGATAAGTAGAAGCTAATTACTCCATAAAATAACAAGAAATAATAAAACAAAGGGATTGTTGAAAGATGGCAGAGATGAGAATGATACTACCTTGGACTGTAAATTCCTACTCCAAAATAATAAAAAAATTACTCCATAGGAAAACAGTGCTAAACATGGCAAAAACAAATGAGTATAGAGTAAAGCTGATCAGCCAAAGAAAATTGGGGAGGAAAATCTCTGATTTCTTTGACCTCAGTCTCATAGGTAAGCATAAACATCATAGAGAAAAGACCAGAGAATCAGCAAGCAACAACTCCTGGGATCAGGAGAAATAGTCTTACCTTTTCCACAGGACCTGGGATCTTAAATTCTAGTTGTAGATAAGGGTGGCTTCAGTGAGCAGAAAGCCTTATGAGAAGCAATGCCAGCAACTGTTTTGCCTCTAAAGATCCCCTCACATCCAAAGCTGGAGGCTGACTGCTGACCAAGGAAAAACTTCAGAGGCTTAAGTGAGCTGACCAGAAACCTATTATATCCCAGGCTGCAGGTGTGGGGGAGGAAGAGTAAGGAGACTACATACACAGGTGAGTGTGGTTTCTGGTGTTGAGACCTTGTTGGCTGTGGTAAGTACAAGGACAATGAAATCTCTGATTGCTTTCATGGTAGTGAGGTGACATATCTGCTTGCATTGCCAGAACTGTCAGGGGGCTCTGAATGGGTTACCTGAGGAAAATTAGAGACAGGGATTTGAGCAAGGACAACCAGAGACTATAGCTGATGTAGGATTATAGGAATTAGAACTAAATAGAGCCCAGAAATAACAAACAAAAAATCCTGACATCTGAGCCACTATCCCCCACACCCTGTGAATAGAACCCAACTTTATCATGAAACTAACAGGCAAGTATATTGATCTGGCCACCAAAAAAAGAGTAAACAAAAGAGAAAGAATCCAACTATAGTCAGCTATTATAGGGACAGAGAAGGCTTTAGTTCAAACTCAGAGGACAGGGAAATAAAACATCTACTTCTAGAACAACACAGAAAAAGTCAAATTTTTGCAACATTTAAAAGAACTTTTGGAAGACTGAAATAAACCTCAAAAACAAAATGAAAGAAGTAGAGAAAAAATTAGAAAAAATAATAATAGCAATGGAAGATTGTTAAGAAAATTATGAAAGAAAGATCACTCATATGGAAAAAGAGATCCAGACACTCATGGAAGAAAATTACACATTAAAATTAGAATTATACAAAGGGAAAATAACAACTTTGTTAGGCAAAATGAAATAACAAAGGAGAATTTTTAACAAATGAAATAATAAAATAAAATATGTATGAAACATTTCATTACAAAAACAACTGGCCTGGAAAATAGATCGAGTAGAGACAAATTCCCAGAAATGTATGAGTTTAGTCAACATACTCTAAGAAATCATTAAAGAGAAACAAATCAAACAGAACTGAACCAACAATATAACTCCTGGAAAGGACTGGCAATCTAACTTTTTGTTTTGTTTTTGTTTTGTTTTTAAACCCTTACCTTTCATATTGGCTCCAAGGGGTAGAAGAGTGATAAGGGCTAGGCAATGGGGGTCAAGTGACTTGCCCAGGGTCACACAGCTGGGAAGTGTCTGAGGCCAGATTTGAAGCAATCTAACATTTTTTGCTGAGCCCCAGAGTCTTTATCCCTGAAGTTACCACTGAAATCCTCAAGTGGAAGGCCTTGGGAGCAGCTCTGTCTGCTGAAGCTTGTCTGTAGAGATTCCTACTAGCCTACAACCAGGAACTGAAGGAGTAAGCTGTATTGAGTCTATAAGTATTGGGCCCTGAGGGCAGGAGCTCAAACCTCAATGCTAGCAAATGAGGGACTTTGGAAGCCCAAGGAACTCAAATTGAACACCTTCTCTGTCCCAGGCTGGGGCAATAAGAGAAAAGGAGTGAGAAAGGAGTATGCACTGATAACTGTGGTTACTGAAGGACTGGGGCCCCATCCGCTGTGGCCTCTTCTACGACAGTGGAGTTCCTGGATCCTATTACAGAGGGAAGAGGACTGACTGCTTACACTAACAGTGGCAAAACTGCCTTCAGGTTCTGGTTGGAACACCTGAAGTCAGTCATGGACTGGGGTTTAAACAGAAGATTGGTTTACATCAGATCCAGAATTATAAAAATAAACAAACAAAAAATAAAAACTTGAAATGTGAGGAAACATACCCAGGCCATTGGAAACACTGGGAGATAAAAAAGTCAATAATTGAATCTATTGGCCTGGCAAATAGAAATAATAATTAAATTTTTTCAGGGAGCAGAAGAGGAAGAATTCAAATAATAATAGCCATTAGGGGACAGAGAAGACCTCAGCTCAAACTTAAAGGGATATAAAGTAAAAACACCTACTTCATAAATGTCAAAGAAATATATTAAATGGTTACATACTCAAAAAGAGCATCTTTAAGAGCTTTAAAATGACCTAAAAAGCAAAATGATAGAGGTTGATTTTTAATATGAATGATTAGGAAACAAATGAGAGTTTTTGTTCAGACAAAATTATCTCATTTTCTTTTTCTGGGATGGATGTACTAGTTTTATCGATAGTGTAGTGAGCTTCCTGTGACTGGGAAAATCCAGCAGAAATGAGAATGAGGAAATAGAATTATTAGGAAAAGCTATATAAGCCAGGGGAGAGCTGAAGTGTATCACAATTGGTTCTTTCTGATGTGCTCCAGGGAAACTTAACTAAAGTATTTGAGGAAAAGAGAGTTTGTTGTTGTTAGTGTCCTTGTAGTAGTAGTAGTAGCAGTAATAGTAGCAGAAGTAGTAATCATTGTTGTTATTGTTGTTGATAGGTATAAATATCAGCCCTCTTACTTTTCTGGTAGATCTGGTTTGGCAAAGGATTTGGACTGATAGGAAAAGAGAGCAAAAACATCTTTTTTTTTTTTTAAAGCTAGGTCCTTTCCTTCTCAAATCTGTTTTATGTGTTCTATCAGAATGCTAGCCTGTTCAAAAAGTAGCTGGAAAATTTTATATGATTCTGTCTTTACTTTTTAGAAGCTTCATAATTTATGTCTGAGCCTGCCATCTTACTTGGAGTTAGAATGTCAGTTCATCATGAGGTTGGTTATGATGACATTGTAATTCAGATACTATCTAGGCTCTTTACATGGAAAAGGAATATGACACGATGCCTCATTTTTCTTTTTTTCTTTTTTTTTTCCTGTCAGTATGAATTCTTTTTTTTTTTTAAATATATTTTATTTGATCATTTCCAAGCATTATTCGTTAAAGACATAGATCATTTTCTTTTCCTCCCCCCCACCCCCCATAGCCGACGCGTAAGTCCACTGGGCATTAGATGTTTTCTTGATTTGAACCCATTGCTTTGTTGATAGTATTTGCATTAGAGTGTTCATTTAAAGTCTATCCTCTGTCATGTCCCCTCAACCTCTGTATTCAGGCAGTTGCTTTTTCTCGGTGTTTCCACTCCCATAGTTTATCCTTTGCTTATGAATGGTGTTTTTTTTTCTCCTGGATCCCTGAAAGTTGTTCAGGGACATTACACCGCCCCTAATGGAGAAGTCCATTACGTTCGATTATACCACAGTGTATTAGTCTCTGTGTACAATGTTCTCCTGGTTCTGCTCCTCTCGCTCTGCATCACTTCCTGGAGGTTGTTCCAGTCTCCATGGAACTTCTCCACTTTATTATTCCTTTGAGCACAATAGTATTCCATCACCAACATATACCACAGTTTGTTCAGCCATTCCCCAATTGATGGGCATCCCCTCGTTTTCCAGTTTTGGGCCACCACAAAGAGCGCAGCTATGAATATTTTTGTACAAGTCTTTGTGTCCATTATCTCTTTGGGGTACAGACCCAGCAGTGCTATGGCTGGGTCAAAGGGTAGATATTCTTTTGTCGCCCTTTGTGCATAGTTCCAAATTGCCCTCCAGAATGGTTGGATCAGTTCGCAACTCCACCAGCAATGAATTAATGTCTCTACTTTGCCACATCCCCTCCAGCATTCATTACTTTCCTTTGCTGTTATGTTAGCCAATCTGCTAGGTGTGAGGTGATACCTCAGAGTTGTTTTGATTTGCATCTCTCTGATTATAAGAGATGTAGAACACTTCTTCATGTGCTTGTTAATAGTTTTGATTTCTTTATCTGAGAACTGCCTATCCATTTCCCTTGCCCATTTATCAATTGGAGAATGGCTTGATTTTTTGTACAATTGATTTAGCTCATTATAAATATGAGTAATTAAACCTTTGTCAGAGGTTTCTATGAAGATTTTTTCCCAATTTGTTGTTTCCCTTCTGATTTTAGTTATATTGGTTTTGTTTGTACAAAAGCTTTTTAGTTTGATGTAGTCAAAATTATTTATTTTACATTTTGTGATTCTTTCTATATCTTGCTTGGTTTTAAAGCCTTTCCCCTCCCAAAGGTCTGACATGTATACTATTCTGTGTTTACCCAATTTACTTATGGTTTCCTTCTTTATGTTTAAGTCACTCACCCATTTTGAATTTATCTTGGTGTAGGGTGTGAGGTGTTGATCTATTCCTAGTCTCTCCCACACTGTCTTCCAATTTTCCCAGCAGTTTTTATCGAATAGTGGATTTTTGTCCCAAAAGCTGGGATCTTTGGGTTTATCGTATACTGTCTTGCTGAGGTCGTTTTCCCCCAGTCTATTCCACTGATCTTCCTTTCTGTTTCTTAGCCAGTACCAAATTGTTTTGATGACTGCTGCTTTGTAATATAGTTTGAGGTCTGGGACTGCAAGGCCCCCATCATATGTGTTTTTTTTCATTATTTCCCTGGATATCCTTGATCTTTTGTTCTTCCAAATGAACTTTGTTATGGTTTTTTCTAAATCAGTGAAGAAGTATTTTGGTAGTTCAATGGGTATGGCACTAAATAGATAAATAAGTTTGGGTAGGATGGTCATTTTTATTATATTGGCTCGTCCTATCCATGAGCAGTTAATGTTTTTCCAATTGTTCAAGTCTAGTTTTAGTTGTGTGGCGAGTGTTTTGTAGTTGTGTTCATATAGTTCCTGTGTTTGTCTTGGGAGATAGATTCCTAGGTATTTTATTTTGTCTAAGGTGATTTTGAATGGGATTTCTCTTTCTAGTTCTTGCTGCTGAGCTGTGTTGGAGATATATAGAAAAGCTGATGATTTATGTGGGTTTATTTTGTATCCTGCAACTTTGCTAAAGTTGTTGATTATTTCAATTAGCTTTTTGGTTGAATCTCTAGGATTCTTTAAGTAGACCATCATGTCATCCGCAAAGAGTGATAACTTGGTCTCCTCCTTGCCTATTCTGATGCCTTCAATTTCTTTATCTTCTCTAATTGCTACTGCTAGTGTTTCTAGTACAATGTCAAATAGTAGAGGTGATAATGGGCATCCTTGTTTCACTCCTGATCTTATTGGGAATGCATCTAGTTTATCCCCATTGCAGATGATATTAGCTGTTGGTTTTAGATATATACTGTTTATTATTTTTAGGAATGACCCTTCTATTCCTATGCTTTCTAGTGTTTTTAATAGGAATGGGTGTTGCATTTTATCAAAGGCTTTTTCTGCATCTATTGAGATAATCATGTGGTTCTTGCTAGTTTGCTTGTTGATGTGGTCAATTATGTGGATGGTTTTCCTAATGTTGAACCAGCCCTGCATCCCTGGTATGAATCCTACTTGATCATGGTGAATGATCCTTCTGATCACTTGCTGGAGTCTTTTTGCTAGTATCCTATTTAAAATTTTTGCATCTATATTCATTAGGGAGATTGGTCTATAGTTTTCTTTCTCTGTTTTTGACCTGCCTGGTTTTGGAATCAGTACCATGTTTGTGTCGTAAAAGGAGTTTGGTAGAACTCCCTCTTTGCTTATTATGTCAAATAGTTTGTATAGTATTGGGGTTAACTGTTCTCTGAATGTTTGATAGAATTCACAGGTGAATCCATCAGGCCCTGGGGATTTTTTCTTAGGAAGTTCTTTGATGGCTTGATGGATTTCAATTTCTGATATGGGATTATTTAAGAATTCTATTTCCTCTTCTGTTAGTCTAGGCAGTTTGTATTTTTGTATATATTCATCCATTTCTCCTAAATTGGTGTATTTATTGCCATATAATTGGGCAAAGTAATTTCTAATGATTGCCTTAATTTCCTCCTCATTGGAGGTGCTGTCCCCCTTTTCATCTTTAATGCTGTGAATTTGCTTTTCTTCCTTCCTTTTTTTAATTAGATTGACCAGTACTTTGTCTATTTTGTTTGTTTTTTCAAAGTACCAGCTTCTTGTCTTATTTATTAAATCAATAGTTCTATCACTTTCGATTTTATTAATTTCTCCCTTAATTTTTAGGATTTCTAATTTGGTTTTCTGCTGGGGGTTTTTAATTTGATCGCTTTCGAGTTTTTTCAATTGCATTTCCAATTGATTGATCTCTGCTCTCCCTTGTTTGTTAATATGAGCTTTCAGGGATATGAATTTGCCTCTGATTACCGCTTTGGCTGCATCCCAAAAGGTTTGAAAGGATGTTTCGCCATTGTCATTTTCCTTGATGAAATTATTAATTGTTTCTATGATTTCTTCTTTAGCTAAACGGTTTTGGAGTATCATATTGTTTAATTTCCAATTGGTTTTAGATTTGGTTTTCCATGTACCATTACTAATCATTATTTTTATTGCCTTGTGATCTGAGAAGGCTGCATTCATTATTTCTGCTTTTTTGCATTTGTGTGCTATGTTTCTGTGACCTAATGTGTGGTCAATTTTTGTGAATGTGCCATGTGGTGCTGAGAAGAAGGTGTATTCCTTTTTATCCCTATTTATTTTTCTCCATATGTCTATTAATTCTAATTTTTCTAAGATTTCATTCACTTCTTTTACCTCTTTCTTATTTATTTTTTGATTTGATTTATCTAAATTTGATAATGGTTGGTTTAAGTCTCCCACTAGTATGGTTTTATTGTCTATTTCTTCCTTCAATTCTCCTAGTTTCTCCATTAGAAATTTGGGTGCTATGTTATTTGGTGCATACATGTTGATTAATGATATTTCCTCATTGTCTAGAGTCCCTTTTAACAAAATATAATTACCTTCCCTATCCCTTTTGATCAGGTCTATTTTTGCATTGGCTTTATCAGATATCATGATTACCACTCCTGCCTTCTTTCTATCAGTTGAGGCCCAGAAGGTCTTACTCCATCCTTTAATTCTGACCTTGTGGGTGTCAACCCGCCTCATGTGTGTTTCTTGAAGACAACATATGGTAGGGTTTTGGATTCTAATCCATTCAGCTATTCGTCTACGTTTTATGGGTGAGTTCATCCCATTCACGTTCAAAGTTATGATTGTCATTTGTGGACTCCCTGGCATTTTGATTGCCTTCCCTAATTCTAACCTTTTCTTCTTCGGCTCTACCTTTTAGTCCAGTGATTTACTTTGAATCAGTCCCCCTTGTCCCCTCCCTTGATGTTTCCCTTTTTAGTCCCTCCCTTTTTGTTCCCTCCCCCTCCCCCCTCTCTTTCCCTCCCTTTTTGTTCTCCCTCTCCCCCTCCCCCCCTTGGTTTTCCCTTCTCCTTACCCTTGTTGGGTAAGATAGAATTCAAGATCCCAATGGATCTGGATGTTTTTCCCTCTCAGAGTTGATTTCCCTGAGATTGAGGTTTAAGTAACCCCCCCCCCCTCTTCCTCTCCTTCTTATAGGAGTTTTCTTCCCCTCCCCTTCCCCTGTGAATCTTTGTGTGAGAACCATTATTCTATTTGGTCTTTCTTTACCCCCTATTTATACATTACATTTTCCCCACATATTAGTATACATAGGTTGATATAAATGTAGTCCTTATAGAAGAGAGTTTGAGTAAAAGAAGATAACATTTTTCCCCTTTCCTTAATATTTACCTTTTCAGGTATTCCTTGCTCTTTGATTTTCGGTATCAAACTTTCCACAGAGCTCTGGTCTTTTCTTTGCAAAAAGTTGGAAGTCTTCTATTTTGTTGAATGCCCATACTTTCCCTTGGAAGTATATAGTCAGTTTTGCTGGGTAGCTGATTCTTGGTTGGAGACCCAGCTCTCTTGCCTTTCTGAAGATCATGTTCCATGCCTTACGATCATTCAGCGTAGAACTTGCAAGGTCTTGTGTGACCCTGATTGGCATTCCTTTATATCTAAATTGTCTTTTTCTGGCTTCCTGTAGGATTTTTTCTTTTGTTTGATAGCTTTGGAATTTGGCAATTACATTCCTGGGAGTTGTCTTTTGGGGGTTTAGTGTAGAAGGTGTTCTGTGAGCTCTGTCAGTGGATGTATTGCCCCCTTGTTCTAGAATCTCTGGGCAATTTTCTTTGATTATATCTTGTATCACCATGTCCAGTTTGGTGTTTATTTCTGGCTTTTCTGGGAGTCCAATTATTCTTAAATTTTCTCTTCTCCCCCTGTTTTCCAGATCTATCACCTTGTCGGTGAGATATTTTATGTTCTCTTCTAATTTCTTGGTGTTTTGGCTTTGCTTTATTAGTTCTTGCTTTAAAGCCTGGTTTTCTTTTACAGTTTGGTCAAACTGGTTTTGTAGATGCGTGAATTTCTTTTGCATCATTTCCCACTTTTCCTCCCAGAGGGCTTCCATCTTTTTGGTCCTTTCTGATTCAAATTCTTCATGGGTTTGTGGAGAGTTTCTATTTCCTTTGGAAGATTTTGGAGAATTTTCTTGTATATCTTCTTCTATCTGCTCTGTATTTTGTATTTTGGCTCCATAGAATGTGTCCAGAGTCGCCCCTTTCTTCTTATTTTTCTTGGTATTTTGGGGCTTCTGTGCTTCTGTGGAATTTGTCATCTCTGAACGTGGAGGATTGGCTTTTCTTGTCTTTGTCTGGTGATCAGAGGCTTTAGTCCTGGGCAGATGTTGGTTCTATGAGCGTTCCCTGGGTTAAACTGAATATGCCTCACTGGAACTGGAATGGAAGGGTCGGACCACGAGGCCACACTCTCCCCCTGGCTCGATTTCCGGAAGTTGCCTTCAGAATCCCTGGCCGTGAGGCTGTTTCGTCGGCCTGCGGGGGGATGGGCTGCCGCTTCCCCAAGCTCCGAGAGCACAGACTTTCACTGAGACTTGGATAGCAGGATCCAGCCCGTGAGGCTGTCTTGCCCACCCTGAGGGTTGCTGTTGTTTTGACCAGCTCTCTGCAGCGGAGGCCCCAGGCAGTAACTTTCACCCGGACTGGGACTTGGGTAGAAGACCCTGAGGGTTGTTGTTCCTCAGACCCTGCTCTCTGAGCCCAGCGCGGCTGCCGCTTCCGGGAGCCTTGGACTCTGCGCTCCTACCCCTGAGGTCCGAGGGATCTCGGGTTCTGGCTTTTAAGGGGAGCCGTACCTTTTGAACCGGGTCCAGGTCCAGGAGGAGGGTTCCCAGGGTCTGTGCTGTTGATCGTTTTGAATTTCGGCGCCTTAGGAGCTTCTAGTTTGAGATCGGTGGGGAAGGGTTTTCCGGAGATCTGAACTTCAGCTTTCTCTAAGCCGCCATCTTAACCGGAAGTCTCGATGCCTCATTTTTCTAACCCACTAACCATAACCCAATTTCCATTCACTTATTTTTTAACATTTTGATTACCGAATTTTAATGTAATTAATTTCCTTTATAATTTCATATGTTTTATTTTATTTATTTTATGCTAAAATTAGGAAGATTTGAACTTGATATTGAATATTTTGATAAGTAGAACTGATCAATGACTGATTATAAAATAGTGAACTCTCCATTAATGTGAGTGTTCATCTGTTAGACATGAAATAGAAAGACACTCCCTTGGGTTGAGATTTAGAGACTAAATGACCTATGAGATTGCTTGCCAATCTAAGATGTCCTTCTAAAGTTTAGAATCTAAACACTATGCCTCGTTACTTTTAACTCTGTGTAAAGATTTGAAAAACATCACCAAGTGAGTCCTAAACTTGACTGAGACTCCCTCCATAATTTCAGAAAATTTTTGAAGGTTTTTCACACCAAAAGAAAAAGAATTCTTCCAGTTTTTAATACTTCTAGAACTTTGCTTTTTCATATTTTCACATAAAAGTTGATAATTTAGTGGGAATTTCAGTTAATAGCTCTCATGAACAGTTGAAATGTTTTGATAATCAAAATCAGCTCTACTACATTTTTGTGAATTAAATGCAGAAGTTTTTGGACATAGGACTTTATTCCTATGTCTTTTTAATGACAAAAACTTATTTAAAAGATTTTTAGCACAACATTCAACAAGATAACTTAAAATAATTTTGAGTAATAAATAATTCTAAAGTGTTTAGCAGAAAACTTTTCTTTCTTTTCCTATTCCTTAAAAATTTAAACCCAAAGAATCTTTGTTCATGAAAAATACTACTACAGAAAGAAAATGTAATGAAGATGATATTGATTACTTAAATCATAAATTTGAGATATCCAATACTTGCATGTTATAGAGCAGAAAATCAAGCCTATGAGTTTCAGTCTATAAATGTAAAATAGATCCACCAAGTTATTCATAATTATAGAAAAATGCTAGATTCATAAATCTTTATCTCATTTTAATTTGTCCATCTATTATGAATTGGGAATACTACAGATCTCTATAAACCATATAAACCATAAAACCAAATTTGGGATTATATACAATCTATTATACCTTTTAATAACATTTTCACTTCTATTTGATTTGTAAAGTTTATTTTTAATTCACAAACACAAAATATTCAGTAACAACGCATAAATCTGAGTTGTTTACTGTAAGAAAAATATATAGCCCATCAATTTTTGTATATCTTCTTTAATCTTCAAACAAATCTACCTGACTCATATGCCTTCCTCCATTTTCTTCTACTTTTCCTATATCCCTGCTATTATAATATTAGTCACTTAAGAAGCATAGTCTGAGATGCTTGAGCATTTAAATTTTCCTATAATTATCAAGGAAGTATATTTGGGGAGCTAAGATTATTTTTATATAAATAGTGTAATGTTTGTAAGTGATGATACTTTATTTCAAATGAATGTTATAAAAAGCTATTCGGGCCTACTCAAAGACATTTTGTATTTTTAATTTTTGAAATAAACATACTTCTAAGATTTTGTATTTGAATAGATTCATCTGATTCCTGGGGTTCTGATTAAATAGCAAAAAAGAAAATCTTCAGTAATTATTTATTGTAATTGGAAACGAGAATGGGGAGCTAAAATCAAGACACACTAAAATTATGTAAAAATAATAACTAAGATAGGAACAAATTTATAAGAAAATTGTCATGTAATAGATTCAATTCAGTTCCACTCATCGACTCAGTTGCATTCCAAGTCATTCCAAACCAAGCCCATCTAATTCATTAATCACTGGTGAGACACTTTTTACAGGCTCCAAATAAAGTAATAGAAATGCAAAGAAAAATGAAACTGTTCCATGCAGTCAAGGAAACTGTACTTGATTTTGGGGTAAACAATTATATATGTTTATATATATATGATATATGTACACATATATGTGTATGTATAATTTTGAAATATAGAGCAATAACAACTTGGGAAACAAGGAAAAGCCTCTTGTATCATGATGGTACTTGAGCAGCTAAGAAGGAACTTATTGACTAATAGTATAAGAACAAAAACTAAATTCTCTTTTTTCTCCTTACCCAAATAAAATAAGTATAATTATACACTAAAAGTAATTCAGAAATGACTGTGGATTTGCTTTTTGAAAGATTTCTGAACAAACAATAAGGTAAAGAAGGAAGTTTACCACTAAATTTCCTGGTATCTTCAGTCAGGACAGCAGGAGCAGAACAAATTAGCATGTTAGGACTCAGCAACCTGATGTTCTACATCTTTTATAATTGTTGAAATAGAAAGGGAAGAAGACAATTAATATTTAATTCTCAAGTTTCAGTGGAAAATTGCAAAACTGCTAATCTATTTTAAAATAAAATCCATCTCCAAATAAGCCTTGGCTTCACACATTCTGCCTTCTCATTAATTACCAGTCATTATGATTGGCATTGTTATGTAGTTAAAGGCTCAAAGGGGGAAAAAATCACATCAGTTTCTTGATTACAAAGAAACATTCTATGAACAGCTTGGTATGAAGTAGACTAATTATCCCAGTAGACTATGGCTCGAAATAATGGAGAAATATTTTATGATTAGGTTGCTCTACTCACAATTATTTCTAACATGGATAAATAAGTTTCTCCAAGTTGAATACTCTGAGGTTCAACTTAAATTTCTAGAGAGGGGTTCTTCTCTAGGATGCATGTTCAGGAATTTCAAGTAAACTCTTTCTTGTTAAAGGAGAAAATATCAGAACAGATACATGGTATATTTTAAAAGGGCCCTGAACTGACAGTCAGATGACCTGGGTTTTTATCTTAGCTTTCGAACGCACTAGATGTTTAGCTCTTGGAATGTTTTTTTAATCCTTCTATTTCCTAACTTGCTGATATGCAAACTGACAAAATGTTGTCTTAGATCCTTTCCAGGAAGAATTGCCATTGGTGTGGTGTGATAAGGGTTCACTCCAGGCTGTCAACATGAGGGATTGGGTGCTTCCTCTCCATGGTTATCTAAAGATTACTGTCCAAGGGGCAGTGCCTCATTGTTCCACCATGCCAGCATGAATTCTACTGCCTCACCTTGCTGAGATCCATCCCTCCCAGAGTCCAGCGCCATCTTGCTTCTTTCCTGAGATTCACTTTCTCCCAACTTCAGCAGGGACATAAATGTGAGCCATTGGGGGATGGTCTATCTCTTTTATTGAGATGGTTATATTCAAAGCTCAATTCCTTTCATTTGCCCACAGAAGGCAAACCCAGGAACAATGAACACAAATCACCAAATATAAACTTAGGGTTGATGTAAAGAATAATTTCTTAATGTTGAAGAAAAAAGTTAATTTATCATGGGATGTTTTGGCAACTAAATTTCCTCTTTCTGGATACAAAGGGATAGCAAATCAAAATTTATCAGATATATTACTGGGGATATTCCTTTTAAGATATAGACTAGATTAGATTGCCACTGAGGTAACTTCCTATTCTGAAATTCTATGACTGTGATTCATTGGTCCTACTGAGGTCAGTTTCATTGGCTGCACAGCCAAAACTGTGCATGTAAAATTACCTAATCAATGTTACTCTCTTTTCTGAACTCATGTCTAGGGATGAAGGATTTATTCATTCATAGCAAGCTACATTATATGGAAAAAAGGGCCTCAGACTCACTTGCCCTTTAAGCCATGTGGTTCCTCATATAGCCTTGGGATTTCTTATTTTGTCTTCTTTCATTTGCCCTTTTTAGTTCTAGATTCAGGAAATGGAAACTTCAACCATGACTTGAGCAATGGAGATTTTGGAACCTAGGATTTCAGGTCACATGTAATAGCCTTCCCATCAGGGAATCCTTGAGAGATAATGATCTAGGTTACCAACTTAGTGTCCCTTTGGATTTTATCCTGTTGAAACTAATACTATGTGAAGTATGAGACTAACACCCCTCCCCTCTCCAGAGACCAAGATATTTTAGGAGACAATTAGGTTTTCAAGGTATTTGGGACTATATTTTGGAGTAAATATTCCTTGTTTAAATTAATCTGCTGATGAGTGGTTAAATGGAACTGGAGGGTTAGTTACAGAACCTCTAAACATGGGAAAAGCAAAATAGGTAGAGGTTCTAGCCAATGGAAAAATAAAAGAATTCTCTTCCTCTACCTCAAAACCCCACTCAGGTCCTGGAGAAATGTAACCTGGCCTCAAAAAATGGGGAGAGAAAATTCAGTGTTAACCTTGTTTTGGGTAGAATAATTGGGTGTGGACTAGTTTGCACTTCAGTATTTGGAGCATCTTAATAATTGCATTCCTTTCATTCATTTATTTCATATTAGAATCAACATATAGGAATATCTACAGGCAAATGCATTAGAAGTAAATAAAATCAATAACACACAATGTAAGCTACAATGAATTTTTAGGATTTTCCTCAAACATTCTTTCTAATTCTGCCTCTGACACATATTATATGTGTCAATTGGCAAGGCACTTTAGGCCTGGACCTCAATTTCCTCAAGTTCAAAAGAAAAGGTTGGAGTAGACAGATTTTGAGGTCCTTTTTAGCTCAAGGTTTATATATTTCTATGTATTTTTATATTATCCTTTGTTTTTCTACCAATTAAAATTAATTTATATCTATATCACCAACTTCCTTACAACTTTTAATGACATTTTAAAAATCATTATTTCTTCTTTTAGGCACATATATGTCCAATTGAGAGGTGCTGAAATAGCTTTATATAAATGTTACATTAAAATTATCATAGGAATTTAAATTTAGTGGTAATCTCTTAACTGGTAAGGCTTCCCTAATATATGTTCCCTATTGAATAGCATAAACCTAAATAAAATGTCATTTATTATAGCGTGTTGAATTAAATTAAATAAAATAAAATCATTTGATGTGCTTAAAAAAACCACAGCACTTTTCTTCCATCAATAAGATATTTGACCTTCACAATAATAGATTCTCTATCAAATTCTACTTCCTCTGACTGCCCATAATTATCCATATGATTACATCAATTTAATCTCTGGTTTGCTAAAATATTCTATCCTCACAACAATCCGGGGAGATGGGTACTATTATTAACCACATGTTACAGATGAAGACATTAAGGCAAACAGGTTGAATGTCTTATGCAGAATCTCAGAGATAGGGAGATTCACAGTCAGACCAAGGCAATGTTTCTTAACTCAACTCTTCCTGACTTCTAGGGTTTCTATCTACTACATTTACTCTGTTAATGAAAAAAAACTGAAATTTAATTTTTTGTCATTAAACATAAACACCATGAAGATTTCTAAGTGTGGCAGAATCATGACAGGAGATTTTCTAATCATTACTATATTTTAGTTTTAAATTTTCTGGAGTTTAACTAGACACAAATGATCTATATCAAGAATAAGTCAAATGAAACTAAACCTTTTGACAGAGTTGTTAAATTTATGGGTCTTAAACCTTAAGATGAACCTAAAAGATCAAACAGATATAAAGATAACATCTTAAAATTAGTGAATCAGTTTCACAAGTAATAAGAAGGAAGAGAAATATCAGAACAGAAGTTCATCCAGAAAGGAACTGGGGGGTTCAGTGGATAGCAATCCTAATATCAGTCAAATGTAACATAGAAACTGATAGCACTAAAATATTCATAAACTGCTTTAAAAGAAATCATAATTTCTATGTACTTGCCACTATTCAGTCAAATTGGAAATAATTCGTTCATACCTTGGCATTACAATTTTGAATGAAGTTGGTGAAGGCCCTCCTGAAGCTTGTTCTTCATGAGCATGAGCATCAATTGAAGGAGCTCAAGATATTTAGTCTGGAGAAGATAAGATTAAAGATAGTATGAGAGTTATCTTGAACATATCCCCTTCTGTCATATAACCCTGCTGCCATGCTAGTATGGGTCAATATCAAATGCCTTGATTATTTCAAGAGGTTACTGGTGAGGACCCGCCACACTCTAATATATATCAGATATATAGTAATTAAAGTGATTTTCCTAAAAAGTAGATACAAACATGACAGCTCCCTACTCAATAAACTAAAGCAACTTCCTACTGCCTCTGAGAACAAACACAAAATGTTCTATTTGCCATTCAAAATCCTTCATTACCTAATCCCCTCATTTCTCCAGTCTTTTTTATCTGACTCAACAACAAGTAATCTTTGATACACTCTCTCTGGCCTCCTGGCTGTTCCTTGAATGAGATACTTCATCTCTTGGCTTCCCAAATTTTCTGTCACCCGTGGTTAGAAACATTTCCCTTCTCCACTCTTCCTACTGACCTCTATGACTGCCTTTACACTTGAACTATAATTCTTGCTTGTGCAGGAATCTCTCCTCAATGCTTCTTATTTCTACCGCCTTTCCTACTTTTAATTATTTTCTATCTAGCTTGTACATTACTTGTTTTGTATATATTTGTTTGCATGTTGTCTCTTTCATTAGACTGTAAGTTCCTTGAGGTCATGAGCTGTCTTTTACATCTTCTTTTCAATTCCTGGAGTTTAGCACAGCCCATTATACATAGTAAGTGTTTTTTGATGGATTGATTCACTTCGTACAAGAGGCATTAGAGTGACATCATAATTGGCCCAGAGGACAGAATCAGGAGCAAGAGTTGAAAGCTTTAGATTTATAGCAGGCTGGATATATGGAAAAATTACCAAACAATGAAACCTATGCAGTAGTGAAATGTCTTACAGGGCAGGGGTATATTGGGTTTTTCCTCCATATAATTCTTTAAACACATACACATATACAGTGATACATATGTATTCATTATACATAGAGGTAAGTATGCATATGTATTTAAACTTATATATGTGTGCAAAAACCAGGACTTATGGTTATCACCAAAACACAAAGGTTTTTTCACTAACACAATATGAAAACTATAATGCTAAATTAATGGCATTTCTAACCACAAATAAAAGTCACTCCTAGTTTCAGTCTCAAGAATTATTAAGTATCTTTTAAAAAGGCATTGAAGAAAGGAAAAATATTTTAAAATTCTTTGTGAGGTTTTCTGCTTGTCACTGACTATACCATTCAATTCATAGTTTCTATTCTCTTTGTGGCTTAAGTCAATTTGTAAATCTTTATTTTATTTCAGTTTTGATTTGAAGTTTATACCTGTTAAATAAATGCATGCACTTAATTTAATGAATAATAGAGGGGGAGAAGTCAAATTAATTTTTAAGCATTGTCAAAACAAAAATTATTTTCAAGAGCAAGTACAGATAACTAGAATTCATTCATTTTAATAATATTTGTCTTTTGGTTTCTGTTTAAAATTTCTACAAAATAAGCATGTGAAATATTCCCAAATTCCTCCCATGAAACAAACAATAAAACAAACCACCAAGACTCAGTACAAATGTAATATTCATGTCTATAGTTTCTGACTTCACAATAATGTTATTTTAAATTATAATATTCATATGATCTATTAAAAAGGAATAGTTTGCTTTATTCTTATGTCACTTCACAGGAACTTTAATCTCTTGTCTTCTTTATATTGCTTCAAGAGCCTGCACTAAGTATATCTAAGAATATATTGTCACTAAAACAACTACCTCTTGAATTCTTTGGTTTAATGAAATCTAAATATGTGATCATATTTGTATTATGGTATACAGTTTAGGAAGCACTTTCTTCACAATAAGTCTGTGACATGGGCAGTATGCAGTTAGCACCTCTGTTATACAGAGGAAGGCATGGAAGATCAGAGAGGTAAAATGATTTTATTAATATCACATATCTAGGAAATGATGGAAGAAGAATGGAAACTATTGATGTCTGCACTCAGGGGCATTTTCTTCATACTACCTGACCTTTTTAAAATGAACATATTCTTATGTAAATTGAATATTGACCTGAAAGGAAAGGGAAAAAAAATCATGAAGTGACCTAAACTATAAAATATCTTTTGTTGGTCTGTGAGAGATGTGAACATGTACTAGAGAAATTGTCACCTTCTTTTAATGGTTTTTATTCTTTTTTCAGCCTGTATATAGTCTTAATGTTCATAAGAAATTTCACAATATGAAGAATAACAAATCACTAAGGATAAAACAAAATTTGAGTGAAAAAAGACAACATAAATTTAAGGGATTTTATCAAAATGACTATGGAAAATCTATCATTCTCTGGAATATATTATTTATTTTTTACAAATCAGCCAATTAACATTCACCTCCCTGAATTTATCATTCTTCAGAAAATAAAATAAATATTGAATAAGGGAGTGATGGAAAGGTAGCTAAAGCAATGATTTTACCTGAACCCCACATCCTTTCACCACCTTAGAAAGAAATGTGTTAAATATATATTCTATAGATAAATATCAAATAAACTGAAGAAACATAAAATCACAAACCAGCTCCCCCCAAAATGAAAACATTTCCTGGGGAAAAGAATCCCAGGAGAAATGTCTAAAATAATATGATGAATGCTTTCTAACACATACATAGATTCTCTCTTTGGAGTTTCCCCACATGAAGAGCTTAGGGAACAATTTCCAGGATGATGATGAAGAGGCATGAAAGTGGCTGGACTAGACTATGTATAATATGTAGACATTCTACCAAAGATTCTTTTCTGTTAACCTTGATTTCCTGTGTCTATGTAAATGAGACCTTGATCTTTGACCTCAACCTTTGTTTTTGTTTTTTCTTTTCCATTTTTAGTAAAGGGATTGGAGCCTTTGATCCTGCTTTGAAAAGTCCTGAGGCCATGTAAGCATCCTCATGGCCTAGAGACTTTGGTGTGGTCAGCATAGGATGAACACCTTAAAGAATTAAGCCATCTGAGATGACTTTCTGTGCCCAGGCCTGCAATAGCTGAGATAAGGACCCATCCAGAAATGAGATTACACCAGAAATGAACTTGCTGTGACCAGTGATATGGAAGAAGTAAGCTAAGAGTCTGTCAGTGAGGTTTTGTGAGTGAGAGAAATAGTTGTACATTTGTTCTTTCTGTCTTTCAAGCAAAAAAAATTTTTTTAAATCATAACCAATGGGGCAGCAAGGTTCCTCAGTGGATAGAGATCCAGTCCTGGAGATATTGAGTCCTGAGTTCAAGTGTAGCCTCAGCTACTTCCTAACTGTGTGGCCCTGAGCAACTCACTTAACCCCCATTGCCTAGCCCTTACCACTTTTCTGCTGTGGAACAGGTATTTAGTATCAATTCTAAGACAAAAGATAAGGGTTTTTATTTTTGAAACATAATACATGTTAAGTTGTTAAATGGTCTCTTGTAGCATTAGTCACTGGTTCCTAAATATAAATGGAGCACAGTTAATGGAGGCTTGAGATAAAGACAGAAGAATAGATACACCCTAAATTCCTCAAAATAACTTAGAACCTTGAGAAGAAAATATAACCAGAATAACTCTGGAGACTAAGTCATAACATGCTTCTACAACATCAAGTATTAGACTCACATTCTTTAAAATGTATCTTGCCTCTTTTTGTACCCCTAGAACTTAGCATAATGCCTGAAAAATAATAGGCATGTAATAAATGTTTATGGATTGAGTGGAATGTTTAGAAGAACCACAAAAATAGATTAAAAGCTTAAATAGAAAAAGAAAAAGACAGATAAAGAGGGAAATTAAAACTCTTCTAGAAGCATTAAAAAGGGAGGGGGACCTTGGAAATATAATGAAATATTTTTAAGTGAACACTAGAAAAAAGATGAATAAAGACAGAACATAAAAATGTGAAGCTATGGCTAATATATTAAAACAAAATATAAAGTCAGCAAAGTTGGAAGAATACTTAGAAACAGCTTCAATACTGATGGCAGCAGCTTTGGGAGCTCTCAGCCCTGAGATAGTAAAGGGGTCAGATAACTAATAAGAAGGAGAATACAGGGAACCCTTTCCTGACACTGAGTATAGCCAACACTGATTGGCAATTCTATAGCCCATACAAAGTTATAGGCTGTATTTCTAGAGGTAAGAAGATTTCTTAGTATGTCATAAGGGAGAAAGGACACTGGTCACAGATTCAAGGTAGAGAAGAGCACTGGTTCTTGTACAGGAGAGTGGGTGACCTGGTCACAGTTCCAAGTCCAAGAGGAGTTTTAGCACTTTGGGCTCCAGGAGAGCAATGGTCCAGTCATAGCTTCAGGCTCAAAATTGTAAAAATAAAAGGAGAGTGCAAAAACTAATATAGGCAATGGATTGATTATTGATTATAAACTGATTTTGATTCTCTGCTGTGCTGACAAATTATCTTCAGTTTACATCAGTGAAGGGAAGCTCATAAAGAGCTTCTCTTTGGGACCAGGTGCAAGGATGTTAAAGAGACTCTGGTTATAAAAATAAAATATTTATTGAAATATATAAGGATAAAAAAGTATTTCTAACTCTAAGGGATACTAACTCCACCCAAATAAATCTCCCTGGTTACACAAGTCATCACTTCTCCTCTGTGTCCACAGGCTATGCTAACCCTTCCTAATCTGACTAACCCAAATTTTCCCTATTCTACAATAAACTAACACTATCATCCTTATAATTTTTAACTTCACCTCCAAGTTATAAAAACAACAAAGGCTAGCTAGTTGAATCTCAACAAGAATCAGAGAGAGAGAGAGAGAGAGAGAGAATAACTCCCAACTCCCTTTCAGTAACAGTCACACCCAGAGAGAGTAACTGTCACAGGAAAACCATTAAACTGTCAACATTTGAAATTGACACTCTGTCTTAGATCTGCTTCAAACTCCAATTCTTTCTCAGAAGTCTCTACTTCTTAATTTTTAATATCATCTTTATAAAATGAGCACTACTGTTGGAGTCAAAGGGGAGCATATCATTGCCTGGTTAAGACCAGAAAGCAAACCAAGAAAGCAATGACCACACCTCTCTCTTGATCACACCATCTTGACAGCACAGAAAACTTCTAGACCCCCAAAACTAGTTCTGAAAATGGCATTATGAAAAAATCCTGAAGAGTGGGACAATATCTCCTTAACTGAAGATAAGTAAACTGAGGCTCATAGTAATTGGATGTATTTGTGAATGTATGCAAACACACAAATACATGTACATACATATAGGTGTTTGAATATATATAAAATGTGTCGGCCTGATGTGGGAAACTGTTTCAAGTATAAATGCTTATAATGGGTTTTATTTTCATTTTCTTCTCAATGGTTGAGTATGGAAGGGAGTAACCCAAAACCAAAGAAAAGTGAATTTATATATTTTGAACATGTTGCACTATTCTAGGCAACTAAGACCATAACAGAAAAAGTGCTTACTTTCATTTGTAGAGTGAAGTTCCTACTTTAGAATGTCCCTATAATAAAGAATTTACAGGTTCAGTCTCTATCACAATTTGTCTATCCATGCATGAAAACATGGATACATAAATAAACACATGTATGTGGATATGACTGCAAAGTTTAATGCCAATTAGGATTCTGAAAACTATATAATATAAAGTTGTTGTGAATACAAATAGCTTATAATTCCCTTTTTCATATAATATATACATTTGACCTTTAGTTGTCACCTGCATGGAGAGTCCATGTCAGACACACTTTCTATGGCATCTGCTGGCTCTTATTAGTGCTATATGGTCTCCTGCTCTATGGATGAACCAGTAACATCAGCCACAAATAAGTAGCACAGAGGTGCCCTCTGGTTCAAATTCCATCTTCTATTGCATAATCTACTGCCTAATTATCCTTTTAAATAGAAAAGTAGTAAAACAGGGCCACTCATTTAACTATTTGAATGTATGTCTACCATCTCATTAAGTACATGTCTCCTACCTGATGTCCACAATCCATTGGGAAGAGTGGATAGCACTTCCACTCAGTGATGAACATTGCCACACCTACTTATAGCTCTTACATCTCAGTCTTTATAAATTGGCCCTCTAGGTCATCTAAACCCCATTTCTCATCCCTTAACCCCCCTATTTCTTATCTTTCTCCCTTTTCAACTTTATTGTCCAAAGCTTTAAAAAGAACCTCACCCCACTTGTTCACAATGACTTTTGGAATGCCTTGTTCATAGGCAATAAAACTTGATTAAACCTTTTTCTCAGGTATTTCTTCCCTTAACTAGCTATTATGGAAATGCAGTTATCCCCTGATGACTTAGCCACCCTGTCTACCCTTTCCAAGTCACATCTTTACTCATATACTTGTTTTCACTTGTTCAAGAGGGGGAATGAGAATACTCCTTGCTCCCATTACCATTTCCATGTTCTCCTACTCCAATACTTAATAAGCTCTTCTCCTTTGAGATTCATACTCTTTGTGTCTACCAACCACTCATAATTCTAGTAACTGTTGTCTACAGACTTCAAGTCACTGCCTTTCCTTCCTCAATAAGTTCAGAATCTGACTCACATTTTTTTTCTTAACTTCTGTGTCAAGACTAGGAGACATCAATATCTTCAAGGCCACCTCCCCTTGCACTAGCTACTCTTTCGTTTTTTGTCCCTTGACCACTTAGTGAAATCTACATTGTCTTGAGTCCTTCACCTGATTGCATTGTCAATTTTTCCCTGCCGAGCTTCAGCTTTCAATGACCCACGCCATCTACCACCTTAAAGGATAGTATTGGAAGCACATGAGACCATTCATATTAGGTCCACTACAAATATATGCTACAAAAATGCAATTGATCTGTAATTACTATTAATATAATCCTTTTACACTCTCCTTATCTCACATTGATCATTATCTCACAATGATCCATGACAATTCTAAAACACTCAGAATTTTAAAGAAATCCTATCTACTTCCAGAGAGAGAACTAATAAACTAAAAGTACAGATTATCACATATTTTTCACTCTTTTTCTTTCTTTTTTAATAAACTGGCTAAGATGGAAATGTGTTTTGCATTATTTCATATGTATAAAAGTTATATTGCTTGCCTTCTCGATAGAGAAGAGTGATCTGTGATAATAGAGTTGCTATTATTATCATTTTAATTAGACTACCTAAAGTTGTAACTGTTGATTTAATAGTAATAGTATCAATTATTAGTTGATTGAATAAGTATGGCATTTATAATTTATAATCTGTAGAAGTAGCAAGATAATAACTTATAATCATATAGATACCCATTAATCCTATAGATCTATAGAAGAAATTGTCTTTCTGCTTCTGTTATTGACTTACCCAGTGTAGAGATTTGCCTTTGAAATGACTATGCAAAGGCTGTAGAGACTAAGGAAATTACATATAATTGGCAAATTCTCTACTCAGGATAGTTAGATTTCATCATCAGCACCTTGACACACCCACCCCTTGAGAATGCTGTATGCAGTAACAATAATGTATGATGATCAACTGTGAATGACTTAACTCTTATTAACAAATCAAGGATCCAGGACAACTCCAAAGGACTCATGAGAAAAAAGAATATTCACTGCCTAAAAACGAACAGACAGAATCTGAATGCATACCAATCTTCACTTTATTTCCTCCATGAATTTTTCTCTATTATAAACAATGTATCTTCTTTCATAACATGATGAACATGGAAATGTGTATTATATGATAATATGTTTACAACCTATATCACATTACCTATTTTCTTGGGGGTAAAGGGAGAGTTTAGGTAGAAAGAGAACATGGACTGCAAAATATCAGAAAAGAAATATAGAAAAATATTGTTTATATGAAATCTAGAAAAACTAAAAATTTGTTATAATAAAAATATTTAATTTGGTGATCTCATGAACTTCTAAGGATTTAATTATTATCTGATGCTAATTATTCTCAAGTCTTCCTATACAACTGTATTCACTTTTTGTAAATTTCTAATCTAAACCCTATATATGTCTTTAAGAAATCTTGAAAAAATAAAGTCTATATCCCTAACTCAACATTTCCAAAACTGAACTCATTAATCTTCCCCCTAAAATTTCCCTTGTTCCTAACTTTCCTATTATCATCAAGGGCAACACTATCCCCTAGTCACTTAAATCTGCAACCTCCTTCTCAACCTCAACTCCTCATTTTCTATACATGTCAATTATTTTCCAAGATATTTCAATTTCACCTCTGTAATACCTCACAAATATGCTCACCGTTTTTTGTTTGTTTGTTTTTTTGGTTATACTGCACCACTCTTATTCAAGACCTCAACAATACATGATTGCTTTATTGCAATAGTCTGCTATTGAAACTCCTGCTTGAGTCATTCCTCACTCTAATTCATGCTTCATTCTGTTGTCCTAAGTGATTCCCCTAAAGTTTAGGTTTCACCATTCTTCTACTAAATAAATTACAGTAACATCCTATTGCTTTCATAGTGAAATTCAGATTCCTCTATTTGGTATTCAATACCCTTGATAATCTGGTATGTTCCTGCCTTTCCAGGTTTCTTAAACTTTACTTCCTGTCATGTCTTTAATTCACGGACATCAGCCTTCTCAAGGTTCCTGGAAAGTGATGCTCCATCCCTTGGCTCCAAACATTTTCTCTGGAGGTCCCCCATATCTATAATGTTTTCCTCCCTCCATCCTGACACTGGCTTACATGGTTTCTTTCAAGTCTCAATTAAAATCTCATCATCTACAGGAAAAATTTCCCCAACTCTTCTTAATTCTAGAGCTATTTTTCTTTTACTTCCCACTTTCCTATATGTAGCTTGCTTGTACATATTTGTTTACTTGTTGTATTCCACTATTCATTTGTGAGCTCCTTTAAAACAGGAACTGTTTTTTGTCTCTTTTGTGTCCCTAGCACTTTGCACATTACTGCCTAATAAATATTTATTGACTGACTGACTGGAGCAAAATATAGGAATGCATTTTCATTTGCTTAGTTGCCCTCTGAGATGCCTTCTTATTTTTATTATTCTAATCCTATAGAATATGTAAAGAAAAAGTAAATTTTTATTTTCTTTTAATATCAATGTATGATCTGTACTTAACCTTTTTAAAACCCAACGATCTTATTATACTTTTGAAGAATTATATACCTAATGGCTAAAAATGACTATGTGTGTATGTGAATGTTTGTATTCCTACAGGTTAAAACAAACTTATTTATTGCATCCTGACAATTCATACACAATTGTTCTCATATATGTGCGTTTTAGACCTCAACTCCCATTTATCATTCTCTGGCTCTTGGAGAACTAGTTTCTATAACCTCACAGAAGCCTGGATTGCACAAAGGCAGCACGTGAGACAAATTTAACAGCTTTCTTTACACATTTCCAAACTCCTAGTCAGGATTTTATAAACTCATTATTTTTCAGTGAAATAAACAAATCACAGATGGAAAACAAACAAAATGATCCTGCTCAAGGAGCTCACAAACTCAAGCATAAAACAGCTGTGGATAGGTTTCATTAAATCCTTAAAATACTTTTTCAAATTGATTTGTAAACTGTTAATCATTTTGCTTTAGTGGTGTAATTTGAATAAGCTCCATATTCACAAGTTAATTATTAATGAAATATATGAGGTGATGAATGCATTGTTACAATGTTACTGATTATGTTACTGTAATAGTAACATTTTGGATTTTTTATATTAATCAATATGGTTACCTGGGTTACACAAAGCTAATTAAAATTTCATTGCACTTCAGTAAAAATAAGATTAACTATAAATATTTAAACAAAGTGAAATTTGCACACAAGAACAAAAGGACACTCTTAATGATTTATTTATTATTGCTTTCAACTCTTTTCCAGGTGAAAAATGTTGTGAGGCTCCCTCCCAATGAATTCTAGATAAAGAAAGGAAAAAGTCACAGCACCAATTCTCCCAGACAAGTTGCAAGCTGTTGTCACATAAACAGATGAAAACAAGAGCACCATGTAATAATATGGATAAAAATGTCTCCATTTATTATGATCAAGCAAGAGTGATATGAATTCTTTGTTCAAACTTTCCAAAGTTCTAAGCTGTGAGAGAATATGTGCTTAAAGAGTTCTATTCTATTCTATTCTATTCTATTCTATTCTATTCTATTCTATTCTATTCTATTCTATTCTATTCTCTGATGACCAATGACAAATGTCTCCTTTCCCCTTACTACTTATGTTAATTCCTACATATACATGTGCATGTATATATACATGAATATGTACATAAATGATATATGCATATAACATAAATGTATGTGCACATGTGTGTTTTTGTGTTGAAACAGATGTGGAGAAATTGGGATACTAATACACTATTGGTAGGGTTGTGATCTGATACAAGAAGTCCAGACAAAAATCTGGAAACATGCCCAAAGGGCCATAAAACTGTGCATACACTTTGACTTAGTATTATCACTTCTAGACATGTATCCCAAAAAGATTATAGAGAAAAAGACCTACTTGTAAGAAAAATATTCATATTAGCTCTTTTTGTAGTCAGAAAAACCTGGAAACTGAAGAGATGTTCATCAATTGGAGAATTACTGAATAAGTTGTGATATATGATTATAAAGAAATACTATTTTGCAACAAGAAATGACAAACAAGATGATCATGAAAAAAACCTAGAAAGACTTATATGAAATTGTATAATTTTCACAAAATCCAAGACTTAAAATTTTTTGAGGAAAATTTCAGGAAAGAAGCTCTCTAACTCCTCAAATCAAGAAAATGAACTGTTTGGAGAAAGTGCCATAAAGAAACCTACACTGCATCAGAAGATCCAGAATGAACTTTGGGATGTAACTGATTGAACTGAAGGGGGGGTAAACACATTTATTCTGAATGTAGTCTTACGCCAAAGAGGACTCCCCACTAATTTGTTTTTTGTCAGTGTACCTAGCAAGTATTGGTTTTGCTCTCTCTTTTATTTCCCTCTTTTCTCCTACAATTTCAATTTCTTCTTAGAAAATGAAATATTGCATGTGCCTTTGCCTAGAAGAACTTTAGAGGTATAAATTGGTTATGTTAAATGAATCATTGGGTAGACTAATCTTTCAAAAAATCAAAGGGGGAATTTTGAAGAGTGAATCAAACTCTCTTTGTCTATCAGCAACTTTTAAGTAAATCAATCAAAAACTTAAGTACCCCTACTTAGTACCTGATCAGTCACTAAGTATGAGAGCACACAAGTCACTTGCTAGAATGGGTGTAAATTCCAAAGGCCACTTCCCCCAACCCCAGCAGTACTAGGCAAATTGAAAGACTGTGATTGGTTCCCACGAAGTGGGGAAGGGACAGGAAGGGAAGTGGAAAAAGGACCATAAAAAGTCCTGAACTTCCTGTCCAGTTCTTCTTTGGAGTCTCTGCTCTTTGGAACTTCTCCTTTGGAGTTATTAGGAGGATGGCTCTTTGGAACTTTTGGACTTTGACTTTGACTTGGAGTGTTGGGCTTTTCGACTGGAGTTTTAGACTTTGGGACTTCAAGTATTGGTTTTGAAGCTTCTTAGAGTCAGGACTTTATTGTTGGGCTCACTGCTGCCTTGGTGAGCTTAGCTCATGAGGGTTTTTCAGCATTGGGACCTTGCCTGGATCCTGTCAGGCTTGTTGGTGAGTGACCAGCATACCCCTGTGGAGATTAGAACTTTGTTGGGGAGTGAGCTTCATTTCACAAGATCAGCGTTTAGGGTAGGTTAGACAGCCTCCTTACCTCTTTCCCTTTCACATTTTCCTCTTTTTATTAACATTCCAATTAAACAAAATTGTTAAAAGCTGCTAATATTTTTCCTGACTTAAGGGATAATCATTGGTGACACCTTATTATAATTCTCTTATTTAATCAAAATCCTAATTTAACCATTATAAAATGATACAAAGTGAAGTGAGCAGAACCAAGAGAATATTTTATACAGTAACAATAGTGTACAATGATCACTGTGAAAGACTTAACTATTAACAACAAGATAAGGATCAGGACAACCCTGACTCGTGATGAAAAAGGCTATCCCATGCCATAGTAGGAACTGATGAAGTCTGAATTCATATTGAAGCATACCATTCTTCCCTTTATTGCCTCCATAAATTTTTCTCTAATGTAAGCAATATGTGTCTTGTGTCACAACAGAACAAACATGGACATATGTATTATATAGTTATACATGTACAGTATAGAGCAGTAATGGTGAACCTATTAGCACAGATATCAAAGATGGCACACATAGTGTTCTCTGTGGGTATGTGTGCCCACCCATCCTAGAGTTCATTACTAGAAAGGCTGCCCTCCCCCTCTCCGTTGTGCATGATGACCTTTTATGCACATCCCCTGACTTCTCTGCCCAGCATCCCAATGGGAATGCACAGGAGGTAAGGTGGGTAGCTCACAAGTGGAAGAGCTGGAGGGGAGCAGAGTGCTGGGTCCACTACCCTCTCCCTTCTGTACTCACTGAGGACATTCTTCACTTCACATGCCCCTCCTCCCAGCAGCCCAATGGGAGTTCTTTCTCCCTCCCATGTGTGGGATAAGAGGGGGAAGAGCACATCTAGTACTTGGGGGTGGGGGGAGGGCACATCATGCAGTCTCTAAGAGGTTTGCCATCACCAGTCTAGAGAATGTTGCCTTCTTTTGGAAGGGATACAATTAGGAGGGAAGAACATGGACTGCAAAATGTCAGAAAATTATGATTAAAAATTATATTGACATGAATTTGAAGAAAAATAAGAAATGATTTATTTTTAAATGAAAGAAAATTACTATAATAAGAGAATTTCTTTTAACTCCAAGGGTGAACAACTTCTGGAAAAGCTTACCAAAGGAAGTTGTGAAGATTTAACTTTGGAAAATTTTGAATAAAATGATGAATAGGCAATACAGAAAGTGGAAAGAAAACAGAATTTGTTTCCCAAAGACTTGGTCTATGTTTTTCTTAGAATATAAATTATGGCTAGGTTGTTTAATGTCACTGAGTATCATCATAAAATTGATATAATTATTGTCCTAATTCATTAAGTTGTGAAGAAAGAATTTTATGTCATAAATCAACCAGATCTGTAAGCAAATATGTAAAAGACTAAGTTATATGAGTTTTGTGAGGCTAGAATCAAGAATTAAAAATAACTTTAGATTTCTTTAGACTTTAGGTCTCCCATAATCAAATATATATTTTAGTAGTGCCATCCCTCTACTACACCTACATCCTAAGCTCTGCTGAGAAAATAAGAATGCCTTACCATATATATCAGTGTTATTTACCTAGGAATGGAAGAAATACTCATGAATGTGAAAGAAGTGGCTAAGATTTAGGAGTTCTCTATTAGGATTAGTAAACATTACAAAAGGATGTCTATTCAATTAGTCAATACATATTTATTAAGCATGTACTATGCCCTAGGCATTATGCTATGCACTGGGGATACAAATTTAAGTTTAAAAAGACACATTTGACCTAAAAAAATCTGAACTCTAATGGGAGAAGTGTGAATTTTAAAACTACTCCACCCTATTCAGACCATACTTTAGAAGACTTGATTTAGATATTTCCTGATTTGTAACAATGGAGATACTTGGTCTAACAGAATCAGATCTTGGGAACTCTATATTGCTGCAACCTACTTATTTAGGAGGTCAGGAATGTTTGCACCCATACTCAAGGATTAAGTATCTAAGAAGATGGCCTTCAACAGACATGTGCAGAAACAGCTGACAGACCCCTGGGCTATCCTAAGTCAAGCTAAGCTAACATTGGTACAGATGAGATGCAGGAAAGTGATGTAAAATATAGGGCATGTCACTTCCTCTCTTCGGCCCTTTTTCCCCCCCAAGAGCTGGCTCTGGCTGGCAGGGTGCTAAGCTTTTTGACATCTTGGCGTGGTGGCAGCTATTTCTCTGGGTTGTGAGTTTGCCCTTGAGCTAATTCAGGTTCAGGCATCTTGGCTGAACCCTCTTGGAGTTCTGCCTGATTCCTTCCACTTTTACTCTCCAAAACCTTACCTTCCTAAAGCCTCTAATCTCCCCCCTGGCACAAACCAGGTGGAAGAAATCCTACACCCTTTCCTTCTCCCTTCATCTTAATTTCTTTCCACTATATTAGTTAAATCACCATAATTTCCAGCTGACAGGTATTTTTTTTTAATTTGGGATATCTATGATGACCAATAATTAATATAGTTTAGGTCACAGCACTAAAATTAACCTTTATAGAAGACAACCCACAAAAGCACTCTGGATAAGGAAAGAAAGGGAGCATAGGTACCCAGAAAAAGGACATTATAGAGAAGGCCAAAGAAGGCCAAAAATAACATAGCTACTGGGAAATGGAGAGAATTCTGTGTGCCCAAGCTCAAACTGAGCATTCCAAGCACTTATCAATAACAAAATAATTGACCTAATGATGAGTCATTTTAGATGTTTTTGTTCATTTCTTTAAAGCACTGGAAAAGTCAAAGCTTTCCTCCTCAGAAACATGCAAGTTACTTAAAAAACGAAAGACTGATGGCAACCTTGTTGCAAACAATGCTCCCTATCTCATTTCCTCCCCTTCCTTCTCCTAGTTTACATCCCTTTCCTGGATTTCTTTGTCATTGTGAGCATTTAAAGTCAACATATAGTAGGTATACACTCCCTATACCTGTATTGGAAAATATAGTATGAGATGCAAGGTAATGCAGAAAGCAGAGTAAACCGGAAAATTATTGTAATGTTAGGTTTTACAATATGTTTTCACCTACAGTCTGATGGGAAAGATTTTAAATGCTTTCCAATTCTGTCCTGGGAAGTACTAGTTGTGAAATGTAAATGGCTCATAAAAACCCCCCACTTAGAGAGAAAATTCTCTAACAAAGGGCTTCCAATTGTCATTCCAGCAGTACCTTATGGAAGATTTCAGTCTCTAAAATTGTTCCAGAATTTGGGGGGGGGGTGGTTTATGCTTCAAACAAAGGGGTATAAGGAAATCTATAGGATAGGATAAGCCTTGAGTGTTTTTGAGAATATCATATCAACTAGATGTATTTTTAAACAGAATTTTAAAATAACATTTAAAAATGAGTGTCAATTGCACACCTAAAGATATCTAGGAGGTAGCATGCTTGGCCTGGAGTTAGGAAGACCTGAATTAAAATTAAGTCTCAGTCACTTACTAGCTGTGGTACCTTAGGCAACTCATTTATCATCTGTTTACTTTAACTCTGGAGAAGGAAATAGGAAATGACTACTATCTTTGCCACAAAAACTCAATGTAAACAGTCCATGGCATCATGACGACAGAGAATTAATGACTCAAGAGATATATAGGTGATAAAGTGGATCAAAATCTGACAGCCAATCAAACCTTATAATGAAAGGAGAAATGGTTGTGGTTATTGTTCATTGTTTGAACCTCACTCTCATCAAAATTGTTTAAAAAAAGAAGTAGATAGGAAGATATGTGTGTGTGTACACTTTTAGAGAGAAGGATAAAGAGAAAAATTGAGTTAAGAGAAATATACAATTAGTGATCATAACTGTGAATGTGAATTTGGATGAGCTAACCCAAAAAATGGAAGCAGATTGCATAATTAATTGGAAACAAAAACCCAAAAATATGCTGTGTCCAAGAGATGCACATTAAAAAAAAAGGTACATTGAGTTAAAATGAAGTTTGACATCAGAGTTTATTGCTTCAGCTGAAGTGAAGAGGACAGGAATGGCTGTCATAATCTCAAACAAAGCAAAAACAAAATTAGACCTAATTAAAAGATATCATGGTAACTATATTTTGCTAAAAGATACCATAGACAATGAAGTAGTATAAAAAATTTTGCCAGAAGTTTCTGCTGATATCAAATTGAAAGGATTTATTTGTCACTTACATCCTGGAAATTGACAAATGCTACAAATCAGTGTTTGACAAAACTATGGTTTTGCTTATTGTTTGGACTTTTAATATTATTGAGAAATTTTTAGTAATATTCAAATTAAGTAAAATAAAGATGAACAATAAAACAAAAATTCTCCTGTAGCAGAAAATTCTATGCTCTAGTTTTGACCTTGGGGATGGAGATTTATAGATATAGATATAGATATAGATAGATATAGATATATCCTAGTGTCTTTAGCAATTTAGACTCTCCTGAAAAACAACCAGATCTGTCACACTTTCTTAATTGTTATATACCTTCTCTCTAATAGTATCAGTCTTCTCTATCCCACCACCAATATCAAGAACTCTTACAATAATATATACTTTACCATTTTTTCAATACTACTACTTTATTATAAGGTCTTTTAAATTTAATTTTTTAAATAAATAATAGAAATCTATTTTCTCTCCCTCTTAATCCCATTCCATTGGAAAGGGAAAACAAATAAAGAAAAACAAAGCACTTACATAGTTAAAGAAAATAAATTCCCTCTATGGACATTAATATATGTTTCATTTTCTACCCTGAATCGCTCTCCTCTCTGTCAGGAATTGATAGCATGCTTCATTATTAGTTCTCTGAAACTGTAGAAAAACACTATTGAATAGAGTATTTACAGCTTTCAAAGTTTTTCTCTTCAATGTTATAATATTATGAATCATTCTGGATCTGCTCACTTCATTGTCTACCAGTTCATAAAAGACTTTCCATGACCCTTTGAATTGATTTATTTACTCATTTCTTACAATATAATAATACTATTTTCATGAACCACAATTTGTTCACTTTCTCCCTAGTACATGATTGTCCTCATAGTCTCCAGGTTTTATTTTTCCTTATCATAAAAAGAGAGGCTGTAAATATTTTTTTTTACATACTGGACTTTTTCTGATTTATATTATCTCGGTTAGGTATAGACCTAAAGTATAACCCTAGTTTTGCATATAATTACCCATTGGTTTCCATTTGCATACATTCACAGACATATCAACAATGCCTCAATGTATCTGTTATCCAACAGCCCCTTCAACATCTGTATTTTCTCTCCTCCCCCCACACCAATCTAATGAATATGAGGCAGAATCTCAGCATGGCTTTAATTTGAGGTTTTATAATTTTTGATAGTTTGGAGTATTTTTATATGGATGTAAATGAACTGAATCTTTTCTCTTAAAACTATATTATTATATCTTTACATAATTTATCATTTGAGGCATGGTTCTGATTCTTAGTCATTTAAACTGATATCTTAGAAATTAGGTCTTTATGAAAGAAATCATATAAAATTGTCCTAATTGGTTATAGGTTAATTAAATTTGTGATATATACACATACACATAAATATATATATATATATGTATATGTAATAGAAACAAAGCTTTTTTTTTTCCTTCTGTAATCTCTATTTCTTGTTTGACGTTGAACTTTTTTTAATGCATAAATCCAATAGATTATTTTTCCACTTGTCTAATATGTTTAGGATTTGTACTTAAATAATTAGTTTATACATCCATTTGGAAGTTATATTACTTTATAATGTCTTGTGTCTACATGGAGTATAATAATATTCATATTATTCTTTTTATGTCTTGGTAGGTATCTTATTAAGTATCTTAACAATTCTATAAGTATTTTAACTGTCTCTTCCTACTCACTTTTATTGGGATTATTTAGAAACTATGAAGATCTGTATAGATTTATTATATATTGTAATTTTGCTGGTCATTGTTTTAATTAATTTTGGTTGATTGGTTCATAATATGATTGGTCACATAATATCATCTGCAAAAAAGAGATAGTTTTGTTTTGTTTTTTCTTTCCCTCAATTTGTGTTTCTTGTCTTTTTGATATATGAACCATATCCAGCACTTGGTCCAAATATAGTGGTGACAATATGAATGCTTATTTTATCTCCAATTTTTTGAGAATTACATTTTATCCCTATTACATATAATGCTAACTCTTTTTTCAGATGTATACTATTTATTATAGTAACAAAAGGTTTATTCATTTGCATGTTTCGTAGTGGTATTTTTTCCCTGAAAACTGAGATTTTATCTTGTCACTCTTTCACTTCTATTGATGTAGAATTTTAGGTAACATTGTAATATGCTTTACAGTGTTCTTAGTTTTCTTATTATAAAATCAAAGCTGCATTTCTGCTATTATTACAACTTGGTCAAATTGTATGATCTTTGTGATGTTGTTTTAACTATTTTGTTAATAATTAAATATTTCACATCAATATTCCTTAGGAATATTATTCTTTTTTGTTTGTCTTGTGGCTCTTTAGTTTATTGTATTAACACCATATATCTTTGAAGGAATTTTGTAGGATTTTTTATTTTTTTCTATTTTTAAATAATTTATGTAGTGTTCTATAAATTTGTGATAGAATTCATTTGTAACTCCATCTTATCTTGATCTTTCATAACATACTTTATTCTTAATTTGCTGTGAATATTTTTTTCATTTTTGGTATGGTAATTTGTTTTTTCTTTCTTCATTTTAATTAAATTGGTTGATTGTTTTATTAGATTTCCCCAAAAAAATTAGATAATTCTTTTATTTACTGATCAAATTTTTGAAATTTTGTTAATTTCTTTTTGATTTCTCTTTATTGAAATTTTAATTTGTTCATTTCCTAACTTATTATTTGCATGTCCTATTTTTAATCTATTTGTTTCTCACTTTTTGTTAATGAATGTCTTTAAATGTTATATATTGAAAGTAAATGTATATATACATATATGTATATTCCCTTGTTTGCAAAATGCATTTTCCATATTTAACCCTTCTAATTGCTTATTTTTGCTCTTATCTGTCTACTTACATAATTGTTATTTCCACTTTTTTATATTCCTAAAATATATAATGGATTTTACTTCAACTGTTTAATTCTTTGTGAATGTTAATATTTCAAGTTTATTTCTTGCAAAAGAAATATTTTCCATTTTGGGGAAAGGGTATGCTTTATTCTCTTCCTAAGTTTGTTTTAGACTCTTCTATACTTCAAATAATAATTCAACTTCCTTCTTATTTTAGAATTTTACTCAGTTACTAAGGCCTTTCATTATTAAATATTTCTTCTCCATGACAGCCCACTCATTAGTGAGTTGCTTTTTAGACTTTTTTGAGGAAGGCCTGGAACTGGTCCAGCATCATTCCCCTCCTGGTTGTGTTTCTGTTCCTTCTAAACATTAACACTATTTCACTCCCAAGATATAACATTAATCCTCCACCTACATGCCCATATAAAAATTTTCAACTATTTTTTATGTCTTTTTCCTCCCTGATAGGAATGTAAGTTGTTGAGAGGAAGAGAAAGTTTTCCTTTTTTCTTGCATTTTTATCCTCAGTGCTTAGGGCAATGCCAAGCACAAAATTAATGTTTACTAAATGGTTGTTTCTTTCTCTTGCCTTTTTGTTTGCCTGCTAATTCATTCTGCTATCTTCTCTTTTGTGGGTAAATTAATAACATTCACGTTCATAGCTATAAATATTTAAATGTATGTTTTCCTCCATCCTGTTCTCTCAGACAGTTTTCTTACCTGTTTCTTGGTCTCTCTTTAGTAGATTCCTGCCATTTCATTCTTTTCTTTTAACTTCTTCTGCACTGTCCTCTTTTCGTGTTTATCATTTGGTTGATATAAGATTAATCCCTCCTGGTACAAGTAGGTGATACAGTGGAATGAGTGCAGGGCCTAGAATCAGGAAGACTTTCTTTAGTCAGGCTACTCCTCTTTTTTCTCCTGGGTCAGATTAAGTTAGACTCCAACTTTTATGATCTGCCTCAATTGAAGTTTTTTTTTTTCTCTTTGTAGAAGAATCCAATGAAAAAGAGTCATTTTCTTTAAACTTAAGTTAATTCTGTGAGTACCCTTCCATCTTTAGAATAGTCATATTTGGGGCCTTTTCTTAGGGAAAGAGGTAAGGAAAAAAATAACATTTGTTTACAATTATCTCAAGAAATTAAGGCCTCTTTCTTCCTTAACCATTTAAGGCATAGTCGTCTCCCTTCCTAACTTTTTTTTTTCCTCTAAAAGTGATGCCTGTCAGCTGTTGCTTTCCTATTCCCCAGATTTTTCTGGCCTATGTTCCCCTCTTAACTTGAAAGTCTTTCACTTTCATTCAGGTCCTTTAGATGCTATAAATCTTATTGTTGCTTATCCAGGGGGTTGATTTCTGTGTTAATTGGACCATTCTTTGGTGTTGAGATAGAGTCAGTCAAATCCTTTAAAGACCTTGGATTAAGTAAATTGGGCTCTTTCTTTTGCCTCTACTCTTCTACTTCCAATTCTATTATAAAAACAAATTGAACATTTTCAAAGGGATTTACTACAGATAATATGGGAATAATATGGAAGGCATGGCAAAATTTCAGATATATAGTTTTATATAAACTTTCAGTAAACTGCAACATGCTACAAATAATATAAGTACCTGAGCCTTTTCTTAGTCTCTCCTACAGATTCTGGCTGAATCCTCACCTGTCCTTAATTTTTCCCAGACTCAATGCTATATGGTAACTTCTGTTATAATTACAGCTCATTATTTTTAATTAGTAGGAAAATAGGTGTTTTAGCCCAATAGAAGTCAACCTTCAGTTCCCCAATCCTCAACTTTAAAAGTGGTATCCTAAAGTCTAACAGCAGTGCCCCATTCTATCCATCCCATTCAGGCTATGACAGTAAAGCTTATGAGCCTCAGGTCTACAGGGAACTTACATAAACCTCTTTATCTTGTATGTATTCTATAAGGACTTGGAGGAAAGTCTTGTAATTATTTTTCCTACTTCTCAGATAAGAGAAGTGTATTTTATCATGACTATTTTTGACCTTCCTATATTTAGGTTATAGTTTGGTCACAATAAATTCCTTGTTCAAGAACTGATGAATGTGCAGATTCTACACTTGGCCCTTCCATTTTTTTCTTTTTTTTCTCTCTAGGCTGCTGGTGATGCCTCAGATTTGGTTACCTCTCCTCAAGGAACTCACTGAGATCATTTATTTAAAATGTTACAAAGCTGTCTTTTAAATCTTCAGTTAATAAAAACTGAGAATGCAAAGAAAGGCAAAGGGCAGACTCTACTTATTAAGCCCTCTAATGCAAAATGGGGTAAAAGGTAAAAACAAATATATTAATATCATGATTACATCTGTCAATGCAAATATCTTTTAGTAAGTAATGGGGATGTCTATCATATATTTGTGTCAATAATCTATATATATTTGGTATCACATTTTATCAAGTATATTTGACATATTTCTTCATTCTACCATTCCTTTTATAAAATTGTCTTGATTGATTTTATTGTTTTTAAATTTTTTATAGAATCACAATTATTTCATTAAACTTTTATAATCTTTTTTCATTGTTTGTTGAGGATTCTCCTACTGCCCATACCTGTAAGAAGTAAGTGATCTTATTATCTCCTAAATTTTAACATGTTTTTCTCCAATGATTCATTGCTTAGAAATTTTATCAATATTTTTTTCTGAATATGCCCCTTTCCCCTTTTGCCCACTAAATCATCATTTGTTACCAAGATTAAAAATAATAAAAAGCCAATTCAGCTAAACCAACATATTGTTCATGCTTTACAATAGATATGATTTTTCATATCCATAGCCCCCCCCACTTCAATAATGATGAGAAGAAAGGTCATTTTTTCAACTCTTCTGAGAATAAGTGTTAGTGATTATCATTAATCTTATTCCATTCCATTTTATTATTCTTTCCAATTGAATGGAGAAGGAGAATAAATATTTGTATAGTATTTGATGTGTTCCAGGCATGATGTCAAGGACGTTTAAAAAAATAAATATTATCTCACAACAACTCTGGGAGATAGGTATTATAATTCCCAATTTATATGTTAGGAAACTGAAGCAAACAAGGTTAAGTGACCTTCCCAAGATCACAAATTTAATTTGTTTGAGGCTGTATTTGAACTTATATTTTCTTAATTCCAGGCCCAGCTCTCTACCCACTGTACCACTTAACTTCCTCATTTGTTGTGAATATTGAGTTCCTTTTTCTGTTTATTTTAATTTACATCAGTTCATTTAAGACTTTGTTTTACTCAGCTTTTCATTTCATTATAGAATAATACTACTTACATGAACCCAATTTGTTTAGTCAGTCTTTAATTGATAACCTATATTTTTTTAGTTCTTTGCTATCAAAAAGTATGCTACTATGATATGTGTAAATTTTCTTTCTTCCCTTGATATATTCAAGAAATATGTTTGCATTAAATTTTCTATATTGTATTTAAAAAAAGAATTAAGTACAAGTAAAACCAGAAGAGACACATAGAAATTACAACATATTTCTTGTTTCCTCTATAATCAGAGTTGTGTTTGTTTTATATAGATAAATTTACAAATTCACATATATAATGCATCCAAGTACAAATCTGTATATATGACATGATTTCATCTATAAATTTCATAAGAAATGGTCACTGAAGAAATTTTCAAACAATGTGGAAAACCCTCACTTGCTTTGCAATTTAGATCCTTGAGAGTATTTCCTGGAGCACTGAGAAGTTAAATGATTTGTCAAGGGTCATACAACCTGTATATGTTAGAAGGGAAACTTAAAGGCAGCTCGTTCTTACTAAGTTTTGTTTTCTATCTATTACACCATGACTAACTCTCATCCATAATATAAAGATTTATTTTCCCTCATGGTTTCTCACTATAGAACTGTCTTAAGAACTTCAAGAAATCTTAGGTGTCACCTTGTTTATCCCACCTTAATTTTAAAAGTGAGAAAACAGCTCTTGAAAGATTAATTGCCTCATTCTAATTATGCAAATAATTCCATGTTAGAAAGGTAAATGTATATGTGTGTATATATTTTATCCTTGCATATATGCATAATTGAGTTCCTCTAAATGCAGCTCATAAGAAAATGTGAATAGATATTTCTGGAACTTCAGCCACCCCTCTTCAGAGCAGGCTTTGATTCCTGCCAAACATGAGGGAGAGATTAGAACTAGGAGGCTGACTCATTTTGATCTTCTTAAAAAGGGGATATCAGTCTAGAATTATACCTTTCTGATGGCCTACATATTGCTAATCTATGGAAAATGGATTTTAAAGTATGTCACTCCAGTGATGTCTACCACATTAGTTTCTTTCCAAAGTCTTTTTTTTTCCCCCAATCAGGCACCTTTCCTTAAAGGAGTCTGGAACTGTTCTCTCTTTAATCTGAAAAAAGAAAACGAACTCTTATCTTTCAATCCAACACTACCCCTCATGGAGGCACTGAACATCATGTAGCCATTCTTTTTACCAGTAAAGAAAGTCTTAAGTAAATGAGCAGGCCTGAATTCCATATTACAGTATGATAACCAACTTTTTCTGATTCCCCTAAATGACTCTCCTATATACGTCATCTTTTATCTGAATCTCAAAATGGATGACACAGCTGAATTGAGACATAGTTGTATGTATCATATTGCCAAAATGGAAAAGTCTATTGTTAGGTTTCTTTTTCCCCCTGAAAATATCTTATAAGTCAAAATGAAGAGGGATGAAAATGTGAAATATTTCAGCTATATCTATTCCAATACCATTAGTCACATTGCAGAATTGTTGATTCAACAGCTTCATTCAGTTATCTTTGAAATATTAGATTTGGTATACCACATTAGTGCTTAAATAACATTTTTTACCTTTTTCGTAAAAGTTGTACTATAGTGATTAGCTCTTAGGGAAATGGTGAAAAACAGATGCTCATCTCTTCACCTTAAGGAGAAAATTGGGTAATGAAATCTTGATCATCCACCATCTGCTTCTTAATGACTATCAACAGCAGGCTCATTTATCTTTGTGTACTTGATCAGAAGGGCTAATGGGTCCTGGACAATTCTAAGCCATCCAATAAAATGCCTCTTGGCTCACCTGCAAAGTAAAAACAAAGTGAAACTAAGCTAAAACTAAATGCCAGGCATTAGAAAACACAAGGAGTTATAGATTTTTAAATGGATTTTTATTTTGTTCAACTATCTAAAGTGGAAGAACTAAGTAAAATAGAGAATATAATGTTCAATTTGCCACAGGCAATGGTCTCCAACATATAACAACTTTGTGCAATATTCTAGCTCCAAGGAATGTAGGACACTTAATGTGGAAAGCATATTATATCTCATCCATAAAGAAAGGGTGTTTTTAAAGGGCAGATCTAGGGTCAGGAAAGGGAAAAAAGCATTGAAATTATTTCAGGGCTCCTGGTTAGTGGATAAGCATTGGGTATCCATTACCAGTATTATTAGTCTAACAATATAATGTTTATAAATATTTGATTCTTTGCAAAAGATATACCAGGACATATAATTCATAAGCAAATGTTTAGTATATTCAATGTAAATATCAGTAGCAGAAAAATAAGTTTATAATCCAACTCTCATCTTTGCTTAACCAAAACATGATAACTCTGTTATTAAATTAATTTGGTTTGACAGAAAAGAAAAGAAAAGAAAAAAGTTATGCAAGATTTTTTTCTCTTTGTAGTTTTTGCATAATTGGCTCAAGTTAATATGTATATAGGGGAAATACAATTAGCAACTCGCAAGTGTTCATTCTGTTTACAATTAAGCTCTGAAAGGTAATTGTAAAACTGAATTTAACAAATTTTATTTTGAACATGAGGCCCAGAGTATTAAAAAATCAAATTATCACAACACTGATTAACTTAAAAAATACAACAAATAATAATTGGATTTAAAAATTAAAGTAGATATTATAAAAGTGATAATTGTTTTTCCTTGTAGATTTTGTTAGCTAACCCCCATCTTCTTAAAATTGAAGTGGAGTTGATTCATTCTAACATCTTTTAGTTTGCCTCATTATTTCTTCATTTCTCCAAACATAGAAAAGATAATAATAATGAAAATGTAAAAATTATTATTATCATTATAACAGCTGCAATTTATATAACATTTTAAGGTTTTCAAAGTGCTTTACAAATATTGTCTTTTTTGATCCTCAAAACAAACCTTTGGATAGTTTGTGAACAATAGGTGGTATTATTATCTCCATTTTATAGGTAAGAGAAATCAGTAAGACAAAAATTAAATGATTTTCCCCAATTTCCCTAGCTGGTAAGTGCCTGAGCCTGTACTTGAACTCAGATATTCCTTCTTCAACATTCAGCATTCTATCCAGTGTGCCATCCAGCTACAATATTTTTGTCTTAATCAATAAAGAATTGCATAAAGCAGTCTAAAAAGCCAGTATAATCCCTGGAGGTCTGAGAGTTGGGAAATAGTATAGAAGTGATTTAGACTTTTATTGAATCTAAAGATATGTAAAATAATGATTCTTTAAATAAGGCTCAAAATGTATCTAATCTGTTTTATCGGTATAACTACAAATTACTGCACATAAATGCACCTGGTGTACTCTACTCACCAACCAATGGAGCAGATCTTGATCTTTTCAAATGCATATAGGTAGTATTTGTGCTTTTTGCTATACCTCTTTCCCATTACATGATGTGCTGATGCAGTTTTGCTTCATAATCAATAGAAAATAAATATGATAGACTTTTATGTTCTATACATTTTTCAATTGTGTGCTTATAAATATATGATCTTGTATAAAAATTATTTGTTCCTGCTTATTCATGTCTCATATATTCATCAATAATAAGCCCAAAGCATTCATTGATCATTTTCATATGTATTATTAAGACACATGAAAAGGAAGAGTAGACCTGTTTGCAACAGAACTCCAAATCCCACTATTTTTAAATCAGCAAATTTTACGTCAGATATATTAATATGCTCAAATGTAGTTGTGATTTCATAAATCTGTAGACTCCTTCCAACAATTCAAATGAAAATGCAGCCATGTCTGTCCATCCTGTGCAATCCTTTTCTATACCCTTCTTAAGTTCACTGTAGAGTGTCTACTCAAAACATTGATAGTTTTTCTCAAACTCTATTGAAATTGAAAGGTTGTAATTGGAGAACATGAGCTGCCAGCTGGCTGTTCCTCACCACTTAACTAGTTCCATGAACATAACGTTACATTTCTTGGCTCCAAATATTAGCTCTGGATATCTCTCAAACCTGTAATATTCTCTTCCTTTTGCTCCAATTACTGACCTCCCTGGTTTCCTTTCAGTCAGCTAAAATTCCACCATTTGCTGGAAGTCTTTTCCAACACCTCGTAATTCTAGTATCCTACCACTATTAATTATTTTCTATTCATCCTCTATATAGCTTATTTTATAAATATATTTATTTGCATGTTGTCTCTTTCATTAGATTATAAATTTCTTAATGGCAGGGTTTGGCTTTTGCCTTTTTTCTATCCCCAGTGCTTAGCATAATCCTTGGTACATACTAAATACTTAAATGTTTATCTATTGGTTCACTATTTTTCATTCAAATATGTCTTTAATACAACCATTTTTTCTATCTCTCATATAAGACAGTTGTAATGTGTCTTATATGGCTCACACTAACCATATATTACTATAATACAATAATTACTATAATTTTTATGTATCACTGTAACATAGCACAAAAAAGATTTGTTATTATTCAATTCTAGGGCTAATCCAATGTCCATTTTTATATCTATTGAAGACATATTTTATCCATATATATATATATATATTTATATGTGGCTATTTCCATGTCTCCATCTCTATCTCCATCTATATCATTTACATCTACTCCCTCTGATTCTATTTCTAGCTCTAATTAATTATATCTCTATCTGTGTCATTTTAGCTAGATAAATGGATGTACATGAAGTTAGATTTAAATATATGTATATACACACGGATTATTTCACAAGAGTCATATGCACACATACACAATTTACATATGTCTGTATTTATATATGTTGTATATATATGTAGTTAAATATATATGTATATATATATATATATATAGCAATGTGAATTTACATCTATGCATATGATTGTTTGGGCAATAGACATTCTTTATTCCCTGTTGAATTATCATTATAATTTCACAATGGATTAATAGGGTTACAAATATTGATTGATAGCAGCTCCACAATTTTCCAGCATTATATGCAAATGGTAAATTTTATCCATATTGGAATATCTGTAGTATTTCACTTTCTTTATATTAGCAATTAATTTTTGATATGGTTGTGATAGTGGATCTTTCCCTACAGTGGTAAAGACTTTTAACAATGTATGTTTCAAATTTATAAATAAGGTTATACCTATTTTAAAATCTTTCAATAATTTTTAACATAGGCATATCATGAAAATACTGCAGGTTCAAATCCAGAAAATCTTAAAGTTCTTATGAAAGCTTTGTAAATCATAAGACACTGGATATGGTGAGTACTAAAAAATTCTAACTCGTAAGGAAATAATTCATATTTTATCCAATAGAAAAATGATTCATTACTGATTGAGAAGCCATTTCCTAGTTAATTGTCTGTATATAGCCAAATCATAAATTTATTAGAGAAAAGACAGATGTAGGAAGATAGAAGAATAATACATAGAAAAAACACTATTGAAATTTAAAAACAATTCATATTAGATTTCTTTAAACTAGTTATATGAAAAATGGACCCAGGGAAGCATACCAATAACAGTTATAGAAATTTCATTGGGAAGTTTAACTAATATAAATGAGTTCTCATAACAAGGAGACTAAAATAATTCAAACCATTGTGGTCAGTACTTACTTTTTAAGCAAAGAGAGATATAAAAAACAGTTTAAAATACAAAAATAAAAAACAATTTAAAATACAAATTCTTAATGAAAGTATGATAAAAGATTTGAATAAAAGGGCATTCTAGGCCATGGAGATACATAGCAAAAGTTGCTTTATTTGTTGTGCATAATTTCTATTTTGAAGAGGTTTGAGATGTCTTAGGGATGAGAGACAATGCTTATTCTTCCATTTTTTGCTCAAACAACCTGGAAGTAAGAAATTTATTTGGAATTTTCATCAATATTTAATTAAAGTGATTATACCATGAATTTGCCAAACATAGGAGTACTCTGAACCACTTTGAGATCCAGCAGTAAAGAACCCTCAATAGAATGGGAGGGAATCAAAAAGTGAATGATAGGAAAAATAAGAAGGGGTGGAGAAGAATAAAATTACCTAAAATATTAGGAAGAAGAAAACTCAAAGACATTGAACATAGACAAATCAGGAAGAAATATGAATCATATCTAGTAAACAAGTTCAGGAATCTTTAAATAAATATTGCAAAATAAAGTTTTCCAAACTCTTGATGAGATATATAAGCTTGTGGAATTTGAGGAGAATATGGAACCACAACACATTGTTCTTGAGTGGTTTAAAAGAGAAATGAGAATTATGAGAAATTTAAATACTGCTCAGCAAAAATAAAGAACAGAATAAAAAACTGTAAACTGTAATGGCAAAACTCAACAAATAAATGAAAGAAAAATACATTTTAAATGTAACTACACAGATATGAATGAAAATCTTTAAAAAAAGAACCTTTAGAGAATGGGTAGAGTGTGGAGGGGGAAGGAGATTGATAAAAAGGAGAGGTAAAGGAAGGAAGTTTTATCTTCGGAGATGAGGAGGAAATTTCACAAATGAATATATCTATGGATAAAGACAGAGGGTAAGTAAAGATGACAAAGACCTTATAGGGGATGAAGTATAGGGGATTTGATATTTCAAAAGTCTCTTTGTCCTAGATAGGAGGGGAGTGGACTTGGAACTCCATAAAAATATAAAATTAAGGTTTTTGTGCTAAATATGAAAGTTCTAAAGTAAACCAATTTTAAAATATTATAGATTGAGTCAAAATGTTTATCAGCTTTATTTACAAAGAGATGGAAAGAATAAAAGTGAGAAAATGTAAGAAGAACATAGAGAATTATCTATCCTACCACCCTAAGTGTTGCTCCAGTGTCCTACTCAGCCCTGGCAGGGCTCAATAATCTTCAGCCAAAGAAAGCCTCTCTGGAACCAAACTCTCCAGAAATTAGGAAAGGAAGGCCAGCTCCTCACCCAGAAAGCTGACACAGGATCTCCCAAGAAGTCCTCCAAAGAAGAAGTCCAAGGAAGATAGAAGGAAAAGTCCAAAGGAAAAGACCAAAGGAATAGTCTCTTATACAGGAAGTTCTGAACTTTTTATACTTCTTTTTCCACATTACTTCTTGTCCTTTTTCCACTTTACTGGAACCAATTGCAGTCTTTCAATTTGCCTAGCACTACCCAAGGGGAGGTGGGTAGTAGCCTTTTTAAGGCATGAACTTACTCTAGTAAGTAACCCGTGAATTCTCTTGCTTAGTGTTAAGTAGGGATGCTTACATTTTTGATTGATTAATTTAAAAGTTGCTGATTGATAAACAAAGAAAGTTTGATTCACTCTTCACAAATCCTAGGAGAAACTAGCACCTAGAAGAATGGGGAAGCATGGACACAGGGAGGAGATATTCAGGCAAATATAGGAAAAAATTTCAACAAGAGATGATCTTTTATCGGTGGTGGACTATATAATCAGTGAAATGGTGGCTGAGGAGTTCTACTATGGAAGAGCAGCCTCCCTAACACCTCTAATAATAAGCATTGTTCTGGGAGTGAGGAACAATGAAAAATAGAAAACAGTAGAACAAATTCCACAAGACCTGGGGAAAATAATCTGAAAGAGTAAGTCAGTAATAGATACATAAGACACTTTAATTGCATTAAGGATACGGAGAAAAGAGAAAGAATACATAATTCTGAATTTGAGAGAATGGATCTAGAATAGATAGAAAATATTGCTAATGAAGGGAGTAAGAAACATCATTTTAGGAAAGAGGTATAAAAGTAAATTTTAAAATAGTATATGATGAACTGAAGAGGAATAAAGGAATGGGAAATCTACTTGACAAAATGAGAGAAAAAAAGGAGAGAGAAGGAATTGTAATGAGATAAAATCAAGGGAGAAAAGGAACTAATGAACAATACCCCAAATTTTAAAGGCTAATAAAAGAGAGAAGGGAGGAAGAGTAAGGCTAAGATCTAGTGGACACATGACTATCCACCCAAAAAAGATTAAAGTGAAGTGACTAACAGAACATAAAACTGTGCTTACAGTGCAGAAGAGTGAAAAAAATAAGCTGGGAAAACTATATTTTATAAATAACTGGAGGACAATATAATCCTAACTATAAATTTAAATGTGAATGTTTTAAGCAGTCCAATAAAGTGAAAAAGAGGGATATATTGGATAAGAAAACAAAACATTGCAAGCTGCTGCTTATAAAAATCGCATTTAAAAAAATAAAGACAACAACAAAAGGAGATGAAAAATAATTTACTACATATCAAGTGAATTAAAAAAAGCAAAAGTTGCCATCATGCTATGAGACAAAGCAAAGACATACATTTAAAAACCTAAAAGGGGATAAACAAGTAAAACATATTATGTTAAGAGGTAACATAAAACAACAAACCAAATTCAGTAATAAACTTATATGTTCCAAATGCTTTATGAAAAAAAAAATTAGCTGAACTCTAAGAAGACATAGACAATAACAGAAAAGTGAAAAAATACTTCATTATCTCTCCATTAGTTTTAGGCAAATGTAACATAAAGAAAAAAGAAAAAATATAGAATTGAACTCATTCTTGGGAAACTAGAATTGAAAGATCTAAATAGTACCTCGAAATAATATAGATATTTCTTAGCATCACATGAATTTTTAGAAAAATTAGCATGTACTAGGGCACAGTGATATTTCAAACAAATGTAAAAAGGCAGAAATAATTACTACATCCTTTACAGACCATAATGCAATTTTTAAAAATTGGTTCATGGACCACAAACAAAATGTGCTTACCTAAATGGAAACTTAATGATCAAATCTTAAATAACAAGTAGATCAAAAACAAAATTATACAAAAATAATTAACTATAAAAATGATAATAATGGAACCATATATGAAGAATTTTGATTCTCTCTAAAGCAGTCATCAGGGGTAAAATGATGTACTTATAATCATACATTTAAAATTTTTGAAAGGATTATGAACTAAATATGTATTTATTAAATGATAAAATAAAAAATGAACTAATCTAAAGTAAACACATGAGAATATGTTTAAAAAACAGAGTGATAATTAAAAGCAAAAAACTGGTTCTTTTAAATGATTAATAAAATTGAAAAAAAAAACCTTAGCTAATCTGATTAAAGAGACAAGAAAGACAAATGAATAAAATAGCAAATGAGCAAGGTGAAATCATACACACAAAAAAGAAAATTTAAAAATAATCAGAACATATGCAAATTAGCATAGTATTATGCTAACAAAACTGAGAACACAAAAGAAACAGACACTGACATTCTTCCAGCCCAAAACAACTTAGGAGGCCTAAAAGAGAGCTCTGTGACACAGGAGTGAAGCCTGGCCAAAAGTCCACATGGATGCAACATCAGTTGCAGTAGTAGGTGGTAGTAACACAAGTAACACAAGCAACTTTGGGAGCTCTCAAGCCAGACACAGGAAGGAAGCTTGGAAATTGTTAACAATAAGATGAAAGGGAACCTATATGCTGATATAGGAAACACAAGGGAAACGTTTTTGTCAATTCCATTTAATATATCCACTTCTGGGTCATAATTCAAGGACAGAGAGGACCATTTTTGCTCAAAAGGGAGAAAGGGCCTTGAGGAGCAATGTAGATAGTGACCTCAATGGAGAGGGGGCATTTCTGAATAAAGACCAGATTACCTGGCCAGGAGAGCAGTGACCACACCTCTCCCCAGATCATAAAATCTCAGAAACATGGAACACTTTCAAACTCCCAGAACAAGCTCTGAAAAAAGCAATGTCAAAAAAATCTAAAGTCTAGGACAATGCCTCTCTCCACCATGCCATTAACAAAACCCAACATTAATGTAAATTCATATTTTAAAAATAAGATGGAAAACTGAAGGAACCTGGTCATTAAAATCTACCTATGGTGACAAGAAAGACTGAGAAACAAACTCTGTAGTAAATGATAAAATCAAAAGAGGGACAAGCAAAGGGAATTAATAGAAAATGTGTGTGTGTGTTGTGTATCTCACATCAATGGATAGAAGGTAACTTAACCAAACATGGGAAAGAGAGAAATTTTAAGAAGATATAATAAAATGTAAAAAGATATAATAATATCAAATATAAAGAGATATAATAACTAATTATTGATACAGAGAAATTTCTGGAAGCACAAAGGGTTGAGTTTTGCATAATTCTGCTGTTACTTTGTCTCAGGCCATTTGCCAGAATGTAGGACTGCTTCCTATTTTGCCATTGCCTTATATCAGGCCATGTGAAAGTACGTTAGGCTGGTCTTTGTTCTACTAATTCCCTTGATACTACACTCTTTGTGCTTCTCTTCCTTTTAGTGTTAGTGAGATGTCTTCTGCTTTCCTTTCTTTTGAGATGCTTTATTTTCTATGTTTGTGTATTTAGAGGGTTTGGGTGAGCTGAGGGTCCTTTAATCCTCCATCTTAGCTCCCAGCATGCAACTCTCTTCCAGCATTAACAATTGACCCCTCTTCTTACTCAAACCTTTTACCTTGGTTTTCAAGATATCAATCTGTTCTGGTTTTCTGAGTACTTTCTTTTCAAGGAAGTGCCATATAATTGAAGGTGTAGTAGTCTCAATATCATCAGGTCAAATTTTGAATCCTAGCCCTAATTCAGAAGAGCAGATTCACAGTAGAAAAATCATGGCAACTCAGTTTCTTCCACTATAAGATGGATATACTAATTTTGTACTCCCTAACTTCAAAGTTTCTTGTGGAGAAAATGGTTTTAAAACCTAAACAACCTTATATGAAGTTGAATTATTATTATTATTCATAATGTCACCTTATGTGAGGATTTCCAATGGTGTTCGCATTTCTTTCTCACCATGCTTAAGAATTTTTTCCTATGCTTTTGGCAAGAGCAAATTAGAACCAATTCCAAGTACAATTTAAATTCCACTCATTTACAGAGCTGGAGGAAGGGATACAGTTATTTCTGAGCAGGTGAGACAAGAGTTATCAAAACCACTGAGCCAGGGTGAAGACCTGGAGGGTCAGCTCAGGGATAGAATGCTGGCCTAAAGTCAGGAAGACTCTCCTTCCTGAATTCAAATTTGGCCTCAGATAGTAACTAGTTGTCATATATATTTTGCTTCAATTTCCTTAGCTATGAAATGAGCTGGAGAAAGAAATTGCAAACCTCTCCAGTAATCTTACCAAGAAAATCACAAATGGTGTAATGAAGTTGGGCATGACAAAAAAAAAAAAGACTGAACAACAAGGTGTGGAGAGACAAGTCAAGGAGCTAGATTGACCAGAAGTTAGTGTTTTTCTTTGAATTAAAAAAAAAGTCAAAAATACGAATCACAATGAAAGCCAAGAGGGAACTAATAATATCCAAAGGTTCATATTTCAAGATTTTGATGCCAGGAAAGAAATGAGGATTGCAGTGAGAGTCATATTTTGTCAGAGTGGCTTGACTCTAGGATAGATAAATTTTATTAATCCACCTGCATGTAGTGATTTTCTATCTTCACCTTGTAAAAAAGAAAAAAAAAACTTGGCAAAAATATTCTGAGCAAAAATGACTTTATTATGATAGTTGCAGGTCAAGAAATCCAGGGCCTTCAGACACACTCAGCATGGTCTGAGACCCTGAGCATTATAGTTTAGGCAATGATCATAGGCATTGATCAAATAAACAGGCTAGGAGTCAAACCTTCTCAGTTAGGGGCTGCTATGAGATCTTTTTAACTTTTTAAGCCACCACAGTGTAAGAGGCTAGTTTCTACCCCATGAAAAAAATGCCGTATGCACATGTTCTGGGTCAAAAGTTTATGATAGAAGAGAAGATAAAGAGAATTTATCCTATTTCTATTTCAAACATATGGCATTTTATTTATGATTGTTTCTTGGTTATTCTTACTAGTATACCACTTGCTATTAAATCAGCAGTTACAACTTAACATATGAATGAACAAAAATGGTTAGAAGCTAATTAATTAAACTTCTAAATTTCTTTTGTCTGAATACCTACCATTTCCAAGACAATCTCATTAACTTTCTTGGAGTTTATATAGCAGAGAGAAGTGTTGCCAAGATGACAGAGAAAAGGCAGGGCTTCAGGTGAGCTTTCCAGATTCTCCTCAAAACAATTTTCAAATAATCCCTCTAAATGAATTCTGGAACAGCCAAACCAACAAATGGATGAAGCCAAACAATCTTCCTGACTTAGACAATTTAGAAGGTTGGCAGAAAAGTTTTTTTCACACTGGGGTATGAACGAAATGCAATGTAGCACAGGCTGAGCTAGGGCAAGTTCCACCTGAGCAAATCAGTACCAGGCCTTTAAAGCAATTGAGTCAGCAACAGTGGCTTCCAGAATTCTCAGCCCAAAGATGGTAAGGGTGTCACACAACTGGTCATAAAGATATTGCAAGGGTTCCTTTGATGGCATTTAGTGCAGGACTTTATAGTATTGCCCACATGAAGACCTGGGTTACAGTCCCAGAGCTAGGAAGATCACTAGCTCTTTTTTATCATTGTTTTTATGTTGCCCAGGAATTTTTAGATTATCTCTCCTAGATTTATATGGTTTTCTTTGCCAATTTCCTGAAATGTCTGATCATGACTTACAAGTAGTTCCAACAATTCTTAAAATATCTTAACTTGATCAGTTTTTGTAGATTTATGGTTTTTTTTTCCCAATGAAATATTTCACTTTTTCTTCTTTTTATTTTGATTGATTATTTTTTAATTTTGTCATTACCTTCCTCTTACCCAATTTTAGTTTTTAAGAAAGTATTTTCTTCAGTGAGCTTTTATTACTCCTTTTTTTTATATATATATTTTTAAACCCTTACCTTTTGTCTTGGAGTCAATACAAGTCAGAAGAGTGGTAAGGGCTAGGCAATGGGGGTCAAGTGACTTGCCCAGGATCACACAGCTAGGAAGTGTCTGAGGCCAGATTCAAACCTAGGACCTCCTGTCTCTAGGCCTGACTCTCAATCCACTGAGCTACCCAGCTGCCCCCTTTATTACTCCTTTTGCATTTGGGAAATTCCATTTTTTAAGTTCTTTTTTCCAATGAATAGTTGTACACATTTTTATGTGACTAGTTCTACTTTTTAAGGCTTTCTTTCAAAAAATCAATAAGGAAAAGTATCTTAGTATTCTAGAAGCAGAATCTAATTTAGAAATTAAAAGAATGCACCAAATACCTCCTAAGATCTCCAAATGATTACCCTAAAAGAATATGGTAGCCAAATTCCAGAACTCCCAGGTCAAGGAAAAAATATGGCAAGCAGCCAAAAAGAGAATCCATGAATCCACATTCAAGCTCTAGAATCTTCTATATTAAACAATAAAAGGGCCTATATTTTTGAAAGAGAGTTTTCACACATTCCTGATAAAAAGACCAATGCTGAATGAAAAAATTTGATTCTCAAACACAAGATGTAAGAGAAACATAAAAATGTAAACAGGAAATATCAAAAGACATTTAATAAGGTTAAACTTTTACATGCCTAGATGGAAGTTGATTCTTGTAACTTTATCATTATCAGGGTATTAAAAGTATAGATCAATAGAGAGCACGAGTGAGTATTGTGGAATGATATTGAAAAAATTAAAATTAAGTGATGAAAAAAAGAAATGCACTGGGAGAAAGAGGAAGGAAAGGTAGAATACAGCAAATTATCATATGCAAAAGAGGTACATAGGTGCTTTTACAGTGGAGAGAAAAATGGAAGAGAAAGGAACACTTGAACCTTACTCTCATTGGAAATGGATCAAAGAGGGAATAACAGTGTAAAATTAAAATTAATATCAAATAATTTCAAGTATTATATTTCATAAGATTTATTAATAATAACTTGAAGTAAAAGAAATGAAAGGACACAGTAAAGGCCTGAGTAAACTTAGCTTTCCCAGCCACAATTAGGGGAAAAAGAGAAGCAGAATCACACACAAACTATATCTCCAAAATGTAAGGATGTAATGTGAGAAAGAAATTGGAATGCTGGGATTTAGAGTCCTGGGGAGCAGATTCTAATTACATTATACCCCCTGTGATTCCACTGGAAAATGAGCATGTAGGAATCTCCCAAAATTTACATGCCTAGTTTCCCCAATGAATCAGTATACATAAACAACTTATATCTCTAAAGATCTCTACTTAGAGTTACATACTACATTTCAGTTTCTAAGGGGAAATTACAATAATTTGGGGATCTGAGGGGGGAAAATAGAAAGACAACAAAACCAATGATTACTAGATGAATTGGCAAAAAGCCAATTAGGGGACATTTGGCATAAGACCCTTTGGCATAAGAGTGTACCTTCAAAATAAATGTGTTCAACCCCCCACAGTTCAAATTCATTATATACCAAAGTTCATTCTGCATCTTTGGTGCAGTGTGTGGTTTCTGCAGGCATCTTCATGGCACCTTTTCCAAATGGTTCACTTTCTTGATTCAGGGAGGTAGCAAGTTGAAACAAAAAAAAAACCCTCTATACTGCTAATGAAAACATTTTGGGCCAAAATGTCACCAAGAATATAGACCATTCTGGTGGAAGGATAGAGTAAGCTAAAGAGTTACAAATATAAAAACTTGTCTACGGGATACAAAGGCCCCTGAGAAAACCTTCTGAGCACCTGCATGAAATTATAACCCATTACAAGGTAACCAAGCCCCTTGGGAAACCTCCATCCTCTGGAATGAGACTGTAACAATGATAAAAAGTATGCATTTATATGTCCCATCCATTGCAATGTAGAGACAAGGACTATAACAGTGAAAATTACTTTTATGTCTCATCCATTACATTTTTACAAATGAGGAGGTGGAGAATATTGAATTCACTTCAATTATTAAATGGACCCTTACCTCTTTTTGCAAACAAGTCAAAGGTAAGCAAATGATCAGTTAGAGGTAGTGGTGCTACTAGATATCTGAAAATCACTTCTGAAGACCCCTTAAAATCAATTGAGATTTTCAGCTCATTGAATTCTGTAAAGGCTGTATACAGATTGTAATCTGTTTGATGGAGTCCATCCATCATCATCTATGTGACAATGAACAAAAGCAAAAAGAAGCAAAAGGCCATTAAGGCAAGATATGACCTCAGTGAATCGGGTGACACCCCAGCATTCATCAGGAACTTTGGTTTTGCAACAGAAAAAAGTTTGTCCATGTTTTTTATGGACTTTTATAATGGTATTTTCTCTAGTTCAAGCATAGGATGGTACAAATAAAGACAGTACAACAGAATATATAGCTAATAGTCAAAACACAAAAACAGAAAGTGACGCAGTGTAACAGAATATATTAGATTAGATTGATATGTGAACTTAAAAAACAAAATTGAATTTTAAAGCAATCAACAAATGCAATATATGTGACAGGATGTGAAAAAGGTATTCAAGAGTCCTTTTCTCCAATTCTGATAGCCGTGTTACAGAGACTTCTTCAGTATTTGGCAGAAAACAAACTGAAATAGTTAACATCTATAAGGCAAATGGAATATGAAAAGCCTTAAAATTCACCTCCTGACTCTCTAAGGTTCCTTCCCCTTCCCAGTACCATCATCCATTTAGATTCCTTTGGTCACACTTCTGTAGTTCTCCGGTGTGAGGTAGATTCCCACACTGAGCATAGCATGGATGAACCCTATATTGGATGTTTTGCAGAGACTGGGTAGAATCTCCCTTCTGCATCTTGAGATTACTCAAACTAAGAGCAAGGACAAATACAAACAGGAATCGCAGCAAAAAAAGATATACTAAAACTTTGAGTTGTTCGAGCTTGGTAATGCCCTGTGGGTGCTGTTTGAGATAGACAGGAAACTGGGCCATGCTTGCAATTCTACTTCCTGTCCATAGGTGCCACTACACTAGTATGTACTGGCTAGGAGTAAAGTTAAGTGTTTTGCAAGAGTAACCTTCCTTCCCCTACCCCAATGGGTAAAAAATAGTGGCCACATGATGTCTCAGTCCCCACCCCGATAGCCAGTAGCATGGAAGCCCACATGGGTTAGCCAGGCTGGAGTTGGAGTGGATAATATGTAAGAGGCTGTACTACGCTGTGTTCCCCTGATGAAAAGCAGCTAGCACAGGCTTGAGACCCCCATGGTTGTGGGGGGGGATGGGTGGCCCAAGGGGATTTGGATCTCACCCTTTTGGCAGGAAAAATAAAGTGCTCCCAAACAGCTATCAAACCTTTGGGCAAGCAGCAGGAATAGGGAGGCTGTGGCAGGAGGGGAGGGGGCATCAATGGCACAAACTGTAGTAACTTGAGGATATCAGGAATGGAGGGAACCTTCTAAAGCTAATCTGGCCTTAAAAACTGCTCTACAATTTAGAGCTAAGCTAGGGTCCTATAACTCCAGACTTCTGGCCACCAACAAATGTAAGATTAAAATTCATATCCAATAACTCCAAGTATTATATTTTATAAGATTCATTAATAATCACTTGGAGTAAAAAAAAAAGGAAGGAAAAAAAGTAAAAGCCTAAGTAAAGCCAGCTTTCCCTGCCATGATCAGGGGAAAAGAGAGAGGTAGGGTAACACACAAACTTTATCCCCAAAACTTAAGAATGTAAAGTGAGAACAAAAGTGGAATACTATGATTTAGAGTCCTGGGAAGCAGATTCTAATTACACACTACATATTCAGATGAGTATAGAAATTTTACTGTCTCTATAGGAAAATAGGAGGGGTAAGAGATAAAAGAATGAAGAGCTCATAGAAAAGACAGTAGATTAGTAGAGGCGTTGGTCAGAAATAAAATATGTTTTAGGATTGACAGCATGAAAGGAAAGAGATTAGACAAAGAAAGCGAAAAATAAGATAGAGGGAGATATATAGTAATGATAATCGTGAAAACAAATTTTATAGCAGTTTCTCTGATAAAGACTATTTCTCAAATATATAGAGACCTTAGTCAAATGTATGAAAACACAAGCAATTCACCAACTGATAAATGGTAAAAGAATATTAATAGGCAGTTTTCAGGGGAAGTAATCAAAACTATCTATAGTCCTGTGAAAAATACTCTAAGTCATTATACATGAGATAAATGCAAATTAAAACTCCAATGTACCACTTCATACTTATCAGATTGGTTAATAAATTCTTTTAAAAAGGGAAAATTATAGTTGTTTGAAAGGATGTGAGAAAATTGAGACATGAGTGGTAGCAGGTTTAGAACTAAAGGTCAGGTGTCCTGACATGTAATAGATCAGAAGTTAGGGTGCTTGATAGAGTAATTTTTATTTAAAGGCAGTTATTTTCTTAATCTGAAACCTTAATACCTACACCAGAATATTCACAAAAAAGGGGGCAGCTGGGTAGCTCAGTGGATTGAGAGCCAGGCCTAGAGACGGGAGGTCCTAGGTTCAAATCTGGCCTCAGCCACTTCCTAGTTGTGTGACCCTGGGCAAGTCACTTGACCCCCATTGCCTAGCCCTTACCACTCTTCTGCTTTTGGCTCCAAGACAGAAGGTAAGGGTTTAAAAAAAAAAAAGAATATTCACAAAAAGCCTGCTAAAATCTTGATTTATGCTAATTATCTTAGAATTACAATTACGATTATCTCAAAACTACTGATAACATTAAAATCTAATCTTAAAATAAGGGGGTAGGGCGACTTTTCTCTCAGAAGAGCAGTTTGGAATTATGCCAAATGGGTTGTAAAAATCATGCATACATTTTGATCTAGCAATACCACTACTAAATCTGTATTTAACCCAAAGAAGTTTTAATAAAAGGAAAAGGAATTGTTTATATAAAAATTTATCACAGCTCCTAGTGTGGGCAAATAATTGAGGAGCTATCATTGGGGAATGACTAAAAAGTTTGTGGTACATAATTATTTTATAGAAAAGGATGTCCAAGATGATCTTAGAAAAACCAGGACTTGAATGAATTTATATAAAATGAAATTATCAGAACCAGAAGATACACAGAAAAAAATGATTTGTACAATAATCAATTTTGAAAAACTTTGCTATTCTCAGCAATAAAATAAAATAATACAAGACTGAAAAACTTATGATGAAAAATGCTATCTACCTCCAAAGAAAGAACTGATAGTATCTGAATGGAGATTGAAGCATAAACTTTTAAATCTTATTTTTCTTGTTTGCTTTTTTGTTATTATGCCTGTTACAGTATAACTAATATGGAAATGTTTTGTTTGAATACACATATATAACCTATAGCACATTGCTTACCATCACATGGAAGAGGGACAGAAAGGAGGAAAGGAGATAATTTAGTACTCATTTTTAAATGCTAATTTTTCTACATATAATTAGGGAAAATAAAATATTAAACTTTTTAAAAGGCATTCATTCATATAGTACCAAAGGCATCTGGCCTTAGCTCTATTTTTTTCTACGATATATCTTTTGGTGATCTCATCTAAACCTTAACTTCAGCCATCACTTCTTTACCAATGATTTGTAAGTGCTTGTCGAATATGACCAAATGGTTTATTTTCCAAGCACCAAAGTTAAAATTTATAATTGTTTGTGCTGAACTATCATCAAGCTATACCAGTGTAAGAATAGAGGGATAAGGGATAAGGGAAGTTGCAAAATTGTCTCTAAAAAGGAGAGAGAAGAATTTAACCATGAACCTTGGGAAAGAATTCTAGAAGGAGACACTGCAGAGGAGGGTTTGGGGAAGTTAACTGAGTTAACTGTCACTACACAACAGTTCTGTCTCTGAGTTGGAATGGAGAATGGCTGCTCAATCAGCTCCTGTAACATGACTAGTTGTGTGAAGAAACTTAAAGGGTTTGAGCTTGGGAGAAAAAAAGTCAAAGCGTCTGTAAGTATAGTTGATGAAGACCCAATCTTTGTTCTTGTAGTCCGTCTCTGGGTGGTTACTTGTAGCCACTGTGGGCTTAAGAATATCAGATTCGGGAAATTCATCAAAGTTTGAGGTGTCATCAATGCTTCTTATCTCAATTGATATTGCAGCTGGTCTCTCCCTGCTATGTTCCCAGTCAACTCCTTCAAAAAAAGGTTCTTCAACTCCAGGGGCTCCAATTCTATGTTCCCATTCACAACAGAATCTTAAAACAAGATCCTTAGCTTTCTCAGAGATTGGAACTCCTGGAGGAAAAGTCAGTGTTTCTTTCCAATTCATCACTTTCTTGTAGGTTTCTTGAGGAGTTTCAGAACAGAAAGGAGGGTAACCAATGAGCATTTCATACATGATAAACCCAAGAGACCACCAATCACAGAGCTTATTGTATCCAGTTTGCATAAAGACTTCAGGAGCAATGTAATCTGGAGTGCCCACTGTGGAGAAGGCTAGCTGGCGTCTATTTCTTTTCCAAGTTTCTGCTTTCCTTTTGGAATTCATGTTCTGGAAAGTGAAGTCACTGGGAAGACTGTGATTCAAGTTCCTATAAAATTCTGTCCTATGAGCTTTCTTTAGTCCTGTGAAGAGGACAAAGTCAGAAAGCTTCACATGGCCCTTACTATCCTAGAGGAGGTTGTCTGGTTTGATGTCTCTATGGAGAAATCCAAGTTGATGAATTGAGTCTATTGCTAACACTGTTTCTGCTATGTAGAACTGAGTCTCCTCTTCAGTTAAAGTGTCTTTTTTCATCAATAAGGTCATCATGTCACCTCCAGGCAGGAACTCCATGATTAGGTAGAGGTTTAGCTTATCCTGAAAACTATAGAACATTTTCACAACCCACAAACTGTCTGCCTCCACTAGAATGTCACGCTCTGCACAAATGTGGCCAACCTGCTCTTTTTCAAGCATATCTGCTTTACGAAGTATTTTCATTGCATATACGTGGCCTGTATCTTTCTTCTGAACAAGCCTCACCTCACCAAATGCTCCTCTGCCTATTACTTTTAAGGACTCAAAGTCTTCCTTCCAGTCCAAGTCTTGTTCTTTTTAGTCGAAGAAACTCTGTTTCCTTCTGAGCATGTGCTGATCTCCTGAGTCGCTTCTCTTCATCTTTTAAGCCTTCTTCTTCCATCACTTTCTCTAGCTTCTTTTGTCTCATTTCCCGTTCTTCATGTTGTGCAATAAGGTTGCTGTAAAAATTCTGCAATGTCACTTTTGTCATAGTGACTCATTCCTTCGTATGGTTGCTCATGGATGAACAAGGTGTTGAGCCTGTCATTGCCATGTTTTTCTTTTTAGTGCCTGAGATAGAAATGCTTCACTGCTGATGCCAATGGCATGGAGAAATCAAGATGGAAATCCTTATCAAGTACAAGAGCCTCCTGCTTCTCATACTGTTCGAAGAAAAACCCCTTACATAGGCCAAACACTTGTGCTACTCAGAGGGCTTCCAGGATCTGGGAAATCCTTTTTGGCAGGAAATTACTAGAGGAGAATCCGAATAGAATTATACTTAGTTCAGATGATTTTTTTTTTACAAAAATGAACAGTATCAAATTGATGAAAATTTATTGGGTGAAGCACATGAGTGGAACCAGAAACGAGCTAAAGAAGCACTAGAGAAGAAGGTTTCTCCTGTAATAATAGATAATACAAACCTACAGGCATGGGAGTTGAAGCCTTATATAATTTTGTCACAAAAATATAAATATAAAATTCACTTCCGGGAACCAGACACATGGTGGAAATTTAAACCAAAGGAACTTGCAAGGCGCAACATTCATGGGGTAACCATGGGCTTGGGAGAAAAAAAAGTCTTTTAACACTCACCACAAGGTCTGCCTAAACAAGGATTCTAGTGACACCAGGCCAGCTCCATCTCAGCTGACTTCACCAGAGAGACTTCCAGGCAGAGACTGTTCCAGAAGGCCTCTCTCCAGAGCCTCCAGAGTGACAGAGTCCCTTTAGAGGAACTCCAGCGAGACTTTCTTAGAGATTGTCCTCCAAGAGCTTCCCTTCTCCAGAGCCTCTCTCAAGAGATTCTTCCCAAGCGATCCTCATCAGAGATCCTCCAAAAGGAATTCTCCAAAAGGATCTATCATCAAGAGATTCTGCTTTTTCTTATATAGGAGTTTTCCTCCCATGTCACCTCCCCTAAGTCCTTACATCTACCAATCACTGTAGACTCTTTCCAAAGGACTGCCCATCTAAATTCCTGCTAAGTCATCCAATCTCCTCAGTAAGTCTGAATCAGAAAAAATGCTGCTGTGTCAACCAATCTCCTCGGTAAGTCTGAACGAGAGAAAACACAGCTGAGTCAATTAATCTCATCAAGAGAAAACTTGCCAGACCCTTTTAGGTACCTAGCATCCCATTGTATCAATTCTAAAAACAGGCCTGGCTCAAAGAACTCCTTGCCTTATTATAAGCATGGGTCCAAGTACTTTCATTGTTTAGCAAGGAGTTTTCTCTCCTAAAGCAGTCTTAAGTATGGTTGGAGTAGAGGTCCTCCCATTTCTGATCCTGGCGAGTTGTCACATCAAAATGGGGAATGTTTCTCAGTAGGGAATTTGTTCCATTTAAGAATTCCCAGATGGGGAAATTTTTAACATTCACAAGTCTGAGAGATTTCAAGATTTACAGAACTCACCCATAAAACGTAGATGAATAGCAGTTTGGATTAGAACCCAAAACCCTACCATTTGTTGTCTTCATGAAACACATATGAGGGGGGTTGATACTCACAAGGTTAGAATTAAAGGTTGGAGTAAGACCTTTTGGGCCTCAACTGATAGAAAGAAGGCAGGATTTGCAATCATTATATCGGAAAAAGCCAAAGCAAAAATAGACTTGATCAAAAGAGATAGGGAAGGTAAATATATTCTGTTAAAAGGGAGTATAGACAATGAGGAAATATCACTTATCAACATGTATGCATCAAATGGTATAGCATCCAAATTTTTAATGGAGAAACTAGGAGAATTGAAGGAGGAAATAGACAGTAAAACCATATTAGTGGGAGACTTGAATCAACCACTATCAAATTTAGATAAATCAAACCAAAAAATAAGCAAGAAAGAGGTAAAGGAGGTGAATGAAATCTTAGAAAAATTAGAGTTAATAGACATATGGAGAAAAATAAATAGAGACAAAAAAGAATACACCTTCTTCTCAGCACCACATGGCACATTCACAAAAATAGATCATACACTAGGTCACAGAAACATGGCACTCAAATGCAGAAAAGCAGAAATAATAAATGCAACCTTTTCAGATCATAAAGCAATAAAAATATTGATCGGTAAGGGTACATGGAGACCCAAATCAAAAATTAATTGGAAATTAAATAATATGATACTCCAAAATTGGTTAGTTAGAGAAGAAATCATAGAAACAATTAATAATTTCATTGAGGAAAATGACAATGGTGAGACATCCTTTCAAACCTTATGGGATGCAGCCAAAGCAGTACTTAGAGGAAAATTCATATCCATGAGTGCATATATTAACAAATTAGGGAGGGCAGAGATCAATGAATTGGAAATACAAATCAAAAAACTTGAGAACAAACAAATTAAAAACCCCCAGAAGAAAACCAAACTAGAGATCCTAAAAATTAAGGGAGAAATTAATAAAATCGAAAGTGATAGAACTATTGAGCTAATAAACAAGACTAGAAGCTGGTACTTTGAAAAAACAGACAAAATAGACAAAGTACTGGTCAATCTAATTAAAAAAGGAAAGAAGAAAGGCAAATTAACAGCATCAAGGATGAAAAGGGGGACCTCACCTCCAACGAAGAGGAAATTAAGGCAATCATTAAAAACTACTTTGCCCAACTATATGCCAATAAATATACCATCCTAGGTGATATGGGTGAATATCTACAAAAATATAAATTGCCTAGACTAACAGAAGAAGAAATAGATTTCTTAAATAATCCCATATCAGAAAATGAAATCCAACAGGCCATCAAAGAACTTCCAAAAAAAATTTTTACTGATCTAGAAAAAACCATAACTAAGTTCATTTAGAACAAAGGATCAAGGATATCCAGGGAAATAATGAAAAAAAAAATACAAAGGAAGGGGGCCTTGCAGTCCCAGATCTCAGACTATATTATAAAGTAGAGGTCATCAAAACAATTTGGTACTGGCTAAGAGACAGAAAGGAGGATCAGTGGAATAGACTCGGGGTAAGTGACCTCAGCAAGACAGTATATGATAAACCCAAAGATCCCAGCTTTTGGGACAAAAATCCACTATTCGATAAAAACTGCTGGGAAAATTGGAAGACAGTGTGGGAGAGATTGGGAATTGATCAATGCCTCACACCCTACACCAAGATAAATTCAAAATGGGTGAATGACTTAAACATAAAGAAGGAAACCATAAGTAAATTGGGTAAACACAGAATAGTATACATGTCAGACCTTTGGGAGGGGAAAGGATTTAAAACCAAGCAAGACATAGAAAGAATCACAAAATGTAAAATAAATAATTTTGACTACATCAAATTAAAAGGCTTTTGTTTAAACAAAACCAATGCAACTAAAATCAGAACGAAAACAACAAATTGGGAAAAAAATCCTCATAGAAACCTCTGACAAAGTTTTAATTACTCAAATTTACAAAGAGCTACATCAATTGTACAAAAAATCAAGCCATTCTCCAATTGATAAATGGGCAAGAGACATGAACAGGCAGTTCTCAGCCAAAGAAATCAAAATTATTAATAAGCACATGAAAAAGGGTTCTATATCTCTTATAATCAGAGAGATGCAAATCAAAACAACCCTGAGGTATCACCTCACCCCTAGCAGATTGGCTAACATGACAGTTATGGAAAGTAATGAATGCTGGAGGGGATGTGGCAAAGTAGGGACATTAATTCATTGCTGGTGGAGTTGTGAATTGATCCAGCCTTTCTGGAGAGCAATTTGGAACTATGCCCAAAGGGTGATAAAAGACTGTCTGCCCTTTGATCCAGCTATAGACTGCTGGGTTTGTACCCCAAAGAGACTATAAGTAAAATGACTTGTTCAAGAATATTCATAGCTGAGCTCTTTGTGGTGGCCAAAAATTGGAAAATGAGGGGATGCCCTTCAATTGGGGAATGGCTGAACAAATTGTGGTATATGTTGGTGATGGAATACTATTGTGCTAAAAGGAATAATAAAGTAGAGGAATTCCATGGAGACTGGAACGACCTCCAAGAAGTAATGCAGAGCGAAAGGAGCAAAACCAGGAAATCATTATACACAGAGACTGATACACTGTGGTATAATCAAAGGTAATGGAATTCTCCATTAGTGTCAATGCAATGTCCCTGAACAATCTGCAGGGATCTAAAAAACACTATCCACAAGCAGAGGATAAACTATGGGAGTAAAAACACGGAGGAAAAGCAACTGCTTGACTACAGGGGTTGAGGGGAAACGACTGAGGAGAGACTCTAAATGAACACTCTGATGCAAATACCAACAACATGGAAATGGGTTCGAACCAAGAACACATGTGATACCCAGTGGAATCGTGTGTCGGCTATGGGAGAGGTGGTGGGAAGGGGGTGTGGGGAAGGAAAAAGAAAATGATCTTTGTTTCCAAGGAATAATGTTTGGAAATGACCAAATAAAATAATGTTTAAAGTGGAAAAAAAAAGAATGACAAACTCCACTAATTAGCTTAAAAATTCAAAAAAGAGATTTATTAAATCAAATGCAAGTTCAATAGCTGGGAGGCAGGTGCCAGGGTAAACACTGTCTTCCAGAGATTTATTCTGGGCTTCTTATACAAAAAGGAGTTATATGACCAGAGATGAAGAGACAGTATGATGTTACTATGGAATAAGAAGTTGTATGATGTTTGGAGCCTGATAGGGATGGATTGATGTTTTATATCTTGAAGATATAAGGGGAAACCTGAATAGTTCACGGGACGATTAGGTGTTTTTGACATAACCTGTTACTTATCAGAGTAAAACTGGGAGATATATCTCTGTGTTCATCACAAAATCTAGGGGAGAATCGAAGGGGAATATTCTCTTAGGGATCTACTTATCATAGGTCTCTGCTATTCAGCATCACCTTTCCCTCAGCACTACAAGAATTCAAGGACGAAAAGGAATTTCCTGCCTCCTTTTTGACCTGGAAGACTTCTGGAATTTGAGGTGTCCAGAGGAAACCCTGGGTCCCATGCCACTTCTATGAATCCTCCCATTATCCTCTCAGGTGAAGGTGATATCATCTTCCTCTAGTTTTCCTACAGTTCTTAGGGGGGAGTCACTTTTTTAGTTCAATTGCATTCTGTCTTATATCATATGCAGACATGCTGTATCCTCTCCTCCATTCAATAGTATAGAATTCACATTCCAGAACTATTTGACATTTTATAATCATAATTTTAGTATCCTTAACTCCTAGCACAATTCCAAAAACATATCAGCTGCTAAGTGACAATCAGATAAATTGAATTAAATTTAATCTATCTCCTTTGGACTATTTAGACAGCAAGGATAAAAAAGAGATGATTATCTTTGATGTGTTTTATAAGGTTTTAATTTCTAGCCAACAAATCAATTTGTTTCTGTAAATATTTATAATATTATTGAGGTCAGGAATTCTCTTAAATATGTTTTTATCCCACATAATACCTAATAAATATTCTTGTACTTACCAGGTGTTCAATAGATATTTGTTGTCTGATTAACTTTAGAAGGAAAAACTACTTTTCAAAAACCAACCATCCTCTGGGGATTCATGCAATGTGAATGGTAGTTAAAAGAGCTTCATGAGAATGTTGGTTCATAATGCTTTTTCTTAGGAATATTTAAGCCATTGCAGTGTGAATTTCAATTAAAATTTCAACCTAAATATGCTAACTTCAAACAATATTTTACATGGATACAAACTTAATAAACCTTTTATTTTGTAGAAGTAGAATTTTTTTTTTCAAATTGAAGATGGTATTCACTGGTGATAAAAGGCACTAATAAGAATTCCTTCACATTATGAAATATAAGAAAATTCAATGTCAGTTGATAAAATAGTCAAGTGAATGTTTAGTTAAAATGCATTAAAGAGGGGGCAGCTGGGTGGCTCAGTGAATTGAGAGTCAGGCCCAGAGACAGGAGGTCCTGGGTTCAAATCTCGACTTAGGCACTTCCTAGTTGTGTGACCCTGGGCAAGTCACTTGTACCCCATTACCTAGCTAGTCCTTACCACTCCTCTGCCTTAGAACAAATGCACAGTATTAATTCTAAGGTAAGGGTTTTAATAAATAAAATGCACTTAAGAGTAGTGACTTCAATAATCTTATAAGGGAAATTAGGCTATCTTACAGATGACAATTGGGCAGCTATGTGGCATAGTAGATAGAACAGTAGGCCTGTTGTTAGAAAAAATCCAAGTTCAAATCTAACTTCATTCACTTACTAGCCACATGTCCCTTAACCCAGTTTGCTTCAGTTTCCTTAATTATAAAATCAATTGGAGAAGGAAATAGCAAACCATTTTGTCATTTTTTCCAAGAAAAGTCCCAAAAGGTTATGAAGGGTCATATGAAACTAAAAAGGACGAAACAACCACAGATGAAAATAGAAAAATCCAATTATCTGAATAATTCAATGGCGTAGCTACATGGGGAAGGGATTTCTAGGATCAGATCAGAAAGCTGAGACTGATATTTTTCAGTGACTCAGGAATTAGCAGCACTCAATTCTCAGAATTTGATAATATTAGCTTCAGTTATGTTAAAAGCCACATACTTATCCTTTCCCCAAATACAATTCTGAGTCACCTGTATTCTTTGAAATGGCTTAAAGCTAGAGGTTAAGATAAGTAGAAGACCTAGGCTGGGACTGGATTCTGATGTGAATATTATGTAAATGTGCAAAGGAGATAACATGGTACAATGTAGTGATTCTCTTTTATTATCATTGAATTATTATTATTTTTCCTTTCTTGAATTGCATAGCAGAATGTGGTGCTTATTTTAGAATAGATTTTATAATAAAGTTTAAGTATGTTTAAAGATTTCTTATTTATTCCATATTATTGTCATTAAAAAATTGAAAGATAGGTAATAAAATAAACAGAGTCTGAGCATCAGATTTGTTGTTGCCCCCATTTACCCAGAGGAGGGGGATACAATATATAGATTAAAATAAAGTGCTAGATAAATACTAGAGTGGGAAGTTAATAACTATAATTATATGAAAGCCAAGAACTTAGGGTGAACATAAGAGCTAATGTTGGTTCCATGTGGATAATGTCTAGCCACTGCTTTCTTTCTGTTAAGAAATAGTGAAGTATAATCTTAGTAATAGAGTGCATATATGTAACCATAATCACTGATGGTCTCACATAATTTGTGAAGTATGCATTGGGGAGTAGATGTTTATTTTGGGGAAGTACTATGTCAAAATAAAATATATTAATAAAAATACATAATAGAAGATATAAATTAATAAACATTTCTACTGCTAGTTTTCTTCCTATGTGATAGATACTGTGCTTTATGACACTTAAATAGGGAGATGAATTGAATTTGTTTTTCCATCTATTCAATTTCATTTATAAAACCATTTTGATCAGATTTTCCAGGATATAGTAGATATCAAAGCTAAATACTCAGTTTCAAGGTTAAGGACTGAGGTTAGGGTTGCAGAGGGGAAGTGGAAAAATATGAAGTGAAAATTGCATGGAATTTTATAGTCAATTGGGATAGAGCTGGCAGTTTTCCAAGAAGCTATGAAGAACTATCTGATGTTAATTTTTTTGTGTTTGTGTGCAGCTGTGGAGGAAGACACATCCATTTTTGTTGTTATTGTTCTACATAAATGTTCAGAAACCTGAGACCAAGATTAGAGAAATCCAATAAAAGATAACTCAAGGAGGAAAATTCTCAGAAGGAAAACAGCAGAAGTTCAGGCAGCAAGGATGTCTTGGGTGTTGGTATAACATTAGGCAATAAAGAAACAACTTTTTTCACCAAATCTTACACAATATAGCACATATCTGATGAAGGGATTCTTTAAATGAGTTGCATTCTTGGAGGTCGAGCTAAGATGATGGAATAGAAGCAGGAAAGTGAGAAATTCTCTGAAAATCCTCTCAAGGCAACTTTAAAATGAATACTGGAATGGAAGAAGCAATAAAGGGTTGGAATGAGTCATTTTTTTTTCTTCAGAAGAGCCAAAAAAGACCTGTTTCACTGGGATGAGAGAAGAACACAACAGGCAGAACAGCACCACTGAGCCAGTATAATCCAACAGCTATGCTCTTCTACTACTTAATGTTCTGAAAATAATAAAATAAGTTCTGAAAGCCAGCAACAAGATCCCAAGACCCTGCCTAAGCCAATAGCAGAGAAGTACTATGCCCACCACTCAATGCCCCAATCCCAATGAGGCCTAATCCCCTGATCCCTAGCACAAGACAGCTTGTTACACAACTAACCAATGTGAGCGTTTCCATTGCCCTAGAAACATATTCCACCTTTAAAACAAAAGTAAAAGTTAAGAAAAAGGCTGGAAAAAAATGAGAAAATACCCCCCCCAAAAAAAAACAACAGCAAACAAAAACCAAAACCCTAACCACAGAAAATTATTATGAAGACAAAAAAGAACAAGGTACAAACTCAAAAAGGAATAATGAAATCAAAGCAGCTACATGTAAAAGTTTAAAAAAAAAAAACAGAAATTGGTCTTAAGCACTAGAAGATTTCAAAAAGACTTTCAAAAATAAAATAAAAGAAGCAGGGGATGTGGGGGAGGGTTGGAGGTCAGAAGATGGGCAAAATAAATGAAAGTGACACAACAAAGAGTCAGAAGTTTAATAAAAGGAGTTATAAAGAAATACAGAAGAAAAATTACACTTAAACACCGTAAAAGTCAGAATTGGCCAAATGGTAAAAGAGGCATAAAAATCTACTGAAGACAAGAACTATCTAAAAAAGCAGAATTGGTCAATGAAAAAAGATAAGTAAGAATTCAATGGAGAAAAATAAAGCAAAAATTTGAGAAATTATGAAAAAATAGAAGAAAATATGAAATCTCATTGAAAAAAAATGACCTTGAAAATAATCCAGGAGAGGTAATTTGAGAATTATTAGAATATGTTAAAAACATGATTTAAAAAAACAACTTAAGCAACATATTACAAATAATTTCAAAATAAATTGCCCTAATATTCTTGGACAAGAGAATAAGATAATGAAAGAATCCACAAATCACTTCCTGAAAGAGATTCCAAAAGGATAACTCCCAGGAATAATAGTTAAATGCCAGAATACCCCAAATTAGGAAAAAGTACTACAAGCAGTAGGAAATAAATAATTCCAATATCATGGAGCCCCAGTCAGGATTACACAAGATTTAGCAGTTTCTAGATTAAAGGCCTGGCCTAGTATATAATATTCCCGACAGCAAAGGAAATAGTTAGAATCATCTACCTAGAAAAACTGAGTATATTCTTTTGGGGGGAAATAGTCATGTAATGAAATGGAGGATTTTCAAGCATTCCTCATAGAAAGACCATATCCACTCAGATAATTTGATGTTCATATACAATACTCAAGAGAAGCATATAAGTGTAAATAGGAAAGAGAAAACTTATGAGAAAATTCAATAAGGTCAAACTGTTGACATTGCTATATGGGAAGAAGATACTTGTAATTCTTAAGACTTTTATCATTAGATCATTACAAAGGAATATATTCTTGTCTGAACCAGATACCTGTTTTGTAAAACTGTCAATAACAAACTGAAATGAAATTTAAAAAAATATCTATGAAGATTTAACCTTTAGAGCTAACTTTTCTAGCCCTCAAATTGATATATATCAAATTTTTTGTAACATATATTAGAAAATTCTCAATACCTTAATTATAAACAGTTTGACATATAGGCATATAAAATCATTTGATTTTTGCCTCAAAAACTTTCTCTTCAATTATTATCTCATTTTCATAATTGTGTTATATGTTGTTTATGATTTGCTATTGTTTACTATTATTAATTTATTTAAATCTTCTCCATTTTCCTGTTCAGTAAGAAGAGATCTCCTAAGGCACTCATCCTTCTGCAAGAGCCTTAAAAGACAATACTCTTTGCAGACATGTGGCTCCTATATCCAGCCTTGATGGAAATGTGAATAAATACACACAAAAAATGTTTCATCCCTCTATTATAATAACAGACTTGGGACAGGATTCATAATAAGCTAAGCAAATTGTTCTACATTGAATCAGCAAGTTATCTGTAGTCAAGTATAATCAGTTACTAAAAATAAACTAGATATTATACTCACTGTAATGCTCTTAGATTTTCAAACCCTTGTGTAATCTGCTTGCATCACAGAATATATTCCACATAAGTGCTAGTATTACAACAAATAACAGATCAAGATGTCACTTAGAAATAACAAAGAGAGAACAAAAATCATTTCTCTCTAAGAGATTGCACACAATTCTCCTAATTTAAAAAATAGTGCTATTAGCACAACTTTAAGAAAGAGTATTATATCTTGATTTACATGTCTCCAGAACACTGTTTAATTTCACCACTTTGAGATATTGGAAGAGTTTTAAATAACTAACGACAAATAACACGTCAAATACTCATGTATTTGAAAATGTCCACGAGTATGAAAAGAAATGACAATTTCAGGTTGAACAGCTTTGACTCTATGTACCAAAAGCTTAGAAATTTCCAATTTAAACTAATAAAGATTTAACATATTCTTCATATATTTCACTGATCAAATAAACTAAGAGAATTTGCTATGACAGCAAAAGTCAGGAATAAAATGCATGCAGCATCAACATAGGTCTATCTGGCCCCAAATTGTATATAATTTCCTCAAGTTCTATCATTCTTTGAAAAAAAAATCATTTCCTGTGTTGATTTCTCACAGAGATACTGTTCCCAGAGTCCCAGAGCCTTTGGTTGGTGTGGATTTTAGGCTCTTGACTCCATGTAGAGGCCAAATATTGAACTCTATCTCTTTCCCCATTAAAGACTTGGTTTTGCTGACTACTTAAGTAGTTCTGTATTTTTCCTAGTTGACAGGTGAAATCCCAGGTTTTGGACAGGATAGCCTTTGCAAGAATGTAAAACTCCAAAATTTAGTTTGACAACATGGCCTATGTGACTAGAGATAGGATGATGATGGTGGCATGTTACTGGGTCTCTGGAACCCTAGATGGGTCATATGGTTATGTCCTATGCCTCAAAATCAAAAGGGGGTGAACTGTCCAGATTAGAGGAAAATCGGATACCTGGGATTGTAAATCTCAAGTTTCCTTAGACTTATAAATGTTGGAAATTTCACCATTGGGATATTTCATACTTGGAAAATTTCTTACTGATAGTCTATTGGAATGGGAACCCCATTGGCATGGGAGGTTCCTCCTCTTCCCTTCTTAAGATTACTTTAGGACAGAAACCCTTTGCTGAACAATGGAAAGGACTTTGACCTATGCTTAAGCATAGAACAGGAATTTCTTTGAGTCTTGATTGATTTTAGAATTGATACAATGGAGATACTTGGAATAAATCTCCACCCTATTCAGTCCTAATAGGATTGAGTAAGGGCTGCAGCCTAGATCAAAATTTAATTATTCCAATCTCTACCCTACTCAAGTTAACAGGATTTAGAAAGGGCTGTAGCAAAGGAGTAAAGATTTAATCACTTGAAAATATGACCTTCAACAGACATGTGCAAAAGCCAGAAACCTCTGGGCGGTCCTGGGTTAAGCTAGAGCCTCCATTGGCACAGGGAAATTGATGAACAGTGATTGGTAGATGTGAGGACTGAGGGGAGGCAACTTGGAGGGTTTTCCTTAAAGATAGGGGGTCTGAAGAAGGTGGGGAGTGGGGTCGGTGTGGTTCCTGGGCTCTGAGAAGGCTTGCTCTGAAGGAGCTGAAGGTGGGGGCCTCTGAGACTGTTTCTCCATTTTGGACACGTGAGTAATAGGGACTGATCTCTTTTCTTTGCCCCAGCTATCTAAGGGCTTGGGCCTTTTGGCCCAGCCTAAACAGAAGGGGTATTTAAGCCCTATTCCCTTCTCTCCCTTCTTTTCTCTCTCTCTATCTCTAATTCCTTTCTTACTCCTATTGTAATTAAACTCCAAAAAAGGCTGACGGCTGACTTGAGTTTTTCATTTAGGAATTACATAGCTGATTCCTTGGCGACCTTAAATTAATATATATCAGTCTTTTAAAGTGATTCCCTTGTTACAGGATATAAAATAGATGCTTATCAGGAGGAAGCTGGGAAGTGTCTATCTGGGCTCATCAATAATGAAGGGAGAGGCCAGAGGAGCTCAAAGTCAACTTCCCTAACACTGCAAGAATGCAAGGAAAAATGAGTCTTTTATGTACTCCCTGACTGGGACACAACCTGGGTTTTTAGGGTGTTTAGGGGAAGCCTGTACCCCTATATCAGTATCAAATGAAAAAATCTCAAATACCCTTCCCTCAAGCCAAGTAAAGAATTTTTTATTTCAGATTGGCAGTGTGTATCCCAATTGAAATCAATTATTGGAAGGAGGGTTAGGAAGGGAGGAAAAGTGTGGCTGGGGAGGAGGGGGCAGAAAGTCTTGATATTCTATCCTTTTTAGTTGCTGATAGTAACCCCCACTAACAGAAATAAAATCTCCTTTTTAACATCAAGACCTACTTTTGGAAAGTGGAGAAAATACTGCAAATTAAGAGGCACATTTTCATTCTGGTGAGGTTTTTAAATTTCCAAAAGAACAAAATCATTCACCTAGACTAATTTCTCAGAATCTCCTTCTTGTCACAACTTAGTGCCACATAATCCTTCTAAATTCTAGAAATCCATTTTGCATTGATATTGTCAATCTTGAAAAATACAAAATCACAAAGCAGTTTGAAGAATAAGTCTTTAATCAGGACAAGGAAAACAATGCTCTATTGGCCCTACCCAGAGTGATGGGCAAGATACCACACAGAGACAAAGCTCTGGACTCAAGAAAGACTGTCTCCAGGAAAATGCACCTCTAAAGGGGATTTTCCAAATAACTGAAGAACTTGAAGACTTATATGCATGCTGGTGAATTAAGGAAAGGAAACATACTCCCACTAGATGTAAGCAGTCTGGAGAAAAAGGTTGTAGCATGAGACTGACATACCAAGGAGTGGCTTAAGAGAGGATGAAAAGGCAAAAAATGGGTACTTAAGGTTGGAATATCTGTATCATTCCTATACTGGGTGCTTAATGGATGCTTGAAGGTCTATTATTCAATCTAAAACAAAGGTCTAGAGATAGATAGCTATCTGGAAATATACTACAGAAAAAGAAAACTATGTTGCCAATTACAAAACATTAAATAAAAATACAAAAATGTCCTATATTTTACAAAGAAACACCAAAAAAAAAACACAAAAATTAGATAGGCACAGTTAATCCAATGAAATAAATTATTTTATAATTTTGCAGTGATGGGAAATGCCAAATTAACAAAATTTTAAATTTATCTGACTTAAATTTTTATCTATTTCAAAAATAAATTACAAAGTTAGAACAAATTCTCAGCTGAAGTTACTACAGATTTTATGTCAGATGTTATAATACAATACTAGACCTTAAAAAAAAAAGATAGTTTGGATTTACTATCAGATAAAAAGAGTTTTTAGAGTGGCCTAATTTACATATTAAAACTGATATAACTGGAAGACACAAATCCAGCTTCATTGATTTGCATGCAAAAAGAAAGTTGAGTTTTCTATACCCAGGTTGTAGTCACATTCTGTCAAAAAAAAAAATGCTAGCTTTACTTAAGCTTTTCTACCTTCCTTTATGCATGAAAAAAGTATAAACTTGTTGCTGCACTTCTAGCTAACTGAGAGAGGGGGAAAAATCTACAATCTCTCCTCCCCACTTGTTCTGATAACACAATAAAATCAGAGCTTTTCAATTTTTAATTCTAGCTTTTCATTCCAGACAAGTACTTTGGCAAAAGAAGGAAGAGAAATACCTGTTTTAAAATCATCTTCTCTTCACTTTTTTTTGAAACCTGACTTCTTTCCTCTTCTTTCTTAGTTGTCTTCTTAGTTACACTTCACAGACAGACACACAAACACAATATGTATTGACAAACACACACTTAAGGGAGTAGACAAAATTTTGACTGGATCTAATTAATTAAAGGAGCCCAATGCCCTCTTCCATTTTCTCAAGTCCCCTCCTCTACTTCTCAAAAATGCATTTTCATGAGAAGCTAATTCCCACCCAGGGATTACAACAGAGTGCTATTCTCTCCTACTCAATATGGGTTTCAGATCATAAAACCCTCTTCCAGTTACTGGAGGCCCTCCCCTTTGCTTCTCAAAAAAGATTTTTCTTAAGAAACTAAATCTCACACAGAAACTAAAAGAAGGAAGACCATTTAATACCTCTTCTCACCACTCACTTATTCAAGTGAATTTTTTGTCTAGTTCTGTCAATTCCAGAGTTCTCAAAATGGTACTTCGTAAGAAAATAGACATACAACATGATACATTTAACATACACACACATAAGACATAAAATTCTTACCTATAGAAGATCCGATCAGCCAACACAGGATCCCCAAGTTAGAAGATGTCTATCATAAAGTGCATTCATAGATATATTAAAAAGATATACTGGACCCATGTATATGGAGTGAAGTTTCTGAGAGAATCTGTGAAGATGCAGGGGAAGAGTCCCTGGTTCCTTCAAACTGGCCTCCATAACTGGTGCATTCAAAATTATCCACAAAGACTAATTTTTGGTAAGAAATAGCAGTTTATTGAATATATATGTTTATTGGTTAGATCAGCATTAGTGCTGATAAAGTGATATACAAGTCTCTATGGCCCTCTCAAATGACCAGAAACTCAGAAATTGGGTCAGACAGCTTAACAAATAGTTTTAGGAGCTTATTATTCAGCCCCTTCCTTGAACATTCCAAGACAATCTGATTGGTATGGGGCGGTACCTCAGAGGGGGTTTAATTTGCATTTCTCTAATTAACCATGATTTCAAGCATTTTTGAATGCATATGGAGAACTTTGATTACTTTGTCTGAGAATTTGCCTGCTCATATCCTTTGACTCTTTATCAATTAGGGAATGACTTGAATTCTTGTACGCTTAACTAATTTCTCTATTTATTTGAAAAATGAGAAATTTATTAGAGACTTGAAGTAAAAAAAATTGTACCTATGATTACTTTGTACTCCATCCTATTTTTCCCTATTTAACTCCTGACTACCACCACATCCTTCAATTTGCCCATTTTTCTATCAGCTCCTCCCACTTATATTCCCTTTCGTTTGTAATTTCCTACAGGGTAAAGCAGATTCCTATATTCTACCAATAAAGTATGTTTTTCTTCTTTTCTTCTTTCTTCTTTCTTCTTTCTCCTTTCTTCTTTTCTTCTTCTCAATTCTGATCAGCATAGGCTTCATGTACTAATCTCCCCACCTTCCTTATGTTCTCCTCCACAGTAAGAGGTCTTCCATGGTCCTTTTATGTGAAAGTTTATCTCCATTCTATTTCTCCCTTCTTCTTTCTTGCACTGCATTCCTTTTTCTTTATATATATATATATATATATATATATATATATATGTATGTATGTATGTATGTATTTTAGATGTCATTCCATAATATTGAATTCATAACCTAGCCTTCTGTCTATGGATACTACTTGTAACAGACCTAATAGTAGTAAAGTTCTTAGGAGTTACAAAAATCAACTTTGCATGTAGGTACATAAATATTTTAACCTAATGGAATGTCTTTTGATATCTCTTTTCTGTTTATATTCTTAACATTTCTCTTAAGTCTTATATTTGAGAGTCAAATTTTCCATTCAATTCTGATCTTTTCATCAGGAATTTTTTAAAGTTCTCTATTTCATTGCATACCCATTTTCCTCTGAAGGATTATGCTCAGTTTTGCTAGGTAAGTGATTCTTGGTTGAAGTCCTAATTCCTTTGTTCTCTGAAATATTATATTCCAGGCTCTACTCTCCTTTAATGTAGAACTTTCTAGAACTTTTGTCATTTTGTCTGTAGCTCCATGATATTTGAATTGTTTCTTTTTGGCTATTGTGATATTTTCTTCTTGACCTGGGAGTTCTAAAATTTGGCTACAATATTTCTTGAAGTTACTCTTTTGGAATCTCTTTTAGAAAGTGATTGGTGCTTTTTAATTTCTATTTAACCTTTGCTTCTAGAATATCAAGGCAGCTTTCCTTGTTAATTGCAAGAAAGATGATGTCTAAGCTCTTTTTTTCATCATGACTTTTAGGTAGCCCAATATTTCTTAGATTAGATAAATCCCTTGGATTTATTTTCCAAGTCAGTTGTTTTTTCAATGAGATATTTCACTCCCCCCCCCATTTTTTAATTCTTCTGACTTTGATTGTTATGTGCTGTCTTATGGACACAAGTAGGTTCTACTTGCCCAGTTCTAATTTTTAATGAATTATTTACTCCAGTGAACTTTTCTATCTCTTTAGTCATTTGGGCAATTCTATTTTTTAAAGATTTATTTTCTTCAGTAAGTTTTTGTAAGGTTTTTTTTTTTTCCATAGTGCCACTTCTGAGTTTTAAGGAATTCTCTTCAATGGATTTTTGTGCCTCTCTTATAAACTGGCCTATTCTGTTTTAAGATATCAATTTACTCAGTATTTTTGTGCCTTTTTACCAAGCTATTGACTTTTTTCATGATTTTCCTGTATCATTTCCATCTCTTTCCCAATTTTTCTTCTACCTCTCTTATTTAATTTAAAATATCATTTTTTGAGGTTCTCCATTAATTCTTTTAGGACTAGAGACTAATTCATGATTTTCTTAGAGGTTTTGGATACAACAATTTTGGTTTTATTGTCATCTTCTGAGTTTGTGTTTTGGTCTTCTCTGTCATCAAATTAACTTTCTATGTTGAATTTCTTTTTTGTTTGTTCATTTTCTAGCCTTTTGTATTTTAACTCAATTTTTTTTTACAGTTGGGAGCTCCATTGTTGTAGTATAGGGAACATTGTTACATACTTCATGTTCTTTACAGCTTACTCAGAGCTAACACTAAGGATCTATAAGCTTTCAGGTCTTCCAAGATGTTTTGAGTTAAGGACTATACTCTTGTCTGTGAACAGCCACAAGCACTGTTTACTGCCTCAGAACTGTGACCAGGGTCCCATGATCCTCTGTGTCCACAAGCTCTGCAATGTACTAGTGCTCCAGCTCATCCTGAGATTTGGACCTAGACCATGGCTTGGATCTATGTATGAACAATGTGATAAGAGTCTTGCACCTAGGGCCAGGCAAAAGGACCTCTATAATCTCCTTCTGAGCAGCTATTTAATCCCCATTAATGTCTCTGTCTGAGAGCTCAGGAAGCCTTTGTTGCTGATTCAGCCACTCCCATTGCCTGTTGTAGTGGTGGGTCCTGCCTTAACATGCTTCTTTGTAGTTCACTCCCAGTGTAATAGACCTTTAGGGCTGACCTAAAATTTGGACTGAAAATTTGACTGAAAAATTTGGATTAAAAAATTATTTCACTTGTCTTTTTGTAGTTTATGCTGCTCTAGAATTAGTTTTTAGGTGCTATACCATAGTTGTTCGAATGGTAATGTGGTAGAGATCTGATGGATCTGTGAACCTTCTCCACCATGTCTATTAGACCATATTTAATAACTTTAGCAAAATTGCAGTATACAAAACCTCCCTATATATTTCTCACAAAGTCCAACAGCAAGTAGTAGAGAAAGAAATTCCATTTAAAATAACTATAGGCAACAGAAAATACCTGGAAGTCTACTTGCTAAGACAAAAATTGGAACTACATGAACACAATTACAAAATGTTCATGTAAATAAAGTATGATCTAAACAACTGGAGAAATGTTAAAGCTCATGAATAGACTAATATAATAACAATGAGATTCTAGCTAAATTAATTTACTCAGTGCCCTACAGATAAAAATATCAAAAAATATGTTATAGAACTAAAAATGATAAAATTTATTAAGAATTTATCAAAAATTTCTTGGAAATAAATGAAAAAACATGAAGGAAGAAGGCCTACTTGTGTAGGTCTCAAACTGCACTATAAAACAATTATCTTCAGAATATTCTGGTACTGAATAAAAAAACATGATGGATCAATGGAATAGATTAGATGCTCAATATGAATATGCATTTATAAATAACCATAGCAGTCTAGTGTTGGATAAACTCAAAGGAGAAACTCATTTTATGGATAAGAACTCAACATTTGACAAAAAAAATTGAGGGAGATGATAAATTGGGTAAGATTTCCTCACCGAATTCCCATACAAACGTTTAAAAATATTGCATTGTCCAATATAAGAAAATCTGAGACGAAGTTAAGTGGACCTCTAGATATAATGACTGAATAGACAGACAGCAGGGTCTGGATGTAGATGTGCAGGCTGCATCCTCAACCTCAGAACCTTCATTCAACAAATTGACTTTGTGGGCAACTAACTGAGACTATAGCTACAGAGGAGTGAATTCACTAATAAATGAAGTCTAGGAGAAGGGAATTCTTGAATACTGCTCCAGTACAGGGAGGAAAGAAATATGTTTCCAATCTCTGTAGAAGCCACAGAGGTAAGACTATTAAAAGTGGAAGCTTTGCTGGGATCCCCCAATATTGACATTAAAAGAACCAAGAGATCAAAAATCCTCCAGAGTTCAGGAAATAACGACAACTAACTAAACCCTGACATTATCTCATACACTTAGGGAGAAGAACCTGACACATGCATAAATTTTACAATGAATAAACAGGCCATTAAAAATTAAAATAAATTAGTAAGCAAAACAAAAAGAATATCAAGTAGATTAAATCAGTCAATACTTAAGGAAATTCATTCAGATTCTTCTTTGGAGGGGCAAATATGGAATCTGAAGTTTAAATAGTGTGGATACATAAAGAAAAACAGGATTCACTAGAAAAGATCTATCTGTTGAGAAAGATTGAAGGCAAAAAGAGAAGGGGAAGCCAGAGGGTGACATGGAGAGATAATTCCAGTAAAGAAATGAGATTGGACAGATTTTTTGGAGTCTGTAGGATAGAAAGGCTTAGTAAGCGTTTCTGCCAATGAGAAATTCCACCATATGTGAGATAACAAAAATCTTCTTAGGTATCTGCAACAGGCAAAGCATTGGACTAGATCATGCAATCTTGAGCTAAACAGGACCTTACTGAACTCTTAGTCAAATCTGGAAATTAAGATCAGAAAAGAAAAGTTTTTTCCAGTACTATCACATCTTCTAATGCTAAAACTTTTGCTTTCTCCATTAATACATGCTGTTAACTTAAAGGAATGAAGACATTATGATATATTACACATATAAATTTATTACAAAGTGATATATAATTATCCTATCATAGGAGTATAAAACAAAGGGCTGTATTAGAACAGAGGAAGGAAAGATCATTATTTTTACTCTGAGGGATAAAAGAAGGTTTTGTAGAGAAGATCCCATTTGTGTTAGACTTTAAATAGGAATTCAACAAGTTAAGGCTTAGTAAGCTAAAAGCAAAGTCATGGAGAGAAGTACAGGATTTGTTTGAAAAAAATCCAATGTGGTTAATGTCCAGTGTGGCAGGGTATAATCTGAAATAAATATGGAAGGATGGACTAATGATATGTAGTGGAGTGTTTGGAAATACAATGTTTAAGAAGTTTAACTTGATTTGACACTGAAAATAGTGGGGACAGAAAAATTATCACCAGACATTTAATTAGCATTAATGGGAGAAAAATGTCAAATGTCACCAAGATTTTACAATGACACTCCCCTTTCCCTACCAAGTATTGAATGCGCTCTTTTCCTCATCTGTCTTTTAGAATTCCTATCCTGATTCACACTACCACTCAGATATCACCTTTTAGATGAGGCTTTTCCTCATGCAAGTTAAAATCCTTCCTATCAACACATTATTCTGCCTGTGTTTTGTATTTACTTATTTCTCTATTTATTGTTATTTACTTCTAATTGAATATAAGCTCCCAGAAGAAAAGACTTTTTAAAAATGATCATTGAGTACAGTGTAGATTGTTAATAAATCTTATTAAATGAATGGATGGATTGGAAGATGGAGAAAAGAGAGAAGGGAATAAACATTTATTAAATCTTTATGCCAAATTCTGTGCTAAATGCTTTAAAAGTATAATCTCATTTAATCTTCATAAAACTCTATGAGGCTGATATAATTATCCACATTTTACAGTTGAGGAAACTGAGACAAACAAAAGTTAAATGATTAGACTATGTTTGCATTCCTTATTAAGTGTTTGAAGTTCGAACAACTCAAGTTTACCTTATGACTGGATCTGTATTCTATCCATTGTTCCACTAAGATGCCTCAGAAAAACTTAGGCAAATACTTTAATAATACAAGAGACTGTTAATAAGGGTCTTTATAATAGATGTTGAAATGGGGAGGAAAACTAGAAAGATTTTAAATTATAGTTGTTACTTATTTGTGGGCTAGTGGATAGAGAAGACCTCTGAGTCAGGAAAAATAGTTTCAAGTCTCTTTTTTGACATATACCGACTTTAAGACTCTGAGCAAAGAATCTTAACCAATCAATGCTCTAGTCAACTTTCTAAGAGTGTAAATTACAGAGCAAGTGGAAATTTACATTACCAAATAGGAAGTGTCAAAGATGACACCCACATCTGCTACTCTGCCTTGTTTCAATACTAATGAACAAGGTTCCTCACCCAGTACAACTCTTCACTTAAAACATGATGCTAATTCAAGCTTCCCTCATTTTTCTCTCCTCTATGATTGGATGGCTGAAATGTAGAGTACCAAATTCCTTCTAATGTCTTCCCCTATAGAGGGCAGAAAATTGGACTGGTATTTACTCTAAGTGAACAAGATATAATCCCCTAAGGAAACTCCAGCACCACCTCCCTGCTTCCTTTTGTTTGTTGTCTCCTCCCTTTAGGCTGTAAGATCCTTGAGAGAAGGAATTTTTTTTTAATTAATTGTAACCTCAAAACTTAGCATAATGTCTGGCTAATGCTTAATATATTTTTATTGGAATAAATTAGGTAGCAAAGTCAAGAGCAAGAGAATGTTTGGAAAAAGAGAATAAGCCTAATTAAATTATGTCTAAAAGGACAATAAGATGGAAATTACATAAAACTCAGCGAGAAGAAAGTCTGAGGATTAGGTTTTGGAGAAAAATTTGCATTTTTTCTTGGTTTCAAAAATGTGAAAAGAAGTGGTAGTGACTTCACGTTTTCAGACTAGAAATAAACTATACTGTCTATTGGCAGACAGAAAAATGCTCCTTTTTACTTTTTCTGCTCTCCTTTTCCTCTACCATCAATCAGATCTAAAGACTGTTCTAAATTTCTAAAGATTTTGAGGAACCAGTAAATGTTCCTTCTGGGGAATTAGCATAGGCAGTGACTCATCTTTCTAAAAGGGTATCTTAAATTACTTAATAGTGAATTTTCATTTAAAAAAAAGATATAAATGGAGGCAACTGGGTAGCTCAGTGGATTGAGAGCCAAGCCTAAAGATGGGAGGTCCTAATTTCAAATCTGACCTCAGACCCTTCAGAGCTAAGCTAAGTCACTTAACCCCCATTGCCTAGCCTTTACCACTCTTCTGCCTTGGAACCAATACATAGTATTAATTCTAAGGTGGAAGGTAAGGATTTAAAAAATAAAGATATAAATGAAATATTTGCAAACAAAATATCACACTGCAACAAAATTCAATATGTCCAAGAGTCCCATAAACTGTTCTAAATCTGTAGGGAAAGCTTCTATTTGTAATGCATCTTAGAAAAGTGTCTCTCAAAGGGAAAACAAGACAAATAAAGAATTAAAATAATTTCTTAGGTGATTTGTCAAAAGAACTAAAAAGAAAAGAAGAACCAGTTGACATCCTTGAAGCATCCACAATGAAGCACTTAAAAAAAAAAAACCCTTAACTTCCATCTTAGAATCAATATTGATTCTAAGGCAGAATGGTAGTAAGGGCTGGGCAATGGGGGTTAAGTAGCTTGTCCAGGGTCACATAGCTAGGAAGTGTCTGAGGCCAGATTTGAATGTAGGACTTCCCTTCTCTAGGCTGGCTCACAATCCACTGAACCACCTAACTGCCCCCACTTAAGCAATTTCTAATAAAATACAATTTAATACTTTCTAACAGCATAAGACAATTAACAAAATGGGAACTCTAATGATTTAAAGATATCTTCCATTATTTCTGAAATTGGAATAATTAATATATTATAAATCATGGGCATTTAGACACAAGAAGTCATTTTATCAAATAGTTTAAGGGGGGAAAATGACAACTACCTTTTAGTTTTATTGACTTCCTCTACATAAAATAGTGCTGCCTGTCAAGCTTCACAGGGAAAATCAAGAGTGGACACCGAGGTAAAAATATAGCAATACAATCTCTGGAGAGTTTTTTTTTCCTCTCAATTCAAAATTTTCAGGTTTAATTTCTTTTTTTTTCTTCCTTATAGACTTTCTGATCCTACTGGATTATATTTTATTTCATAGTAAAGCTTTACTTTCACTTTGCCAGCCACATCTGGGAAAAATCTTTAAATCTGTCCACTTTCACTTAAAAACACAGAGCAATTCTCTATATCTCAATTTTTCTTTTGGTTTGAGTAACTCTTAGGGGGGAAATGTCCAAGTCTCTGCTTTAATATGAATTATTAAAAATATATTACATCATTTTAAAGTAATTTTTAAAAGTGTGAATTTTATGAATGTAGCTTGGGGTATTAAATTTAATTCATTTAGAAATTTTAAAAATAATCTCCATCTATGATAAAAACTACTCACTTGGGGAGCAAATTATTAAGGAAATTAAATTATTAAAGTCTTTAGTAATAAGTGATTTATATATCCCTATTATTTAACTCTATATGATTAATGTCCTTTGATTATATCTACACGTTGCTAGATGATAGATACATAGATAAATATAATGAAATAGTATTATAAAATATTAAGGCTTAAAACTTCACTAAGACTTTTCGGACACCCATATACGTGACAAGTATAGATGACAATCTAGCTAGATTATTTATAGAAGAAAATTAGTTGGTCAGTCCAAAAGCATTTTGTAAAGGTTTTATATGTGCTAAATATCTCAGTCTTCGGGGATACAAATATAAGCAAAACTACAGTCTCTGCCCTCCAGGTTCTAAGATTTTAATAGACGAAGAAAACTCAAAAGGGACTATTCAAATGATAAACAATGAGCCATACACGATGCCTTGGTGTGGAGATGGCAGGAAAATGTTATTGAGGTGTTGCAGGCAAGATCACCTATCTGAGAGCAAGGGGACTAGGTCCAAGACTTAGGTGAACATGATGGAAGCAGTTTAGGCAGCATCGTATGTGATGGTTGGAAAGTTTTGAGAATCAATATGGTATAGGAAATGTTATAATAATAATAATATATATTTTTAAAGATGCTTTTTTTTAAATTAAAGATTTTTTTAAAGATGCAAATTCTGTTATTTTCCTCAATTTATCTATGAGGAAATAGAGTTAGAGAACTTAGATGGCTTATCCACAATTACATAATTATTAATATCTAAGGCAGGATTTAAACTGAAGTCTGAGATCTCCATCACTTATATAAATGATTAAATGATGGAGTTTTTTTCCCTATAGTTGGCTCAATAGAGGTTCAATTCTTCAAATGTAGTAATGTTCTAAGGTTCAGTGTAGAACAGTGGAAAGGACAGTGAATTTAGATGTAAGGACCTTTATTCACATCCCAACTTCCTGTGTTTTTTATTTCTGTAATCATAAGCAAGCCAAGGAAGTTTCTTCTTTCTGGGATTCAGTTTCCACTTATGCAAAATTGGAATTTTGGAACAAATCTCCTGTAAAATCTATTCTAATTCTAATTCTATGGTCTTGTAAGAATGTTAAAGATGAAATAAACATATTTTAATCCTCACATTTATCATATATATTGTAATTTTATTCCTTTTATTCATGATTTCATATGCGCACACAAAGACACAATAAAAGTACAGGATGTGAATCTCATAGTATCGTAAATTGAGAGCCAGTACTATAAGGGACAATATACAATAGACAATAAAGGTCTAACCAACTTATTTTACAGAAGAGGAAACCAAGGGCCATAAGAGTCTAAATAAATCCAAACCACCCATTTTACTGAAAAGGAAACCGAGGACCAGAAAAGTTATATGTTACATGACTTGCTCAAGCACACAGGTGCTAAAGTTAAAGAGGTGGGTATTGAATGTAAGTCCTCAGACTCTAAATCCATCTTTCATTCTTGTGCATTTTTGTTTCTATTCTTTAACGAAATAAGCTTTTAATGAGTCATATAAAGGAAAAATATTACAGAAGGTGACCTGGTGAGAAATTGAAGATGATGTCTTCAAACAAATATGCTTCAATAATATAATATATATAATAAAATAATATAATATTAATAACTGCTAAAAGCTCACTGGCACATAGTCTGAATGGATTTTTAAATTGACATGGTGTATTTTCACTGACCAATCTATGTGGTCTTGCTTCATTTTCCTAGTGACCAAAATGTACCTTTGGTAGAGCTGGTTAAAACTGTAATTTGTGGACTGGAAACAAAGCAGAGCAAAGTAACCCAACACATATGTATTAACCAGGACACAGGTGTTATTAGAGCATATCCAAAAAATGTCAGCCATAGTTCCCAACTCTGTTTTTGTTCTTCCTTCATTTTCTTTATTGAATTTTATTTTCTTCAATTGCCTATAGTAAAAATTTTGACAACTGTTTTCTGACGTTTTGTGATTCAGATTCTCTCCCTACCTTTCTTCTCCCATAAGGAAGTTTGATATACATTATATCAATGATCTCTTGGAATAGAAATTTCCATGTTCCCCATGTCATGACTAAAGACACATGACATATGTAATAATAAAAATTCATTAAGGAAATAAAGTGAAGGATAGTCTGCAGATTCCAACAGTTTCTTCTATGACTGTAGATAATGTTTCTTATCAGGAGTCACTTGAGCTTACCTTGGAGACTTGTTTTGCAGATAATAATTTAATCCTTCACAGTTACTCATCAAACAATATTTATGTTACTGTATACCTTGTTCTCCAAGTTCTGCTCACTTAATTTTGTGTCAGTTCATATAAGCCTTTCCAGGTTTTTCAGAACCCATTCGGTTTGCAATTTTTTTTAATGGTACAATAGTTTTTCATCAAATGCACATACCATAGTTTGTTCAACCACTCCCCAATTAATGGATACTATCTCAGTTTCCAATTCTAAAGGCCAGCTGAAAATATTTTTAAACAAGTAGGTCTTTTCTCCTAATCTCTGTTCTCTTTGTGATGCAGACCCAGTAGTGGTATTCCTGGGTCAAAGGGAATACATAGTTTAATGGTCCCTTTGGGCCAATATTGTTATCTAGAATGATTGTATCAGTTCAAAGTTCCACCAGCAATGGGATAGTGTCCAGATTCTCTCATATCCCTTCCAAAATTTATAATTTTCCTTTTTGGTCATATTAGCCACTCTGAGAAGTGCGATATGGTATTTCTGAGTTGTTGCATCATTTTAATTTGCATTTTTCTAAAAAAATTAATTTGGATATAATATGACCATAAATAATTTTAATTTCTTCTTATGAGAACTAACTGTTCATATTCTTTGAAATTTATCAACTGGGGAATGCTTTGCATTATTTTTATAAATTTGACTCCATTCTCTATATATTTGTGAAATGAGGTCTGTCAAAGATACTTGTGATAGAATATTTACCCCAATTTGGAGTTTCCCTTCTAAGCTTGGCTATATGGGTTTTATTTTTACTGAAACTTTTTAATCTAATATAATCATAATTATCTATGTCTTTTTTATAATGTTCTATGCATCTTGTTTAGTCATAAATTCTCTCCTTATCCATAAATCTGATAGATATACTTTATTTTTTCTCCGACTCTGTTATAGTATCTCTCGTCATGCCTAGATCAAATATCCATTAAGACTTTATCTTGTTATATGGTATGAGATGTTGGTCCATGCTAGATACTTCCATATTGTTTTCCCCATGGTTTTTGTCAAATTAGTGAATTCTTCTCCCCAAAGCTTGGTTCTTTGAGTTTATTAAACACTAGATTATTAAAATAGGTCTCAATAGGACTAACTAGGTCACTAATTATTATGGGTTGATTTCCTAACCCAGTGATGTTGAACTTTTTAGAATCCACATGCCATGCCTTGCCCTGCCCTCCCTAGAGTGCTATGGCACTTGTCTCCTTCCCCCCTTAACCCAGACATGGGAGGAAGCTCTCCCATTGGGCTGCTGGGGAGAGGGGTAGATGAAGTGAAAAAATGTCCTCAACATGGTGCAAAGAGAGAAGGAAACAGCTTCCCTGAGACCCTCTACCTTTCTAGTAACAAACTCTGGAGGACAATGGCTTGCATGCTCACAGAGAGAGCTTTGTTCTTTTTGGTACTCATGCAACAATAGGTTTGGCATCATGATCCTACCCTATCATTACTCTAATCCATTATTCTGTTTCTTAGCCAGTTCTAGATTGTTTTGATGATTTTATTGGTGGTAATAGAAATGCTGATGATTTATGTGGATTTACTTGGTATCCTGCAACTTTGTTAAAGTTGTTACTTCTTTCTATTAGTTTTTGGTTGATTCTCTAGGGTTCTCTAAGTACATTATCATATCTTCTCCAAAGTGTGATTGTTTTGTTTCCTTGTTGCCTATTCTGATTCCTTTAATTTTTTTCTGCTTTTATAGCCATAGCTAATGTTTCAAATATAATATTTAATAGCACTGGTTAATGTGAATCCTTACTTCACTCCTGATCTTATTAGGAAGACTTCTAGTCTATTCTCATTATAGAAAATTCTTGCTGATTGTTTTAGATAGGCACCATTTATCACTTTAAGAAAAGCTTCTTTAATTCCAATGTTTTCTAATGTATTTTTATAAGGAATGGGTGCTCTATTTTATCAAAAGCTTTTTTCTGCATCTATTGAGAATACAGTTCCTATTGGTTTTAATACTGATTTGGTTGGATAAGCTGATAGTTTTCTTAATATTAAATCAAAACTGCATGCCTGTTAAAAAGATAAACCTCACGTGTATGATCCTTGGAATATAATGCTGTAATCTCCTAGCTAGAATTTATTTAAAACTTTTTCATTGATATTAATTTCGAAGATTGATCTATAATTTTCTTTCTCTGTTTTAACTGTAAAAATGGAGATTTTAACCCCAGACTTCAATCCCCAAAAGTCCTTGGTACTTCCCAGAATTCCCTATAATCTCACCTGAGTCTCCACCTGGGCGAGATCACAATTAGTATTTAACAGGCTCTCTGCTTCCCAAGAGTTCTCTTCCTCTACTTGGACATTGCAAGATGTAGTGAATAATCTGTGAATGGACTAATCAGCCCTAAGCATGTGGTTTATTATTTTGTATCCTTGATTTCTAATAATCTTTAATAAATCTCATAAAACATTACGAGAAACAAATTTAATTTTTACATAGTTTTCTCTTGTTTAAGTATCAGTATCAGTACCATATTTATGTCATAAAAGGAACTTAGAAAAATCCTTTCTTACACTATTTTCCCAAACAGTTTATGAAGTTTGGGAGTTAGATGTTCTCTGAATGTTTGGAAGAATTCACTCATTAATCTCTCTGGTCTTGGGACCTTTTCTTTTGGAATTATTTGATTAGTTCTTCAATTTCATTTTCTATGATAGGGTTGTTAATTCTATTTCATCTTTTATTAATCTCAGCTTATACTTCTGTAAATAATTATTTATTTCACTTGGGTTGTCAGATTTGTTGACATAGTTGAACAAAATAAGTTCCAATAATTAGTTTCTTCTTCATTGGTTGTGATTTCACTTTTTTTTTTTTTATCATTTTTGATACTGATAAATGTGGTTTTCTCTTTTATTATTAAAATCAAATTGGGCATTAATTTTTTTCAGAAAAACAGCTCTTTTCCTTATTTATTAGTTCTGTGAAGATTGGATTTAGCTATCTCATAATTGTAATAATAAAGGTACTTAGTTCTTCCTTTAGTGTGAAGTGGGGTGTATGGGGTGCTCAGGGAACAGTAATATCTCTGGTATGGAGGGCTTGTCATGCCCTCCTAGGGCAGCTCTCCAATCTCTGACCCTCACCTGACACCCAGCTCTCACTTGTGGCTCCCAGTAGCTGCTAGCATGCGGCAGCGGCCACACCCCAGGCAACAGCTTCGACAGGCGGGCTAAACCTTGTGAGAGTAGCCATCGGGTCGACGTCAACCCCTGGTGAACCAGGGCTTTGCTCACCCAGCATGTGAAGACTGCTTTGGCGGAACAGGCGGAAGAAACCAACAAGAAGGTCCAACGCTGAGATGGCGATGCAGCAAGGCACTGTGGAGTGCTCGGGGCGTGTTGGAGTACAAAAGACAACAAGGCCATCCAATGCAGCTGAGGAAGTCTCCAGGTGTAACGACTTTTCGTGCCAATGGACCCAGGCTTCCAATGCCGAGAGAGTGGGACTGTCTCTGTGCATCGGCTTTTCCACTTAAATCTTCATGCACAAGTGTCTTTGTGCACAAAAAAGCACAAAGACAATCGTCATCCTCTGTTGGAGAGACAACCAACAACAATGTGAAGATTAAATTGTAATCTCTTGATTGTAACAATGAAGGTACTCAGCTCTTCCTTTAGTGTGAAGATTAAATTTTAATATCTTGATTGTAACAATGAAGGTATTTAGCTCTTCCTTTGTTGGGAAGATTGAATTGCAATCCACAATCTATTTTTAGATTTTAATCTCCAGAAGGTGGTAACTCAGTATTTGAAGTAGATTTACCCATTTTAACTCCAAAAAGGTGTTAACTAACTACAAAAGGTGAACTAAACAAAAAATGTGTTAACTAACCACAAAAGGTATAACTAACCACAAAAAGGTGTAAACACCCATTTCATGCATTGAGTGGGAGGTCTGTAATCCACACATGAAAAAGTGGGCAGTCCTTGAGAGGAGCGTCTGCTGTGATTGGTAGACATGAAATTTAGGGGAAGTGACACAAGAGAAAAAGGTCTTAAAATAGAGGAAACAAAGACTGAAGAGAACAGTCAGTCACCAGGGCTTGGAGTAAAGGATCAGTCACTCAGAGCTGGAGGGAAGACAGACACTTGAGAAAAGACTAGAAGACAAACACTCAGATTTGGCTGTGGAACTGGACCCCTGGAAGAGCTTGTGCAGAAGACCTCAGACTGCTTTCCTTTTAGATGGTCACCATTGGTGAGTGAAAGGCTGACTTAGTGACCCTGCCTTTCTGGAGGTGTGAACCTCTGAGAAAGGACCATCATCTTGAGACTCCTTTCCCTGATTAGGGCCTTAGAATTTCTACCTTGTTCTGAGGAAGTCAAAGATGTCTCTCCCTCTCTACCCTTTTCTCATTCCTTAAATATCTTCTCTCTATTGTAAATAAACTAACAAATTCCAATTTTATTTTAGTAATTCATTTTGGGATTTAGAAATTAAATCCCTTGCAACCACCAATTTTTATATTCAGTCTCAACCATAAAAAATCTAATAGTTCAATGGTCTTGATACTTTCAATTTTATTTTTCTCTCTTGTTTTAAGAAATTTCAATTTGAATTGAATTAAGGATTTTAAGTTTATTCTTTTTCTAGATTTTTCAGATATATACCCAACTCATTGATTTCTTCTTTCTCTATTTTATTGATATAAGCATTTAGAGATATAATTTTTCCCTGTCAGCTTTGCCTGTTCCATAAATTTTGTTCTGTTGCTTCTCATTGTCATTTTTTAAAAATGAAATTGTTGATTGTTTCTAGGTATTTGATTCTAGCTCCATTAATTCTTTACATGAAGATTTTTTAGTTTAAAATTGATTTTTAGGTTTTTTTGCTTTCCTTTTTTAAATGCACTATATGCTATACTCTGAAAGTATTACACTATAGTCTGAAGGCTTTTAATATTTCTCCATTTCTGACTTTTGTAATGAGTTTTTGTGCCCTATTATAAGACTAATTTTTCTGTGAATAACATATACAGCTAAGAAATAAGTATATTCCTTTCTATTTCCTTTCAGTTTTCTCCAGAGATCTATCACATCTAATTTTTCTAAAGTTTTATTTATCTCTTTGATTCTTTCTTTCCTTACTTCTTTCTTTCTTTCTTTCTTTTTTGCTTGGCTTTATCTGCTTCTGAAAGGGGAAAGTTGAGGTCTCCAACTAGTAGTTTTATTCTCTATTTTCTCTTGAAACTCACGGAACTTCTACTTTAGGAATATGGATGCTATGACATTTGGTGCATATATATTTAGTATTGATATGTATTCTTATCTATAAGTATCTTTTATAGAGATCTAATTTTCTTCCTCATCTCTTTTGATTAGATCAATGTTTACTTTTGATTTGTCTGAGATCATGATCAATGCCCCTCTTTTATTATTATTATTATTATTATTTTGACTGAAGCATAATAGATTCTGTTCTAGGTCCTTATTTTTATTCTGTGTATCACCCTGCTTTAAATATGTTTACTTTACATAACTTATTTGGGGATTTTGATTTTTAACTCACTGATAGAGTTGAGATCTCTCTGTCCCACATCTACTATGGTGCTGAATCTTTATAATTAACTTTATTTTCAGGGATAGAAAATTAAAATATTATAACATTTGAAATATGATGTGTAAAAAATGGAACTCAGTGTTTGGATACTTGTGGTCCTTTTTGAGTAATTTCTGTTTATTAAACCAATAAACTCACTCTTACTTAAAAATTACTTCTTTCATTCAATTTTTGTCAGGGATAATACAATGTGCTAGAATTAAGACAAAAGCAAAACTGTCTGAACAGAGATAAGTGAATGCAAGGTATATTCAAAATAAAGACCAAGTAATTATGACTAAGGAGAAGGATAATCTGGAAAGACATCTTGTAGAAAGTGGTAACTTTTTCCTTAAAAATGCAGGTATAAGAAATACATGGCAACAGTTATCCTCTCCCCTCCTAATTTCACAGTAACTATAATAATAGTTTAAAAGATCTTATCCGAGGAATAATATAGAGGAATGATTTTCTCTATAGTTAAATTTTAAAGAATTATGCATTTTAGGAATTACATGTTCTTGGCTTCTCAGAATTATTGTTACTGAAATCTAAGGAGGATTGTGATTTGAATGAGGAATGAGCACAAGAGGGTTTGTTCCTATGTGAAAGGGTGTAAGGACAGAACACTCTAACCTTTTGAGAATTTTGAGTTTTCAATGACATGAAGCTGAGATTTGGGGGGGAAAAGTAGTGTAAAGTTGAGAATTAGATTATTTTAAATGTTGCATGAGACCTCACACTAACATTATTATTCATTATTTATTATTAATAATTTTATAATTATTAAAACATAATAATTTGCATTATTTAGTTCCTTAAAGTTTGAAAATCACTTTATCTATCTCATTTTATCCTCACAACAAGCCTGTGAAGTTAATGGTTTCTTTTCATTGATATTTGATAGATTGTAACTATCTAAAATAGTTAAAACTAAGTTAAAATTATCTAAGTTTTCTAACCACCAATGTCAAGCCATTTATGTCTCTCAAAGTAAGAGAACTGCAGGGGAAAGATGCAATTAGATGATAGTTTCATGCTTGGAATATATATATGTACATTTTAGAGCACAGCTAGTTGACTCTGCATTGAGAGCCATGCTTAGAGGTAAAATGTCCTGGGTTCAAATATGGTCTCAGAAAACTTCTAGTTTTGTGGTCCTGGACAAATCTTTTAACTCCCCTTGCCTAGCTCTTTTCACTCTTCAGCCTTTAAACAAATACACAGTATTGATTCAAAGATGGAATATATTGGTTTTAGAGAAATGTTATATATACAGCTTTTTTAATGAGAGATATAAAAATAAATATTTTAATACTCCTTTCCTTTTGCTTTTGGTAGAAAAATCAAATGATGAGTCATTCCTCTCTTGTGAGATATATATTGATAGGATATTTATTTGTATAAAGTTAATGAGGTGCCTCAGTAGATTGAATTTCAGATCTGGAGTATGAAAGACTCAATTTCTTGTTTTCTATGTGATCCTGGGCAACTAATTTGATCCTGTTTGCCCCAGTTTCCTCATCTTCAAGCTGCAGAAGGAAATGGTAAAACACTCCAGTAAGTTTGCCAAGAAAATCCTGAATGTGGTCATGAAAAGTAGGACATGCTGAAAAATAACATCAAAACACTACTTGTAGAACTTATTGGATGCATATACTATGCCCTGGAAATTGTCATAAAGTGGATGAAACCTAATCAAGAATCAAAATGAACAAACATTTACTAAACACTTTTTATGTACTAGAAAACTGGAGAAATGTACTAGAAGTATGTACTAGAAAACTATACACTGGAGATGAAAAGATAAAAGCAAAATAATTTTGACCCTCAAGAATCTTACATTCTAATGGGGGTAGATCACAACCATACATAAAACAATGAACAAGGCATGTACAAATATATTCTTTCTAATTACCATAAAGATACCAAAGAAATTACATATAATTTCCCTGGTAATGAAATAAAAATAGTTTTGTATGATTGGTAAACTACTTAAAAGTTATCAGAGATGTCAAATGTCAGTATTCTCTTTTCCTTGATAGTGTGAAATAGGTTATTTAAATTATTATTACCTCAGTATGTCTGGATGCAATCACAGAATTATAATGCCCAATATTTTAGCACATAATCAAAGAACCTGACACAAAGTTTTATAAAATGTCATGTTAGCAACCACAGAGACACATCAAAATATGTATCTGTAATTTTCTTTAATTTTTAGATTATTGTCCCGATGTCATGCTTTTCTACATATGACTAAATCAACCCAAAACAAAATGAAGGTATGGTCATCTTAGGCCATTATTCCCATCTAATAAGAATTAAGTGGTCATGGTAAATGCAATGCTGTTCCCATTTCAGCAGTTAGGGAAGTATGTGTGTGGCATTTGCATTAATACAACTTGAGACCAAAGATGCATTTACCATTGTGTTTTGAACATTTTTATTGATATACTTTTGCTGTGAAAAAAAGAGCCTTTTGTAGATAATCTCAACTTTGATTTATATAATAAGCTCAAATATTTTAAATGTCTTTGTTATGCTTAGAATAAAGGAGTTTTGTTAAATTGAACTATATTAATAATGTAATGTGGAATCCCAAAGGGAAAAATATATATATAATCAAGAGATCTTAGAAAGGCACACTTTTATACTCTATTATAGTGTGTAGAAGTAATCAAATATGAAGACATTGATAATTATCATTTTTGCTTTACCAACCAAATAAATACAGAATAATGTGATGGTGTACAATCATAGAGAATTCCATATTTTATGAAAAAATAAATAACTTTGTATAATGGAGTTATTTTTCATTATGTTTAGACTAGGAAAAGAGCAAACATAAGTGCTTTTGTAATAATCTGACTAGAACTCATCAAGAACATGGAAGAGATCTTTATGTAGTTTTAAAAATTCATGAGAAGTAAGTTTTCTATATTACTAATGAACATACATTCCACAGAAAAACATTATTTTATAATGAATATTATTGAACATTCTTTGCATTACAATGATGAAAAAATATCCCAAGAGACCTATACATTCCCAAAATGATAGATAATCCCTAGGTTTCCAATTCTTAGCCACAATAAAAAGAGCTGCTACAAATATTTTGTTACAAGTAGTACCTTTTCCCTTATCTCAAATATCTTTGGAATACAGACACAGTGCTGGTTTTGCTGGGTCAAAAGATATTGCTAGCTTTATTGCTCTTTGAGCTTGGTTCCATGTTGTTCTCCATAATGGCTATATAAGTTCTTGGTTCTAATGGCATATTAGTATTCTGATATTCCCACATCCTCTCCAACATTTATTGTTTTCCTTTTTGGTTATGTTAGACAGTCTGATAGATGTGAGGTGATATCTAAGAGTTGCTTTTGGAGAATTTTTTCATGAGACTAATTTCTTCCTCTGAAAACTGCTTGTTCATACATGACAATCATTTTTCAATTGAGGAATGTGTTGCATTCAATTCAAATTGTAAATTTGACTCAGTTCTCTTTATATCTGAGAAATGAGGCTTTTGTCAGAAAAATTTGCCATACATTTTCCCCCTAAATATATTTCCCTTCTAATCTTGGTTGCATTGGTTGTGTTGATATAAAAACTTTTTAACAGTGTAATCAAAATTATTCATTTTATTTTTATATTATTTTCTATTTCATGTTTGGCAATAAATTCTTTCCTTATCCATAAGTCTGAAAGGTAAAACTCTCACATGTCCCTCTAATTTGATTATGAGGTCTACCTTAATTTCTAGATCAATATCCATTTTGACTTTATTATGGCATATGGTTTAAGATGTTGGCTGATGCCTAGATTCTGCCATATTATTTTCCAATTTTTCCAACAGTTTTTGTCAAATAGTGATTTATTCCACCAAGAATTTGGGTCTTTGGGTTTTTTAAACACTAAATTTCAATGGACATGAACTACTGTGTGTTGATTATATAATCTATTCCATTCTTTCACTAATCTATTTATTAGCCACTACCAGATTATTTTGAAGAATGGCTCTTCATAGAGAGTTTTAAATCTGGTATGGTAAAGCATCTTTAATTTATATTTTTTTCATTGATTCCCTTAATATTCTTGATCTGTTGTTCTTCCAGATTATTTTTGTTATTATTTCTTCCAATTCTATGAAATGGTTTTTGGTTAATTTCATTGGTATGAGCCTGAATAAGTAAATTAACTTAGGTAGATAGAATTCTCATTTTTTATTATGTTGACTTGACCTAGCCAAGAGCAATTAATGGTTTTTTCCAATTGCTTAGGTGTGACTATTTATGTGAAGAGTGCTTTGTAATTGTGTTTATTTAGTTTCTGGTTTTCTTTTGGTAGATCTACTACTATGTAGTTTATATTATCTGTGGTTACTTTGAATGGAATTTCCTATTCTACTTCTTGTTGCTGGACTCTGTTGATGGTAAGTAGAAAATGCTGATGATTTGTATAGGATTATTTTGTCTTTTGCAACTTTTCTAAAGTTTTTAATTATTTCTATTAGTTTTATGTTGTTGTTGATTCACTAGAATTTTCTAAACACACCATAATATCATTTGCAGAGTGATAACTGTGTTTCCTCATTGCCTATTATAATTCCTCCTAATTCTTTTTCTGTTCTTAATCGTAGAGCTAATACTTCTAGCATCTATTAAATATTAATGGTGATAATAGGCATGCTTGCTTCACCCCTGACATATTGGTAAGGCTTCTAGTTAGTCCCGATTATATATAATTGTTGCTGATTGTTTCAGATAGATTTCATTTACACTTTAAGCAAAGCTCAATTCATTCCAGTGTTTTTAAATGTTTTCATATGGAATGAATTTTTGTGTTTTCTCAAAAGTTTTTTTCTGCATCTATTAAAATAAGCATATGTTTCTATCTGTTTTGTTATTGCTAAAGTCAATTATACTGATGATTTTCCTAATATTGAACTATCTATGTATTTCTGGCATAAAACCTCCTACCCATAGCATATGATCCTTGTGATAAAATGCTGGAATGTTGTTGCTAGCATTATATTTAATATTTTTTCATAAATAGAGATTGGTCCATACTCTTCTTTCTCTGTTTCAGCTCTTCCTGATTTAGGAATAAGTCCCAAATGTTCCAAGCTTGCAGAATATTTGTCTCTGACACTTGAGGTAGACTTAAGTAGCTTCTTTTTTCTTAGTGCATTTGTTGAGGATGGTGCCTTGTTGGCTCTGTATGGGAAGGATTACAGCTATTTTTTCAAGCTAGAATCAGTTTCCTCTAATACCATCCCCCCCCTTTGTTTTGTAGACTGGGTTTCCCCATTCTGTTGCTTCTCTGCCTCTGCCAAGTAGCTTGGGCTGGGGACATCCCTAGCTCTGGACTCTGCTGTCTCAAGTCCACTTCACTGCCTCAGAACACATGGAAGTGCATTGGTCTGTCAGTTTGGAATTGCTACCTGTGCTGAGTGGCTTAGGCTGGGCTGGTCCCCTCTTGCTGCTTTGCTTTCTTGGGCATTCTGTTGCTTCTTGGGAGACTATAGATTCCTGGCCTCCCTGACTTCACTGCCCATTACAAATGGCTTAAGCTGGTCTGGTTCCCCCACTCTATCACTTCACTGTCTTAGACACTACATCTATGTGGTAGTACCCTCTCCATTTTTATCATCCATGCTGAGTGACTTAGTCTGAGGCAGTCCTCCACTCTGCCACTTCACTGGCTAAGGTGCTCTGCTGCAAGTGGGAGCAAGTTGGTTTCTTGCACTCTCTGCCCTCTCTACCCCTGCTCAGTGGCTTAGACTGAGGCAATCTCTAACTCTGTACTCTCTTTCTCCTGTTGAGTGGTTTGGGCCAGCCAGTTCTATTTCTATACATAGCTTCATTGCCTCTGATGGAGTAGCAGTGTGTTGGACTGGTTAGAATTCTTCCAGTTCCCACAAGTGCTGTACTTCCTGTGCTACTTCCTCTTCTTACCCTAGTAACATGTTTCTCCTGTTTTCCTTTGTTTTGAGGTTATTTATTTTCGTGTGTGTGTGTGTGTGTGTGTGTGTGTGTGTGTGTGTGTGTGTGTGTGTGCACATACACACATTTGCATGTGTGTATAGGCTTGGAAGAGAAGGAACATCCTTTACTCCACCATCTTAACTCCCAGCATGCAACAATTTTTAAAAGTAATTTAAAGTCTATTTAAAATTCCTTTGAGGTTGAAAAGTTCATCTACACACACATCTGTTTTTTTTTTCTGTTTATCTAATATACTTTGAGAATTATACTTAGACTGTCATATCTTTCAAGTCTTCTTGAAATATTAAACTGTATGATAATATTCAGATGCATTTTAGCTTCTCCCATTAAGGAGATGAATTACCAGAGTACATAAATGTTCAGCATCAAGACAAGCTTGCTATTGTAATAAATGCTACCAATATATTCAATTAAAATTAGTTCACGATGTTCATACAACAAAACAGTTAAAGATGAAACAGAACCAACTCATCACAAGGTTCTGGTGTTTTTAAAAAACTTCCTCAGACCCTATAAAGTAAAATTATTGTTACTCATATACTGTAAAATTTCTGCCTCAAAACCAATATTCTAGTGTAAACTCTATCAAAATTTAGGACTTTGAAAGCCATCAATATTATCACCGTTATAGCACATGTCACTAAATCAGTATATCTTCCTCCTCCCAGGCAGATGTCATTTCTAGCTGCCTTGTGAATGCAGGATTATTATTTGGCTAGCTGGAATTATACAGATGAGAGGATGCTTCTTTCAAAAGTGGGCACCATACAGGAAATCAGAACCTATAGTCATATATAAGACTGTATAGTGAAATCAAAGTGGGCTATAGAGGTCAAAAACGTCTTAGTTGGTAGAAAAAAATTAGAAAGGCATGAGAATTAAGTACATAGAATCATCTAACATCTAAAAGAAGTATGGAAATATGAGCAATTCAAGTAGACAGTGATTGAGGACTCAAAATGGACTTTTTTCTATCAGCTACTGGCATGGAAAGTTATGGAGTCAGTCTGTGTTTTCATTGCAATAGAGAATGTCTTGGTAAGGAAACTTCTACCAATTCAAGTTAGCACCTTCTCTACCACTTAGAGGTTTATAAAGCTGCCTAGAGGATTAAGAGTTAAGGTGACTACTCAACAGCCCATATATCAAAAGTAAAACTTGAATATCAGTATTGGTTTCAAAAGCATTTTTCTATTCACTAGCATCATGCTGTTTCCATAGGCATGGAGGTGGATACATTTTATAAAGGGTATCCACAAGCCATATAAAACATTTATAGTGAGGGAAATTAAAGGGTGCAAGAGAATGATTGACAGGGCATGAGACTCAGAATCTTCTTGAGCCTGATTGAGTCAAAAATCCTAGGAACAGTTCCCCAACTGTCACTCTGAACCTGGGAGGTGAAGGAGAAAAGGTGTGTGGTTGGGACATCTTGAAACCCATCCATCAAGCTACTGGGCTTTTGAATATCTACTGGTTGTGGTGAGAGATTATCTTTGGTCTTCTGTTAGGCAGTGACTGGAGAGCTGACATTCTGACTTTAATGAGACCATCACACCTGGGACTTCAGTATTTGACTTACCAAGGACTCTCTGTTTGTGAAATTTTGATTCCCTGTTGGATTGGCTCTTAGGAACTTGGATTTTAGTTTCGTGTGAATTAGATAATGTTGATTTAGTGGATAAAAGATTTAGATTTCACCCTTTCCCACTCTCCTTTCCTTCATCTCTTTTCTGTTAAATAAATTTAATAATTTTATATGTTCTGTTTTTTCACTGTATTACTTTCCTTTCCCCTTTCCAAATTATATACATTTTAACATATAAAATATTTTAGTATATCGAAACCAGTCACTAACTGGTAAAAAAAGAATATTCTTTATAATATCATGACTCATTTTAACCCTTGCTCCTCAGTCATTTTACTCGAATTTATGAATTACCTCACAAAGTGACCTATTTTGTTTTGGGTGAGTTTGAAACATTGAGATACACAAAGAGATTACCTTGGAGCAAGAAAGACCAGAGTAGGGATATATTGGAGAACTACTAGATAGTTAGATCTAGTTTTCAACCTTTGGTGTAAGAATTTGCACCTTGTAAATCATCAAATGCTATAAATCAGGGTTTTATTTATTGTTTTGTTGATTTTCTAGTGGTCTAGAGAGGTAAAGGAAATGATGTTAATAATGTAAATTAAACTATTGTGTGGATAGATAGATAGATAGATAGATAGATAGATAGATAGTATCTCTGCCAGAGATATTTCCTAAATATTTACCAGCACACTTTGGCTAGGTTGAAGCCCTATCTTAGCCATATACTGTCTGTATATTCCTAACAAATTATCTCACTCTCTAATGTCCTAGGAAACTTCCCAAAGACTATTAAGTTGGAGAGATAATTGACTTGAATTAGCAGTTTCCTCACCCTGGAGCTCCTCATGACATAATTGCAGATCCATTCTTAATTCCTCATTAGCCAATGCTTCTTTATGATGCATCAAATAGTACCACTCTCAGATTCTGTACTGTCATCTTCCTCTAGGAGGCACAGATTATGTGTAATCCTTTTTCCATATTAGTCAAGCAACAACATGCATTTGTAAAACACCTAATGTTCTAGGTGCTGTGCCAAGTTCCCAAATATAAAAAGGAAAAGGAAGCCTCACTGTCCTGGAGAAGATGATATTTTGTTTTGGAAGATAATAGACACTCAAGTCCCCTCTTTTCCAGGAGCTGCATCATTCATACTAACCTGCTTTCACAGTGATGGGTTCAGAATTTTTTAAAACCACTCTCTCAGAACTCTAGGGATCTAGGGATATCTATCTAGGGATAACCCAATATGTATGTATGTGGGAGGAATGAGGAGAATACATTTCTACTCCTCCTTATCACTGAATGATTATCAGCCTACTTCCCATTTAAACAAAAGCTATCTGCAAAGGGGCACCATTGATTCTTATTATAAATATAAAACAGTAACCAATAAAGCTTAGAAATAATAATTATAGTATTTACTCAGTAGAAGGCAAGAGAATGAATAATCAAACACCACAGTAAGCTACGGACACATTCCCTAAGCAAATAGAAATATAAAGAAACCAAATTATTAGGCACATTTGTGGGGAAATCTTTATTTCTTAGGTGATTCATAATTCTAAACTGCAATCCTTTATGTCTTTGATCGTACTAGGTGAAATCTGTACATCACACCATGAAATTGCTTCTCTACTAGTTACTTTTATTCTGATATTCACAGGAAACGTAAGGACGCCACATGGTGACCTCTTTTCTTCTCATAGAGAACTCTTTGTAAGTGTAGGTTAAAAAATCAATATAATGTGTATTTCTGAAAGTCAGAGGAATCTAGAAGATATTCTCTATAGATGCTAGTTATTTTCTGAAATTAGCCCTACAGATTGGGCCACTTGATTAAACTATATTGCAATGCATATAAACTGACCCTCCAGCATGGAAAATTAAAAATATTGAAGCTCAAAAGTGCAGTACTTTTAAATCAAAAGAAACATTCATTACAATAGTATAAATATTTAATTAGGTCACCTATTCAGAGTTTTAAAAAAAGAAATGTATTCAGAGGAAATTTTAAAAAGTAAAACATCTAGATTTGGTCGATATGATCTTTTATAGCAATATTAAAAGTCTGCTATTTTATTCAATAAACTCTGATGTTCCACCAGTTTAAGTTACCATCTTATATGAACCTTTTGTTCTTGTGCCAAAATTCTGAAGTTGTACTCTCCTTGCAGGCTCTGTTCGAATGGTATAAATACAGAACCAATATAGGCCTGCCCTTCATTCATCATTTGGCTTCAGAGTATCACTTTTGCTAGTGGGATTTTAATCACCATCAGCAAATGATTTCCATTAAGGACTGAGTAATTTTAGTCACAGTGCTGGCTTTGAATAAATATTATTTGCCTTCTAACTTCCTTCATTTTTTTCCACCTTGCTTGGAACTAAAAGGAAACTAAGCAAGGTGGAAAAAAATGAAGGAAGGTGATAACATCTTACCTGTACCCCATTAATAATAACTCCCTAAAAGCAAGATGTTATATATCTGGCATGTTCGTCTGTAATGATTTCTATTGATGTCTTTTGTTTTTATATCCCTTAATCTTCACTGCCCCTCATTCCATCTCTTCCTCATAACAAAGAATTTTTCAAAAGGAGGAATATCAAAAATTAAGCTAAACCAATGAGTATATTTTTAAAATATGACAATATATGCAAAATTAATACCCATAAAGGTCTCTCTTCTCTTATCTATTATGATCAAGATTATTTTTGTAATTTTAATAATTCATTTTATTTCTTGGTGGTCATTGTTATTAATTTACATTTAATTTTTTGTAGTCAATGTATATATATTGTTTTCTTCAATACACTTCATTTTGTATCATATTTCTCCCATGCTTCTCTGATTTCATTGTAATTATACTTTTTATTATTATAATAATATTCTGTTACAATTATTTGCCAATCTAAGTCGTTCCCCAGTTTATGAGGATTAACTTTGTTTCCTTCTCTGTTTTTTTTACCAATAGAAAAAGAACTATTATATATTTGGGGGTATATGTGCATTTTCTTTTGATGTGCTATGTATGAACCAAGAGTAGAACCTCTGGATTTAAAGAATTGGACATTTTACCCACTATTAATAGAATTCCAAATTTATTTCCAAAATGTTTGTCTTAATTCACAGCTCCTCCAATAAATACAGTGTGACTGACTTTCTACATGCTTTCACCATTAGCAATTCCAAAATTTTCTCATCTTTGCCATTTTGCTAGGTATAAAGTAAAAATAATGATTTGTTAATTTTAATTTCTTGTAGTCATTTGGAATTTTTTTTGGTGATTCATAGTTTTAAGTTCTTCTTTTAATAATTGTTTGTTCATATTCTTTGACCATTCACCAATGTCTGTTGAATACATACATACACATGTATGCACATACACATATGTATATGCTTATGCTTATATATTCATACAGATGTATATAAAATCCTTATCCAAGAACACTAATACAAAGATTTTCCATGAAGTGGACTGATTTCCTTCTTAGAAAAAATGTAAGAATTTTTTGGGGGAAGAGAAGTATTTAAAATTCATGTAATCAAAAAAATTTTTTTCACTTATCTATGTCACATATTTGGCTAATAATTCACATGCCTTCTATAGCTATGATAAATTATCTTATTCTTTTACATTTTAATGACATGGTCTTATATATACAGTTTGTGAATTAATTTTTAATCAATCATAGAAAATGTTGAAACATGTTAAGTCTAATTTCAGTCAGATTGTTCTCTAGATTTCCCAATAGTTCTTGTTAAATAAGGATATCTTTCTGAATAATTTACATCTAATAGTTTATCAAAAACTTCTTTATTGAGTTCCATCATTTTTTACTTCATGTGGTTTTAGGTTCTGAATATATTATCCCCATTGATAATCAACATTTTTTCCCTAAATTATTGTGTTATATTATTTTACCAAGTTGGTAGTTCTATTTCTATGTGAGGATTTTATAAATTACATTTGATAATAGTGTAATTTTATTATACTGGTTCCACCTAGCTACAAATATTGGATATTGGTCCAAAGAGCCATTATTCTTTATTTCTTTAAGAAGAATATTTTAATACAGTCTATCCAAGTATATTGTGTGCTTATTAGATTGCCTGCCAAGTATTACATATATTTTGTAATTCTTTATGATGTGAATGATCCTTAAAATACTTATTAGATTTTGTTATTATTATAGAGAAATTCTATTTTTAAAAACTGTCAAGCTTATAGCCTCCTGAATTTATTGAAACTTCTAATTTTTTCAATTAATAATTTTGCTAATTGCCTAGAATTTTCTAAAAATCAGCATTATGATCTTTATATTTTCTAAGTCATTCTTCAATTTCTTTTCTGTTATTTTTTGTTGACACATAATGGGAGTGTAATAGATTCTTTTTTATTGTTCAAAACCTATTTCTAAATATTTGCAATAGATCAATCAATTAAAGTCAACATCCCCAATCATATACCCATAAAACTATGTGATCAATAATATGTTTTTCTTTTACGTTTCCACTCCCACAGATTTTTCTCTCCAAGTGGACAGCATTCGTTCTCACAAGTTCCTCAGAATTTTCCTGGGTCATTGCATTGCTTCTAGTAGAGAAGTCTATTACATTCAATTGTGACAGAGTGTATCAGTCTCTGTGTACAATGTTCTCCTGGTTCTGTTCCTCTCACTCTGCATCAATTCCTGGAGGTCATTCCAGGTCCCATGGAAATCCTCCAGTTCATTATTCCTTTGAGCACAATTATTCCATCACCAACATATACCACAATTTGTTCAGCCATTCCCCAATCCAAGGGCATTCCCTCAAATTCCAGTTTTTTGCCACTACAAAGAGTGGCTATAGATATTTTTGTGCAACTATTTCTCCCTATTATCTCTTTGAAGTACAAACCCAGCAGTGGTATAGCTGGATCAAAGGGCAGGCAGACTTTTAGGGCCCTTTGCGCATAGTTCCAAATTGCCTTCCAGAATGGTTGGATCAATTCACAGCAATGAATTAGAGCCCCAATTTTGCCACATTTCCTCCAATATTTTCTACTTTCCTTTACTGTCATACTGGCCAATCTGCCAGTTATAAGGTGGTACCATGGGATTTTTTTGATTTGCATTTCTCTAATTATAAGAGATTGGAATTTAGTATACTTTTCCATGTGCTTATTTATGGTTTTTATTTCTTTATCTGAAAATTGCCTATCCATGCCCCTTGCCCATTTATCAATTGGGGAATTGCTTGATTTCTTGTACAATTGATTTAATTCCTTATAAATTTGAGGCATTAGACCTTTATCAGAGGTTTTTGTTATAAAGATTCCTCTCCCCCCCAATTTGTTGCTTCTCTTCTAATTTTGGTTACATTGGCTTTGTTTGTACAAAAACTTTTTAATTGGATTTAATCAAAATTATTCATTTAATTTTAGTAATGTTCTCCATCTCTTGCTTAATCTTAAAAATCATTCCTTTCCCATAGACCTGACAGGTATACTATTCTGTGTTTACCCAATTTACTTATAGTTTCCTTCTTTATCTTTAAGTCATTCACCCATTCTGAATTCATCTTGGTATAGAGTATGAGATATTGATCTAAACCTAATATCTCCCATACTGTTTTATAATTTTCCAAGCAGTTTTTGTCAAATACTGGTTTTTGTTCCAAAAGCTGCTATTTTTGTTTTTTCATACACTATCTTCTGAGATCATTTACTCCAAGTCTATTCCATTGATCCTCCCTTCTCTTAGCCAGTACCATATTGTTTTGATGATCACAGCTTCACAGTACAGTTTAAGAACCAGTACTGCTAGGCCCTCCATCCTTCACCTTTTTTTTCATTAGTTCCCTTGATATTCTTGATCTTTTGTTCTTCCAAATGAATTTTGTGACAGTTTTGTTTTTTTCTAATTTGGTGAAAAATGTTTCTTGACGGTTTAATAGGTATGGCACTGAATAAGTACATTAATTTGGATAGAATTGTCATTTTTATTATGTTAGCTCATCCTACCCATGAGCAAGTTGGGCTGAGTGAGGGTGGCCAGTTCCCCTTCCCCCAGCTCCATAAGGAGTGAGCCTCCCTTGGACTTGCCCCACAGTGGGCCCCCCAGTCCCCCCTCCCCACCCTGAGACTGCCCCCTCTAACCAGGATACAAGATTGGAATTGTTGGGGGTTGGGGAGGGTCATGGCCTCTTGCTGGCAAGGGGGGTAGGGGGGACTCCTACCCCCCTCCTCCAGCCTGGAATGTGAAGTGCCCCTCCTCTCCCCCTGCCTTGGCCCTGGCCTCCCCTGGACTGAGCTTCCTGTGGGGGTAGGGGGTGCTCAGCGGGGGCCTCGGCTGCAGACTTGCCGCCCGCCCCCAAATAAAGTTTACCTCAGAGTCGAAAAAAAAAAAAAAAAAAATTAACATTTTTCCAATTATTTAGGTCTAGTTTTAATTGCATGGAATGTAAAAGATTCTAACCTGTAATCTTATCTCTATTGTCCAGGTCCTTTATGTAGCCTAAGTGATTCTCAAGCAGATGACCATCTTCCAGGTGGAGGATCAGTCCCTAAATAAGGAGGACACTGGCAAGAATCTTGTCAGTAATTATTAAGAGAGATACACCTCTGTGATTGTCACAAGGGAGCCTATTTCCTTTTCCTTTATAAAGGTGGAAAATAGCGTCATTCTTTTATCTGGTGGGTGATAACCTTTTCTTGCCATATAAACTGGAATATTCAACTTTTGAATGAGAAGTGGACTCCCCACCTTAAAAATCTCTGCTGGAACGAAACCAGCACCAAGCACTTTTCCAAATGAGAGTGCCTACTGGCATTCAAAAGCTCTTTTTCAGTTGAAAGTTAAGCTACTTCAAGCTGAGGTATGTGGTCAAGGGCTTCAGCACTGATTGATGATGGTCTCCTGAGGGCACTGTGGATGTTCAGCCTATCTCTCCAGGATATTTCCTGAACTAAACTGTCAAGCATTCAGACTCTACTGCAAAAAGCATAAGTCCAATGGACTAGCCACATTGTTTCAATGCCAATTGAAGGAGATTAATTTATAGAGAATTTACACAAGGCATACATTCACATGGAGTTCAAAAGAAACTATTTAAGGATATTCTCTAGGTTTTTTTTTTTTCTGAAGAACTTTGGTATCAATCATGAGACATGAAAGACACTGGTATTGGATAGCTCAGCAAAGTGTGCACATATCAAAGAAGGACCTGTGCTCAATGAACAAAGCAGAATTATGGTAGCTCAAAAGAAACATCAGATTTGTAAATTCTGAGACATATGTATTCCCTATGTTCATTCTGAGCTGATATTAATCTAGTCAGCCATAATCAGACACATTTTACATTGGCCCCAGCATTGTGATGTTATATTAGTCTTCTTCACCTTAAAAGGACACCAACAAATGTCTGACAAAAAATAAATAATAAATGTTTATTGATTGACGGGAAAATAGCGATAAAAATAATTAATATTTACATAGTACTTAAGGGTTTGCAATGAAATTAATAGATCTCACTTAATCTTCACAATAATCCTATTATGAAGATGCTATTATTATGTCTACAATAACATATGAGCAAAATACAGTTAATATGTGATTTGCCCATGATATCATAGCAAGTAAATGTCTGAGTCAAGGTTCAGCTCTGGTCTTTCTGACTCCAGCACTCCTATCAAGAACTATCTAACTGTTCACTCCATTCCTCAAGTTTAATTTGTATAATCCAAACCCTATTTCTCTTAAAAGAAACATTAAGACACCCATATAGGCAGATTTAACCTATATTCATCCTCAAAATTTTAGTTTTCATTCTCCATATGAGTATATTCCAAAAGTTTTTAAAATTGTACCCTCATGATATCCCTCTTTTTTATACTTTTCTCTCCATTAACAGAAGCTCTATTCAAGCTTTCTCCCTCAACATACCTAATTAGTTATCTCATTGCTCTCACTGTATCTAAATTTTCTACTTATTACTCATTCTCCAGAAATTTCCCAAATAATGTTCCAAATGCATATATCTGACCATGTCACCTTCTTTCTACAAAATCTCTAGAGGATCCATATCAATTCTAAAACAAAATACAATTCTCTCTCCCACCACACACCCTCTCTCTCCATCTCTCTTTCTTTGTGAGCAGACATGGGAAGGTTTCAGGAATGTATTAATTTGGCTTTATATCCTTAGCTCCCAAAAGTTCCCAGCATATTTTCAAAGTGCTAACTGAATTAAAATTTAATGTTAATCAAAAGTGAATGAAGCCAACAATTTTAATAAATATTTTAAGTAGTTATAAGGTCATATAATTGTGGAGATTATATGGACTGAGCTTATATATGTCATTTGAAGAGATTGCTATTGTTGAAACTTTTACATTTGTGATATTTAATCTTCTTAATCCTTTTATACTATGCTAATGTTATTAACATTTTTAGCACTTGCATAAACAAATAAAATGAAAAATGATTTACTTTTCCTTGTAACCATGTTATTGTCATTGTGAATTTAACCTAGGAAGTCTAATCCTATGAAACGCAAATGTCCCAGGCCAAAAATGCAACTACTTTCAGCTTTTCTACATATTTCTCAGGCTCTTTTCCTCTAAAAGATCATCAACCCAAGAACCTGTATAAGAAAGAGTAAGTAATTAAAAAATAATTTAATAGATATGAGAACCAATTGATATGTGTCCTCTATACAATTAACAAATCATAACCCATCCATTTGGACTTTCTAATTGTGGGTAACCTATTTCCATGTTCTTTCATAAATCTTCCAGAGGAAGTCCACCCACCCAACAAGTTATATGTCATCCCCTAGCTCTATAAACATTTCACTGTTACTGACTGAGTATACAGTCTACCAATTGGTCATTTCTCCTTCCCATTGTATCATCGATCCGCCTCTTTTCACAGATAAACATTTCCTTAATGTCAGTAAAAATAAGTGAAATGGTTATTATTTTATAGTCTTTTTTAAACAAACATTGACAAAACCATCCTGCACAAAGTCAGCTTGTTTTAATTTAGCCAGAGGGAATATTGTGTTTTCATTTAAGCAATTGCTTTCTTATCAAATTCTAGTTCTGCTTACCTAGATATATTTCTTGATTAGGCACCTATTGTCAGTTTAATTGAAAGCAGAAATAAAGTTACATTCTCTGTAACTCAGTCTCATTAAGAGAGATTAATTATGTTTCATATCTACAAAGTAATACTTTCAATCAAAAGTGAAAACAATAAATACATAAATATACACACAACTACATACCAGTGAAATTAAGTCTACAAAGGGCTTTGCAAATAGGAAAGTATGGAGGAAACGTGGTTTTACTTGTATAAGAATCCTCCTGTTCAGGAAACTCCCTCTACCAGTGTAAATCAGTAGCTTCTTTCCCACTTCTCTGCCAAATATCTTAAAGAATAGTGTAAAGAACTGAGTAGATGAATGACTTGCCTACAATCAAAAATCAACATATGACAGATGCAATGCCTTTTGTGTACAGAGCAGATGATGAGCCTTTATGGACTCTGGAAAGTATTAAGTATTTTATGTCCTAACTAAGGTTTGTGAGAAATTATAAAGCTTGATCATATTTAGGTACTCTAGGCTGAGAGGGTGAGAAAAGAAAAACAAAATGGGGAAAAACACATTTCTGATGGTTAAACATAGTTGGTAGTAAGAGATCTTTTCCAAGATCTATTGTCTATGATGGGTTCTGGGATGACCAGTGTGAAGGGTTAAATTTGGGGGGTGGGGGGCAGGAGTTTAATCAAAAGCCAGTGTGTAGTTTATGAAACACAAAACATTTAGTTTATTATTAGGAAATATGGATAGGAAATAGGAAGGAGGAAAGTGAAAGTACTCTTACAATAGCTTGTAGCTATACCCCAGATCTCAATTCTGACTAAATTTTTCTAGAAAACCCTATATCTATCTGCCTCAGAGGGTGGTATCTTCTGTTAGGCCAAAGCCCTCTCCTACTCTCACTACTCTTTCTATCTGATAATTGTATAAATGGAGATTTTGAACCCTAGACTTCAATCCCCAGAAATTCTTGGTATTTCCCAGAATTCCCTATAATCTCACCTGTCTCCACATTGACAAGATCACAATTGGTATTTAACTGGCAGTAATGCCTCCCACACTCTCTTCCTTCCTTTGCAATGATGTAGCAAGTATAGTGGTAGGCAAAGCAAGGGGGTTTTAAATTGGCTAATCAGCCATGGGCACATGGTTTTCATTTTGTATCTTCTTTATTCCTTGATTTCTAATGATCCTTAATAAGCCTCATAAAATATAATATTTTTATTATTAGGGGTATAATTTTAGATTTAACATAATATAACCACTATCTACCTTATCTACCCAAGTTGATCAATAATCAGTAAGACTATTAAGAGCTTAATTCAGTTCTCTATCATCCCAGTCCCAGAGAGCAGGCCACACACATTCCTCTCCCCAAGAGACCCAGAGACAAAAAGCCCTTTCCAAGGGTCTGCAACTTATAAACCACACACCCTTCTAACTGTCACCAACTGCAAAGCAGCACAGGAGGGGGTGTCTTACTGAAAAAAAAAAAAGCATTACTCCTTTTCCTCTTCTATATAAAAAGTAGAAATTAATAAAAACTCTCTTAACACCAGAACTTGGTGAAAGGAAAAGGGAAAAGTACAAATATGTTCCTAGTCTTAGAGAATTGATCTGTGGGAATTAGATGTTTATTCTCATACTTAATATAATATTATATATATATATATATATATATATATATATATATATATATATATATATAATTCTTAAGGAACAACCAGGGATCCAGAGCACAGATGATAAAACATGCTTTCCACTTTCTGAGAGAGAAAGAATGAGACTCAGAATGCAAATGAAACAAATCTATTTTGAACATAGCCAATGTGAAAATTTGATCTAATTTACTATACATGATTGCAACAGGTTTAATTTCCCTTGTATTCTTAATTGGAGATGAAGTCAAGTAGGAGGGTGAGAAGGTGGATGATTAAAACCATTAAAATATATATATTTTTAAGTTAAGTTGCCTTTAGTCACCACATATCAAGGACAAGACATGAACCTTAGTGCATGCGCGTGCACATCTTTGTTTCTATTTACACACACACATACTCTCTCAGATATTATTCAAAAGAAGCTTAGTGTAGTAAATATAGTAAACTAGCCTTGGAGTCAATTCATGTGTCTGACGAATATTGGCTTTGGGACCCTGGGTACAACCTTTATTTTATAAATATCTACAAGCAATTCACTAAGAATACAAGTTATGGAGGGAAATTGCTGATCTTCATGGGAAAAGAGATTTTATACACTAGATTGGTCTCCTTTCATTTAAATCATGTTATGGCCACTGTCCCCCTAAAAAACATAAAAAATTATTACCAATTTACCCATATGCATTAAAGAATATATGTACACACAAAAAGATAGATAAAAATCACATACAGTATATATGTCATAATTCTGATTTTTAAAAGAAACATTCAATAATAATTTAATTGCTTGCTTTTTAAAATATATAGCTAATATTTTGTCAGTTAATAAGTACATTTTTTAGTGTGCTCTACATAATGGTTTTGCTTATAAATTGATTGAATTTTTATCAAAGAATATTTTTGAACACCTAATAAATAATGGAGTAGAGAGTAAGATTCCTCCCTTCATTGAGTTTATTTGCTATAGTGACTGAATACATAGAATGAAAAAAAATCTTAGAAAGTTTTAGATACTCATTTAATTCATAGAGAAACTGTGGCTAATGGAAAACGAGAAATGTTAGACCTGCTACCTTAATAGCAATTTTCCTACTGTTTTCCACTTCAACAAATCACAAATCAATCCGAGCAAGAGGTTGGGCAACAGGTGTTTCAGAAAACTTCTTTCAAATCCATAGAAGTGCTTCAAAGATAGAAACATTTTTATGAATCTTGGAGGCATTAGCTCTCATTTGACAAATTCTAAGACTTAATGAAGCATTTGTTTCAATGAAATGTTTTCCTTCTTTTAACATTTGGCCAATTCTATTTTTAGCAATTATTTTCTTTAGTATTTTTGCATCTATGTGAAGCTATTAATTCTCTTTCCTTTTTAATTATATTTTCCCCAAATACATGTAGATACAATTTTAATAACCATTTTCTGACATTTTGCAGTCAATGTTCTCTCCCTCCCTAAGATGGCAGGTAATTTGATATAGGTTATACATTGGTTTCCATGAAATACATATTTCCATGTCCATCATGTTATGAAAGAAGACACACTATTTATACAGAAAAGAAGACTGATAAAATGAATAAAATGAAAAATGGTATACTTAATTATGAATTCACACTCTATCAGTTCCTTCTGTCTGAGTAAATAGCCTTTTTCATCATATATACCTTGGAATTCTCTTAGACCCTTGCATTGCTAATAATAGTTGCCATTCATAGTTGATCATTATACATTACTGCTGTTAGTATGTATAATGTTTTCCTGGTTCTACTCAATTGACTTTGCATCACTTTGTATAACTCTTTCCAGATTTTTCTTTTTGTAATTGCCTTGTTCATCAATTCTTATGTCCTATAATCCTTTCTAAGTAGAACCACAACTTGATCGGCAATTCTCCAATTGATGGACATCCCGTGGATCTGTGTGAAGTAAATTATTTATGGGACATTTATCCTATGCATCATAGTGGTGGAACATAGGAGCTACAAAGTCATATATCATGTCTGATGACCTGATGGCCTGACAACAGGGTCCCATGGCATCTGCTGGCATCCCAGAGTCAGTGCAAGAGGAGATCTCTCTCTCTCTCTCTCTCTCTCACTCTCTCTCTCTCTCTCTCTCTCTCTCTCTCAAGCAACTATAATCTCTGGGCTTGCTGTCTCTTATATTATCTGGCAATCTCTGACAAGGAGGGGCTTGGAGGTCAGTTTCAATGGAGGACTGCCTTTTTTTATGCTTATAAATATAGTACTTAGCCTCCAAATTAATTTTTATTTGTGACAATTTGGCTGGCCATGAAGTTGATGACAGGCCTCCTCTTTCCTTCTTTTCTTCTTCCTCTGTTTTTTTTCCCACAAAAATAGATTACTATAAAACAGATTAATTTTTTTTTCTGATGTTCCAGGTTCCAGAGATTTGAGGAAGCCCTTTAAAGGGTGTAAAATCTTATCCTTTAAATTATATTACTAGCCTGTGAGAGTAAAGAAGTGGAAAACTTTGTAGCTCAGCTCCAGAGAATGAGGGATCACCATGATTTGAGTGGAGAAATGATGGTTTTACTTTTTATTTCCATTTTCACTATAAATTAACCAATGTTTAGAGTCATTTATGGAAACCACATGGTAGCTTGAGAAGGAAGTTTAAGGTAGATTTTTAAAGCAGGACCTCTTTAGAAATAAATTTAAAGTTGTTTTATTTTGTTTTTGTGTTTTAATATTTTTTTGTTATTTTTATTTTTAAATTTTTATTTGCTGTTTGGTACATTTAAATACTCCTTTCCTCTCCTTTCCCACTAGGCAAGGCATGATTTGACAAAAACATATATGTATATAAAACAATATCTTGCTTATTTCCAGTTATTAGTTCTTTATTTTTTTTAATTTTTAGTTTTTTTTATTTATTTAGTCAATTTAGAACGTTATTCCTTGGTTACAAGAATCATATTCTTTCCTACCTCCCTTGCCCCCACGACGCAATTCCAGTGGGTATTTCATGTGTTCTTGATTACAACCTATTTCCATGTTGTTAATCTTTGCACTAGGATATTTGTTTAGAGTCTACATCCCACTTGACCCATGTAATCAAGCAGTTGTTTTTCCTCAGTGTTTTTACTAACAGTTTTTCCTCTGAATGTGGATAGTGTTCTTCATCATAGATCCTCCAGGTTGTTCAGGATAACTGCATTGCCACTAATGGAGAAGTCCATTACATTCGATTGTACCACAGTGTATCAGTCTCTGTGTACAATGTTCTCCTGGTTCTACTGCTTTTACTCTGCATCAGTTCCTGGAGGTTGTTCCAGTCCCCATGGAATCCCTCCAGTTTATTATTCCTTTGAGCACAATAATATTCCATCACCAATATATGCCACAATTTGTTCAGCCATTCCCCAATTGAAAGGCATTTCCTCTTTTCCCATTTTTTTGCCACCACAAAGAGCACAACAATGAATATTCTTGTACAGGTCTTTTTTCCTATTATCTCTTTGGGTACAAACCCAGCAGTGCTAAGGCTGGATCAAAGGGCAGACAGTCTTTTAGTGTCCTTTGGGCATAGTTCCAAATTGCCCTCCAGAATGGTTGAATCAATTCACAACTCCACCAGCAATGCATTAATGTCCCAACTTTGCTACATCCCCTCCAGCATTCATTATTTTCCTTTGCTGTCATGTTACCCAATCTTCTAGGTGTGAGGTGGTACCTCAGAATTGTTTTGATTTGCATCTCTCTGATTATAAGAGATTTAGAGCACTTTTTTCATGTGCTTATTAATAGTTTTGATTTCATTAACTGAAAATTGCCTATTCATGTCTCTGGCCCATTTATCAATTGGAGAATGGCTTGATTTTTTGTACAATTGATTTAGTTCTTTAAAAATTTGAGTAATTAGACCTTTGTCAGAGGCTTTTCTTATGAAAAATGTTTCCCAATTTGTTGCTTCCCTTCTAATTTCGGTTGTATTGGTTTTGTTTGTATAAAAACTTTTTAATTTGATGTTATCAAAACTTTTGATTTTACATTTTGTGATTTTTTCTAACTCTTGTTTGGTTTTAAAATCTTTCCCTTTCCTAAAGATCTGACATGTATACTATTCTGTGTTCACCTAATTTACTTATAGTTTCCTTCTTTATATTCAAGTCTTTCACCCATTCTGAGTTTATCTTGGTGTAGGCTGTGAGATGTTGATCTAAACCTAATCTGTCTCATACTATCTTCCAATTTTCCCAGGAGTTTTTATCAAATAGTGGATTTTTGTCCCAAAAGCTGGGATCTTTGGGCTTATCATAGATGGTCTTACTGAGGTCACTCACCCCAACTCTAAGCCACTGACCCCCTTTTCTGTCTCTTAGCCTGTACCATATTGTTTTGATGACCATTGCTTTATAGTATAGTTTGAGATATGGGACTGCCAGGCCACCTTACTTCACATTTTTTTTCATTATTTCCCTGGATATCCTTGATCTTTTGTTCATCCAAATGAACTTTGTTATGTTTTTTTTTTCTAATTCAGTGTTTTTTGGTAGTTCAATGGGTATGGCACTAAATAAGTAAATTAATTTGGGTAGGATTGTGTTTTTTTTATTATATTAGCTCCTCCTACCCATGAGCAATCAATGTTTTTTCTAATTGTTTAGATCTAGTTTTAATTGTATGGAGAGTGTTTTGTAGTTATGTTCATATAGTTCCTGTGTTTGTCTCAGCAGATAGATTCCTAAGTATTTTCTATTGTCTAGGGTGATTTTAAATGGAATTTCTCTTTCTAATTCTCGTTGCTGACATGTGTTGGAGATATATAGAAATGTTGATGACTTATGTGTGTCTAATTTGTATCCTGCAACTTTGCTAAAGTTGTTGATTATTTCAATTAGCTTTTTAGTTGATTCTCTAGAATTCTTTAAGTAGACCATCATGTCAACTGCAAAGAGTGATAGCTTGGTCTCCTCATTGCTTATTTTAATTCTTTCAATTTCGTTTCCTAATCTAATTGCTACTGCTAGTGTTTCTAGTACAATGTTAAATAATAGAGGTGATAATGGGCATCCCTGTTTCACTCCTCATCTTATTGGGAAGTCTTCTAGTTTATCCCTATTGCACATGATGTAAGTTGATGGCTTTAGATATATACTGTTTATTATGATTAGGAAAGGCCCTTTTTATTCTTATACTTTCTAGTGTTTTCAATAGGAAGGATTATTGTATTTTGTCAAAGGCTTTTTCTGCATCTATTGAGATAATCATGTGATTTTTGTTGATCTGTTTATTAATATAGTCAATGATGTGGATGGTTTTCCTAATATTGAACTATCCTTGTATTCCTGGTATAAATCCTACCTGGTTATAATGAATAACTCTTGTAATAACTTGCTGGTGTCTTTTTGCTAGTATCTTATTTAAGATTTTTGCATCTATGTTCATTAAGGAGATTGGTCTATAGTTTTCTTTCTCTGTTTTTGACCTGCCTGGCTTTGGAATCAGTACCATATTTGTGTCATAAAAGGAATTTGGAAGAACTCCTTCTTTGCCTATTCTGTCAAATAGTTTTAAGTAATATTGGGATTAGTTGTTCTTTGACTGTTTAATAAAATTCATTTGTGAATCCATCTGCTCCTGGGGACTTTTTCTTAGAGAGTTCTTTGATGACTTGTTCAATTTTTTTTTTCTGATATAGGGTTGTTGAGGTATTCGATTTCTTCCCCTGTTAGTCTAGGCAATTTATATTTTTGTAAATATTCATTCATATCACTTAGATTGCCATATTTATTGCCATACAATTGGGCATAATAGTTTTTAATGATTGTCTTAATTTCCTCTTCATTAGAGCTGAGATCTCCCTTTTCATATTAGATACTGTCAATTTGGTTTTCTTCTTACTTTTTTTTTAATTAGATTGACCAGCTTCTAAGTACCAGCTTCTGGTCTTATTTATTAAATCAATACGCTTTGACTTTCAATTTTATTAATTTCTCCTTTGATTTTTAGGATTTCTAATTTAGTCTTCATCTGAGGATTTTTAATTTTTTCACTTTCTAGTTTTTTTAAGTTGCATGCCCAATTTATTGACCTCTTCCCTCCCTAATTTGTTAATATATGAACACAAGGATATAAATCTCCCCCTGATTACTGCTTTGGTTGAATCCCATAGATTTTGAAAGGATGTCTCATCATTGTCATTTTCTTCAATGAAATTATTCATTGTTTCTATGATTTGTTCTTTAACCAATTTTGGAGAATCTTATTGTTTAATTTCAAATTAATTTTTATTTGTCTCTCCATCCCTTACTAATTATTATTTTCATTGAATTGTGATATGTGAAGGTTGCATTTATTATTTCTTCTCTTTTGTACTTGTTTGAAGATTTATTCTTTTTTGTCCCTATTTATTTTCTCCATATATCTACTAACTCTAATTTTTCTAAGATTTCATTCACTTCTGACACCTCTTTCTTATTTTTTTTGTTTAATTTGTCTAGTTCTGAAAGAGGAAGGTTCAGTTCTCTCAATAGTATAGTTTTTCTATCTATTGCATCCTTGAGCTCCACAACTTTCTCCTTTAGAAATTTGGATGCTATGCCATTTGGTGCATAAATGTTGAATACTGATATTTCCTCATTGTCTATACTGCTTTTTATCAGGATATAATTACCTTCCCTATTTCTTTTTACTGTGTCTATTTTTACTTTGTCTTTTTCAGATATCATGACTGTGATTCCTGCCTTCTTTTTATTAGTTGATGCCCAATAGATTTGGCTCCATCTTCTTACTTTTACTCTAGGTGTGTTGTTGACATGGAATCTAGTAAGCCCAAACTTGTGGCCTAGTGGGATCTGATGAACCCCAAGTTTCAGAACTAGCTCATAGGTTGGAGACCCCAAAGTTCTACTTGTTCCCTTTTCCCATGGGAATCTACCCTGAAGGGAATCCCAGGCTGGCAATTTCAGACTGAGTGAAAGACCCTCATGGGAATGACAATCGTAGTTGGGTGAGACTAAGCATATGCTAAGAACCCTCTTTGTTTTTGGTAGTCTCCCCTATTGTATCAGACCCTTTCCCAAGAAGATCCATACCTGGGCAGGACCTTTCTTTAGTATCCATTGTAAGTAGCCCTTTTTCTTATAACCTAGCCTCTAGCTATGATTCCTTTCCCAAGCTTGATTGTATCCTGTCAATGCAGTTTGAACACTCCCATTTCCTTTGTAGCTATAATGATGCCAATCATCTTTCCCTGCCCCTGGATTCCCCAAATGGTATATAGGTTCCCCAAATTCTTTTGTTCCCTGGAATCATCATATAGCATGTTGGCACTCCCAGGTGTCAGTGACCAGAGCATCCAGAGTTCAATCTTTGGACTCTGTGCAGTCGTGTGTGGCATGCAGCTCTGTTGTTGAGGCCTATGAGCACTGAACCCCTTTTTGCCCTTGATTAAAAACTGATTTCAACTATATAATAATTCTTAGTTTTTTCCATTCGACAGTGTCTACCTTCCTCATGTGTGTTTCTTGTAGACAGCATATGGTAGGGTTTTGGTTTCTAATACACTCTGCTATTTGCTTACATTTTATGGGTGAGTTTATTCCATTCACATTCAGAGTTATGATTATCAGCTGTGTATTTCCTAGCATTTTGATTTCCACTCCAAGTCCTGTCCTTTCTTTTTTCACTATTTCTGTCTATACCAGTGTTTTGTTTTTAATTGTTTCCCCTAATTCCCACTTCTATTTTACTTTCTACCCCACTCCTTTCTTATTCCTCTCTTATTTTCTTTACAATCTCTTTAAACCAACCCCCCACTCTCTCCCTCCCTAGTATTGCTTCCCTCCCCACCAGTTTGTTACCCTTCTACTTCCCTATAGGGCTCAAATCAATTCTCTGGCCCAATTTATTTATTTGTTCTTCCCTCTTTGAGTCAATTTCAGTGCACGTAAGAACTGAGTATTTCCTATCTCCAACTTCTTTACCCTTCCAGTTTTTTTATATTCTCCCCCCTTCCACCATGTGCTTCTTTGGGACATATAAATTTGCCCCATTTTGTTTCTTTTCCCATTTCTATTAGTATTAACCTCTTTTTTTAACTCTAGTTGTATATGTATACTTATATATTTATGCCACATATATCTATATACATATTTATTTCTTGGCATTTCATCCTATACAGCTTGTCACTATTCCCTCTAAGTATAATTCTTCTAGCTACCCAGGTGATAATAACAATTTTTAATAGTTACCAATGTCCTCTTTTCTTATAGCGATACATATCATTTTAACTTATTGGGTCTCTTAAGAAAAAAGTTGGGGGGTTTTTGTTTGTTTTGTTTTGTTTTTATTTCCCCCCCCCCCTCTCTTAATTACCTTTTGATGATTCCCTTGGATTCTGCATTTGAACATCATTTTTTCTCTTCAGGTCTGGTCTTTTCTTTACAATTGCTTGGAATTCTTCTTTTATTAAATGACTATACTTCCCCCTGTAAGAATATAGTCAGTTTTGCTAGGTAGTTGATTCTTGGTTGTAGACCTTTGCTTTCTGGAATATCATATTCCATGCCTTTTGGTCCTTCAGTGTAGATGCAGCCAGATCCTGTATTATCCTCACTGTAGTTCCACGGTATCTGAATGACTTCTTCTTAGCAGATTGTATATTTTTTCCTTAGTCTGATAGTTCTTGAATTTAGCTACAACATTCCTGGGTGTTGTCAGTTGGGAATTAAATGCAGGAGGTGATCTGTGGATTCTTTTAATCTCCACTTTTTCCTCTTGTTCTAGAGTGCCAGGGCACTCTAGGATGCCAGGATGATGTACAGGCTTTTTCTTTGGTCATGGTCTTCTGGTAGACTAATGATTCTTAAGTTGTCTCTCCTGGAATGATTTTCTAAATCTTCTGTTTTGTGAATGAGATACTTCATATTTTAATCCATTTTTTCATTCTTTTGATTTTGTTTTGGTTTCCTGCTGCCTTGTGAAGTCACTTGCTTCTAGTTGTTGTATTCTGGTTTTTAAAGACTGAATTTCATCCCTGGCTTTTTGGTTATTCTTCTGATCTTTCATCTCCTTTGCCTCATTTTCAAGCTGATTAATTTTGGCTTTTGGGGCACTATTTTCTGTTTCCAGATGACTTATCTTGCTTTTTAAGTTCTTTTCCCATTTGTCTTCAGCCTCTCTTAATTGTTTTGAATTGTATTTTGAATTCTTCCAAAGCCCGTGTCCAATTTGCTGGAGTTTCTGTGTTTTTGCTTGGTCTTCCTTGATCCTCCTCTGTTACATTTGCTCGTTGTTCATTGCCTGGATAGAAGCTGTTGGTTGTAAATTCTATTTCTTTTCATCTTGTTTGCTCATATTTTCCCCCTTCTTTTTCCCCTGTAATTGCCTGCATTGTTGCTCCTCTCATAATGTGTTGGATCTGTGGTTTGGAGCTTTTCTTTCAGCCTTCACTCTTGGAGCTTAGCAAGGCTCTCAGGCCATTCTGTGGGGAAGTGGTGTTGGAGCTTGAGCTTCCCTGCCCTCTAAAGACTTAATAATATTAAGCCCAGATGGGTTGAACTTGCAAAGCTGGATGTGCTCTGAGGCCAAAACCTCAGGATGGGGGGGTCAATATGGAGTTTCTAGGCTGCAACTAGGCTGCCTGCTCTGAGCTTCTTCTCCAACTGCTTCCCCACTGCCTGTGTTCAGAGCCCTGAGCCTGCCACAGCTTTGCCCACAAGGTACTCCCTTCAGAATAGCACCCTTGCCTGCCGAGAGATTCCAACCACTGCTGGATGCTTAGCACTCTAGGTGGGGAAGAGGTCCTGGGAGCTTCCTTCTTCCTTCTTCCTTCCCCTTAAACCAAAGTGTTCTCCAATTCAGATTTTTGGGGGTGTACCTTTTAAGTTGAGTCCAGCAGGAGGGTTCCTTGGCTCTGTTCTGTTGTTATGTTTGGTTTTTAGTCCCCTAGGATCATTTGGTTTATAATTGGTGAGGGAGGGTTTTCAGAGGTTCTGAACTTTCGCTGCCTCTATGCCACCATCTTGACTCTCCTCTAAAGTTAAGTTTTAAAGTTCAGGCATATGGGATGTTCCCTATGTCAAGAAAATGGGAAATGCTCCAGGAACCCTGAAGATTTCTAAATGGATCCTAAAAGAAAGCTCATTGTATAAAATATTGAATTATGAGAGTTTCAAAATATTCCCATAGCATTGTGTATGATGAGGAAGGAAACCATGTATTTCAGTAAATCTTGGTCAAAATGGGTTTTCTCATGGCCTGGGTATGTTTCACTTGACTATAAAGTATTAAAGGACTTAAAGATGACTATAGGAGCAGATAATCCCAAGGAACTTTTTTATTGATTGGTGTGAGGTTATTTTCTGATAGTTCTACTAAGTCAATCTCCACGCCCCTCTCCTCCCCCAAATTTTCAGTTGAACCTCCTCTTTCCCCTTGCCCAAGCTCCTACTTCATAGCCTTCTGAAGGAGATCTGACTTTCAACATGGCATCTCTCCTGCTTCCCTCCCCAACACCCCTTCCTTCTGCCCTTGTCTCCACTCCTCCTGGAGTAACTCCTCCCCCTACTATTTCTCCTCCTTTTCCTCTTTTTCCAAATCCTTCTTTCTACCCTCCCCTTCCTCCTTCAACCTTTCTTCCTTCTGCTCTTTCTCTTCCCTTCTCTCTCTCCCTTTTCTCATTCTTTTTCTTCTCTCCTTCCCTATCCTTCCTCTCCCCTTTGTTCCCCTCTTGCCTCTCCCTTTCTCATCCTCAAATTTCTTTGCCTGGTATCTAATGCTAGTACAGGATCTCCTGTTATGTTTTTTTTTTTTATTCCAACTAGCTATTCAATTCCCTTATCGTCTATGAGCAATGAAAGCTCCCAGTACTTCTGCTATTGATGTTGACACAATTGTTTCAGTGCTGACGCTTTCAAATTCAAATTCAAAACAATTTTGAGTTGATATTCTAATCAGAAAAACTCTGATATAAGAGGAATCAATTGACAAGCTTTAAAGGAATAAGAGATTCTGATTCTAAGAAGTGAAGAAGAAACTCATTCAACACACAGTAAATGGAATGTTTTATACAAAGAAAAAATGGTTTGTTTTGATTAAAGTATAGGCAGGTTGACTAGAAATCATACAAAATTCTTCTGCAAAGAGTTTGGAGTCCAACTGTGAAAGATTTTAAATGCCAGACCAAAAAGTTTGTATTTTATCCAAAGAGATAACTAAAATTTTTTCAGCAGGGTAGGCGAACAGATCTACGATTTAAGAATGTAATTTTAGCAGGAGTATAGATGGAAAGTTGGAGAGGCTAGTATCCTAGATATAGTGGGAAAACAACCTGGACTATTAAAATAGTCTCTATGAGATGTAATGAGGAACTGAACTATAATGATAGCTCTGCGAGTAGATTTATATTGTGATGGTAAAATTTACGATTATGAAGGTGAATTAATGGAGATAAAGGTAAAACTTGAGGTAGCTCAAGATAAAAACATGGGTAACAGTAAAGATGATGTTTCTTTCCATGAAAAATAGCAAAGCTAGAAAGTCAGAAAGAAAATAGATTTAGTGGAGAAACATAATGAGCTCTGGTTTGGGATTCAAGGTGTTTGGAATACCTTTGTTAAATCCATGTAGAAATATCCAACAAGTAAATTATGATTTGAGACTAAAGCATAGTATGGAGATGAGGGCAAGGTATACAGATTTAGAATATATGGGTGGTGGTAATAGTTAAGAACTGATGAATTCACTCAAAGAAAAAATAAGAGGGTCCAGGACAAAAACACAAAGTATATTTATATATGGGGGAGAAAATACAGGAATTTCCTACAAAGGAGAACAAGAAGAAATAATTTGATAAGTAGGAAAAGAGCTAGAATAGAACAGAATCAAAAAAGGTCAGAATAAAAGAATACACTGCAGACAAGTGTTTATTAACAATATCTAAAGCTTCAGAGAGGTGATGAAGAATCAATACATGCATATTTAATATATACCTTCTGTGTGTTAGGGATATTAAGAAAAAATTAATACTTCTTATTTTAATGGACTTATATTCCTTCAGATGAAGTTTGAGAAAATGCCACTATATTTGGATTTCTTTTAATTTTACTTTTGAATAGTAAAAGAAATGACTAGGTTTTCTTTGCCAAGAGCAAGTATTTTTAAAAAAGCAAGAATTTTCATAAATGTTTTAGGTACCTTAAAGAGAAAAAAATAAATTTTAAAATATATCTTTTTAATACTCATGCAAGTAGTTCAGTTTTTATCAATTTTATGTAAATTATATATTCAACTTCCACAAATTATGAATTTTCCATCTACTGGCTGCCAATTTTAATGAGCTATTAAGCTATTTTTTATGTCTTCCACATAATTTATATTCATTCTAGTTTAGAGATAATGAGATCAGTAGAATGATCTGTATTTTCATAATGAAGAAAATACATATTTACCAAATAAAGGCCATTATTTCAAAATAGAAAATAGCATATTTATTTCAAATGGAAATTTTAGCTAGGAGAGATAATAAAAGACCCATCATATAGTGAGAGTAACATGAGACTTCTACAAGTTATGTGGATAGCAGCACATTAGATGCATTCATGTGTAAGGTTTTTCTGAGGTTTCTGTGACAGACATACAGAGTGCTTATTGAACATGACAGCCTCATTTTATCTTACATCTAAGTCTCACCATGCTTCCTTATTTCCTCTAGGCAATAAAATGCAGTTTGATGAAGCAAAGCCAAGATGGAAGAGTAGAGAAAGCACTCATCAGAGACATCTCAACATTCTCCTCCAAACAACTTTAAAATAATATCTCAAATTGAATTCTAGAATGGCAGAACAAACAAAAAGTTAAGAGTTCTTCTAGCCCAAGACAATTGAAAAGCTCAAAATGAGAAATCTATGATATGGGAGTGTATTGAAAACCAGTTTTGAAACTAGGATGGTGGTATCAGAAGTAGCAGTAGCTTTGGGAACTCAGGTTAGAGATGTTAAGGGAACCTGGAACCTGGTCAGAAAGACACTACAGTGGATCCCTGTGCTATCTCCAGATAATTTTTGAGAACTTCACTGTGTATTCTATTTCTGGGACATATTTCAAGGGCAGGAAGGGTCACATTAGGTCAAGACAGAATGGAAGTTTTTAGGGGTAGTATTATTTGAGGTTACAAAAGAACAAAGAACCTGAGGATCAGTACCAATTACAATTCTAAGGAATCAGCAGCCCTTCCTACGTAAGGACCAGAGTGCAAACCATGAAAGCAGTGACTCTACCTCTCCCCAGATCATACCACTTTGGAAGCATGAAAACTCCTTAAGCTCCCCAATTAGTTTTTGGAAAGAAAGAAAGAAAGAAAGAAAGAAAGAAAGAAAGAAAGAAAGAAAGAAAGAAAGAAAGAAAGAAAGAAAGAAAGAAAGAAAGAAAGAAAGAAAGAAAGAAAGAAAGAAAGAAAGAAAGAAAGAAAGAAAGAAAGAAAGAAAGAAGAAAGAAAGAAAGAAAGAAAGAAAGAAAGAAAGAAAGAAAGAAAGAAAGAAAGAAAGAAAGAAAGAAGAGAAGAGAGAGAGGGGGGGGGAGAGGGAGGGAGGAAGGGAGGAAGGAAGGAAGGAAGGAAGGAAGGAAGGAAGGAAGGAAGGAAGGAAGGAAGGAAGGAAGGGAGGGAGGGAGGGAGTAAGGAAAGAAGGAAGGAAGGAAGGAAGGAGGGAGGGAAGAAGGAAGGAAGGAAGGAGAGAGGGAGGGAGGAAGGAAGGAAGGAAGGAAGGAAGGAAGGAAGGAAGGAAGGAAGGAAGGAAGGAAGGAAGGAAGGAAGGAAAGAAGGAAGGAAGGAAGGAAGGAAGGAAGGAAGGAAGGAAGGAAGGAAGGAAGGAAGGAAGGAAGGAAGGAAGGAAGGAAGGAAGGAAGGAAGGAAGGAAGGAAGGAAGGAAGGAAGGAAGGAAGGAAGGAAGGAAGGAAGGGAGAGAGAAAGAAAAGCTAAAAGCTTGAAGCAGAGTCCCTCCTGCCCCCAGCCTGGGAACAGAGAAAAAAGTTAACATCAATTTCAAAATCAAGAAATAAGATGGAAAAATGAGCAAACAACAAAAAGTGAATGAGATCTTAAAAAGAAATCATGGGGGAAGGGGGAAGTGATGAGTGTATAGGAAAGAAAAAACTGAACTAAAGACAGCTATAAGCAAAGCCTTAAATAAAAACTATGAGTAAGAGATAGGCACAAACAGAATTCATGGGAGAGTTAAAATGATTTTCAAAATAAAACTGGATGAGGAAAAATGAGTTAAAGAAATAAAATTATGAAAAGAAAATAAATAGCTAAGTAAAAGAAGCACAAAAAATATTGAAAAAATAACACCTCAAAAAAAGAACTGAACAAATATAAAAAGAGGTAAAAATATTCATGGATGAAAAGAAATATTTAAAAACAAGAACTGATGAAATGATAAAAGAGGTATAAAAGTACATTAAAAAAGAATTTTTCAAAAATGAGAATTGGGAAAATCAAACTTAATGACTTCATGAGACATCAAGAAACAAACAAATCAAATCAAATATTAAAAAAAAATAAAAGAAAAGGTGAAATACTTTATCTATAAAACAAGTGACCTGTAAAATAAAGGAGAAATTAAGTAAGAATTATTGAATTATCTAAAAGCTATGATCAAGGAACTAGTGTAGACACATTTCAGAAAATTATAAAGAAAACAGCCCAGATGTACTTGAGCCAAAGGATAAAAAAGGAATTTAAAGAATTCACTGATTACCACCAGAAAGAGAACTTCAGATGATAGACAGAAGAAAATACAATGAAGGGAATGTTGAATTAGAAATCTTAACTGTGAATGGGAGGAATTGTAAGATTTAAATAAATGTTCAATACTCCAAATATTATATTTTATAAATTTTATTAATAATCACTTGAAGCAAAAGAATAAAAAGGAAATGGAAGTATAAAAAATAATACTCTAACAAAAATGAGACCCCATCAATAAATTCTCCCAACTACTCACCTCACACCACCTCTACCAAGCAGGATCACAGGAAGAAAGAGAGACAGAGACAGAGACAGAGACAGAGACAGAGACAGACAGACAGACAGAGACTATATAAAACTTATATCCTCCCTACATCAACATGTAATGTGAGAAGGAAAGTGGGATGCTGGAAATTGAAATCCAGGGAAGCAGATTCTAATTACACAACCCCTTCCATGATTCCCATGTGAAATGAGCATGTAGAAGTCCCCTAGATTTACATCCCTAATTTCCTCATGGAATCAGTACACAAAACCAACTTATATTTCTAAGGATCTTCAACTAGAGGTACATACAAAATTGCACTCTCTAGGGGAAAATTACAATAACTTGGTTATAAGAGGTAACTAAAACATAAAGAGAATAAAACCAATGTTAGCTAGGCACATTGACAAAAAGCTAATTAGGCGCCAGTCCCCTTTGGCATAAGAGTATATATTCAAAATAGATGCATTCAATCCCCCACAGTTCAATTTTACTACATCCCAAAGTTCATTCTGGATCCTTTTTTTGCAGTGTGAGGTTTCTTCAGGCACTTCCATGGCTCCTTCTCCAATCAGTTAATTTTCTTGGTTCAGAGAGGTAACAAGTTTCTTATCCTAAAATTAACCTCAAACAAGAAAAATTTTTATAAATCTAGAATTTTATGACAATTATACAATCCCCCTGAGGAAGGGGTTGACAAAGACATGGATCACCCAGGGATACATGACTGAATTATGAGGTATTGTGGAAAAGAAAATGCAGCAAGACAAGAAGCTGGAGATTGGTCATCTGTCAGTCAAATGAAGATTCCATTTGTAATGTGACAGGGAAACAGTTGAAGGCAAAGGCCAACTGTTTGAGTGGATTTAAGGCTTCTGGCTTGTTGCCTGAGGTGAAGGAAGAAGCTAGTTTATCTCTGGGACTTGAGATAATCAAGTTGGAGGTGACCTGGCTGATTTGAAGGAAGAAGAAGAAAGATAGTAGTCCTCATATCTCTCTCTGACTGATTCTGTTTCATGCTAATGACTGAATTGCCATTTCTCTTAATATCTTGCTATTCCCTGGAGAGAATAGCGATATCCCATCCCTCTTACCTTATCCTCCACCCTTGTCTTGTCTTCCCCCAAATAAACCCCTTGTTTGACAAAGAAGATTGAGAACTATTTCATTGAAATCTCACAGCTCACACTGAGTGACTTGAAGGAGACTGAAGAAGGGGGGAGGGGAGGCTGAAAGGCTTCTGAAGAGGGAAGAAAATGGGAGGTGAAGAGGGAGGAGAGTAGGCAAAAGAAGATAACTATCTGATCCATTAGTTATCTGATATCCATCAATATACACCCTCAAATATCATCTGTTATAGTATGTGAATCAATTGTTAAAAGGAAGTAAAAAACATAAAAATAAAACCAAATAGCATGTAAAAATTCTAGGTGAACAAGAATAAGCCCATAACAGAGCCTTGATTCAGGGCCCAATAAAATAATATATGTCTCACAAGTCTGTAGGACCACTGCAGCAATATGCACTTATCCAATCAGCAGCGAGTGCTACAGAAAATTGCCATTTTATGAAGGAGAAAGAAAAAGGACTATATTTTGAAGCAGATAGGAAATATCATTCCCTGGTCTGATTTTACCTTAACTTATAGGGATAGGGGAGGTAAAATTATAACCAAACTGAGATACTTTATCTGAATCAGGCATGGGGAATTGCTATGTCTGACATTGTCAAACAGATGCTTCCTTAAACCCCCAAAGAAGGCCTCATGGTACAGATTCTCATCAATCCCACCAGAATTGGTTGGTCTCCTTGACCTTATGTTTCTTTGCACTGTATAATGGCTTTTTTTAACCCTTTTCCTGGAATGAGAATCATTAATTAAAGTCCCATAATATTTAAAAATCAATAGGAGTTTTTCATAATCTAAAGCTTTGAGGTATGTGTTGACATTAAAGCTAATTGACATTTTAAACTTATCCTAGTGCAAAATCAAAAAAACCATTAATACTGGTAACTTGTGCTTCAAATACATAAAAAAGAGAGTTAAAAGAAAACTCAGATACTCTATTACACATACCAAGAAAAATAATAATTATATTTTAAAGAAATATATATATATATATATATATATATATATATATAGTTCAGAATAAATGACACATTGTGTTACCCAAGGAGAGGCACAATAGAAATGTTTCTCATCCAAAAATGAGATCCATTTCCTTTTTTAACTTGGCCATGATCCACAGTTAGAATGCAAATGATTTTCATCAAGTAACAGCTTTACAAAACAGTAGTACCACTAATGAACATTCAAGAAGTACCAAAAGCCCTTAAATCGTAAAAGTCCATTTAATGACAATAGCAAACAAACCTTCTATCATTAGCATTCACATGAATCTCTATAGGCACTGAAGCTCATGGATACTTGTCAGAAGTTCTTCAGATCTAGCCAATCTTTCTATTGTATAATTAAAAATATTTTACCCTAAAAAAAAAAATATATATATATATATATATATATATATATATATATATATATATATATATATATTTCTAGGAGCCTACTGACTTCCTGTCAGTACATACTTCCTGTAGAGAGGGGATAAATTCAGTGGGTGGTCCTCCTCAGGGTCTTTGGCTTCCTAGAAAGGATGGGAAAGGGGGTAAGTGCAGGGATTTTGAACAGGTTGATTAGCCTTGGGCACGTTGTTGTTTTTATTTTTTGTCCCTTTTATTCCTTTATTTCTAATTATCATTAGTAAGTCTCCTTAAATATAATTTTTGATTGTTTGATATTAATTTTAATATTTACAATTTGGTGACCAGGAGTTGGAGAAAAGAATTCTCAAATTTTTAAGATACTCTAGATAAATTTTTTCAGCTACATTTCTCCTGCCACAACTTTTCACCCTGCCCCCTTCTCAAACTCTGAAAGGACACCGAACTCTCTTCAGAGCTTTACTTTTGCCTTCCCTGCTTTTCCTGCTCACCCACCCTACTGGCCCAACTGCTTTAGTTTGAGGGACTTGGCAGAGAAGAGATAAGCTGCTTCTCTAGTCCATCTGCCCATACTCTCCTGGGATGCCTGGAGCATGGACAGACAGGATAGCCTGTTTTAGATCTGACAGAGCTGACAGGTGTTCTGGCTCTAATTTGAGATGTTCAGGGATTGTATCCCTTGTTAGTGCTATAAGGGATTTAGTAATTTCCCCATAGCAAGGAATCCATTGTCTACAAAACCCTGTTGTTCCTACAATTGCTCTCAACTGTTTCTTAGTGGTAGCAGCACTTAAGTTTTGAATATTTTAAATTCATTTGGGAGAAATAGAATGGGCACCCACAGTCAGGATGAACCCCAAATATTCTACTTTGGGGAGAAACCACAGAACTTTATTCTTCAAGATCTTATGCCCTCTTTTGTATAGTTCCAAAGAAGGAATTTACTATCTTCCTGACATGCTTCTGCATATGTTGTAGCCAAGAGTAGATCATCTACATATTTTATTAATTTGCAACCTTGACGGAGATATGTTAAAAAAAAAACCTATTGCTTCCATCATTACAAAAATGTGGCAGAGAAGTCAAGAAAAAACCAAAACTCTCTACTTTTGATGTTGGGTCTAAAAATGTCACCAAGAATCTAGATCATTCTAGTGGAAGAGTAGAGTGAGCTGAAGAGTTACAAATGAAAGATGCTCCCTTTTAGGAGCCATCAAGGGGTACCATGCCCTGGGATCAACTTCCCAGTGTAATGATTAAAATTTTGGGGAAACTGAGACAGGTAGAAATTAGTTTCTCTCTGCAAGGAGTATTATATTTTAGAGGTTTATTAAAGGTCAAGGGTTAAAGAAAATACAAGCAAGAGAAGCATGTGCTAGGTGGGCCATGAGGCCCACCCAAATTTCACTCACATCATGAGACGTGTCTGTTTGCCAGTGGAGCCAGGAAGAGAAACCTCTGTTGTGGGCCGAGACCCTTTACATAATGATTTTGCTCTCAGCCCAGGTGAAAGTTCAGTGAGATTACAAAGCATTCTGGGGAAGTGGAGCAAGGATTTCTAGGGATTGAAGTCCTGAATTCAAGTATCCATTTTTACACCAGCTCCTTTGGTATGAGACTATTATGTCCCATCCATTCACATTTTTACAAATACAAGAGGTGAGGATTATAATTGCACTTCACTTCAGCAACTAAATTGGACCCGTTACCTCTTGTTACAAATAACTCAGAAGTAGGCAAAATAATCAGTCAGAGTTTTTGAAAAAAAATCTAAAATTCATGTTTGAAGACCACTTAAAATTAATTTAAGATATTTATCTCATTAAATTCTTCCAAAGTTGTTATACAATAGTAACCAGTTTTTATGAAGTCCATCCATCATCTATATGACAGTTAACAAGTGTAAAATGGAAGAAAAGGCCGTTTATGGGCTTTAAAATATTTTGTTCTGTATAGTTATAGGGGAAAGGTAACAGAATATAATAGTAGTTAAAATACAGTAGATTAAAATGATTCAGTGTGACAGAATAGTATTAATCAGATTAATATATGAATTTAAAACAACAAAATTAAATCATAAATAAAACAATCAGCAAAATACAATAAAATACAGAGACATTCATAAAACAATGGAGTCTGGAGAGGCTTAAAAATTTCACCTGCAGACTCTTTAAAGTTCCTTTCTCTATCCATTTAGATTCCTTTTGTCAGAGCTCTGAAATTTCCCATAGCAAGGGAGAACATGATTTTGTGGAATCCCAAACTGTATGAATCTTAGAGACTGGGCAGGTCCAAATGGCAAAGGGTTGTAGGGAGATGAATTTCTCCCCTGAATCTCAGGCAAGATAAGTGTAAAGATCACTGCATTCATGAAAAAAAACTCCCCAAACTGGAAGCTGTTGGAAATAGGTAATTCATTACTCTTTCAAAGAGTGTACCATGCTTATAATTTACTTCCTGTTTGAAAGAGTAACTTACTTTCTTCCCTTCCCACCCAAGGTAAAATGCCATGTGGCTCCAAGAACTCCTAGCTTCTTGGTGGCAACAATCAGCAGCCTAGCAGGATCAGCAACAGTGGTCAGAGTCAAGGTCAGGACAGAGGCCAATTCAGGAGAAGGAATAGGAGCAGGGACAGAGATCAGGAGGAAGATTGCCAGGGCCAGGGACTGGGGACAGGAGTAGGAGTAGGAGCAGGCAATATTAGCTACAGCAATGCCAGAGGTAGTAGTGAGGAAAGCTGGTTCTGGCTAATGGATGAGAAAGAGATGCCAAGAGTCTCAAACTAAAACCACTGGGCCAATAGGGAGAGCAACATGGCAAAAGGTAGGGACAGCAGAAGTAAAGAAGTAGTTCTGAAGAGAGTTTGGAGTTGTCTTAGAGTTGGGGGGGACAGTGAAAATCATGTGGCTTAAAAAGTTACTATCTAGGCTATTTTTTAAAAAAATTGAGTAGTTTTTCTCCAACTAGTGGTTGCCAAAAATGTAAAAATTAAAACTATATCTCAATAATAACATATTATATTTTAGGAGATTTCTTAATGATCATTAGAAATCAAGAAATAAAGAGGATACAAAATAAAGACCACATGCCCATGGCTGATTAGCCAGTTTAAAATCCCCACTTTTACCACTGCCACCATGCTCCTTGCAAGCCAAAGAGTCTGGGACCTTCCACATCATTGCCTAATATCCCCTGTTTACAGGAAATACATAATGACAGGAAGTCAGTGAACTCATAGGAAATGTAGTTTTTTTTAGAGTAACAGATTTTTCAATTATACATTAGTGCCAAATCTATTATGCTTCAGCTAATTTTTTTAAAAGACAAGCATAGCAATTATAATCTCAGAAAAAGAAAAAAATAGACCTAATTAAAAGGGACAAACAGGAAAATTGTATCTTGCTTGCAAGAAGCATAGAAAATAAAGTAATATCAATTTTTTTAAATACATATATACCAAACAGCATAGCATTAAAATTCTTAAAGACAAAGTTAAATGAATTAAAGGAGTAAATAGAAAATATAACTACCCTAGTAGGAAATTTCAACTTTCCCATCTCAGAGGTAGATAAATCTAACCATAGAACAAATAAGAAAGAAGTCAGTAGATAAATAATATCGTGGAAAAATATTAGCTATAATAGACCTCTGGAGGAAACTGAATGAGAATAAATAGGAGTATATCTTTTTCTAACTATACATGGCACTATCACAAAAATTTGCTCATTAGTGTATAGAAACCTCAAAAAAGAATTCAATAAAGTAGAAGTTAATACTTTTCAGACCATAATACTGTGAAGATTACATTTAATAATAGGCTATGAAAGCACAAATTTAGAGTTAATTGGAAACTAATTAATCTAATCCTAAAGAATGTGTGGGTCAAAGAAGAAATCACAGAACTAATCATTAATTTTATTAAAGAGAATTAGCAAAATGAGGTAACATCCCAAAATTTGTGGGATATAGCTAAAATAATAGGGATAAATGTTTATATCTTTATGTATATATCAATAAAAGAGAGAAAGCAAATGAATGAACTGAGCATGCAAGGAAAAAAAAACAAGAAAAGAGAAAAAATCCCCAATTAAACAGCAAAAAGGAAATTCTGAAAATCAAAGGGGAGATTAACAAAACTGAAAGAAAACCATTGAATAAATAATAAAACTAGGAGCTAGTATTCTGAAAAATGAAATTGATCAACTATTGGTTAGTTTGATTAAAAAAGGAAAGAAGAAAGCCAAATTACTACTCTCAAAAATTAAGAGTGAATGCACCTCCAATAAAGATGAAATTAAAGTAATTATTGAAGTTATTTTGCCCAAATAGACTTCAATAAAACTAACAATATAAATTAAATGGATTTATAAAACTGAGCCCATATTAACTCAAGAAAGAATAGATAATTAAAATAACTCTATCCTAGAAAAAGTAATTCAAGAAACCATTCAATAAACTTTCTAAGGAAAAAAAAATCCCTAGCTTGGTTGGATTTAAAAGCAAATTTTACCAAACATTTTGGAGTGTGTGCAGTGTTCAGGGAAGACTAATGTCTCTGGTATGAGGGCTTGGCAAGACCTTTTTTGTTCCAGAGTTACTTTTCTCTTTTGTTTTCCTTCTGCTACCCAGCTTTCAATGGTGGCTTGAAAAATATGTAGCATGCACAGTGGATCTTGGCAGGTGGGCTAAATTAAATTGAGGGTAATTGACAATCCCCAAAGTCACTGATGAGATAGGGGAGTAGGGAATGTCAACCCTAAGCACATGAAAGCTTCCCCAGTGTAATAGACAAATGTGAAAGATTTGATCCAAGAGGGAAGCTGAAACAGATAATGTAGAGCACTTAAAGTTTGGTTATACATCAAAGACAACAAGCATATCTACTTCATCCCATGTCATCCCTTCTTGTCTTCACTTTTGTATGGCCATTGGACTTCAGTGACTGAGAGTATGAGGCTCACAACTTTGCATAATTTTGCCTTATATCCAATTTACATGTAATTCACAAGGCAACATTTATACTAGTTTACCTTTTATGATTTTTCTATTTTACTATCTCATGATTTTCTTATTTTACCACTACCTTAAAGTCTTGTGTTGTCCAAAAAGTGACAAAGCAGAAGCATGGATTTGGCAGCCCCATATATGAACAGCCTTTTATAAAGATTGCACTGTTCACCTACTATCATGTTGAAAGGGTTAAAAAAAGGTGCCCTAAAAATTATCTGCTTCATACAATCTATCACCTGCTCACTGAATCAGAGAGGATCCTACCTTGCAGTAGAAACACAAAGAAATTTACAAAAAAATTTTGCAAAGATAATTTCACTCAACATCGGTATATATATATATATATATATATATATATATATATACTTATGAACAACATGAAATACAGTAGATTTGAATGATGAAAAGCTCTTGGTGCAAGAGAACTCAGCTGATAGAACATCGAAATAGCAACTCTGACTGAAACAAGACTGGCAAATGAGGGCCAGTTTATTGAAGCTGGACCTGGACACATGTTTTTCTGGAGTGGTCACCATGATGAGGACCACTGTGAAATGGGTGTAGGTTTTGCAATCAAATCTAATCTAGTGAACAAGCTCTTTTGCTTCCCAAAAGGAATGAACAGTAGGCTCATGACAATGTGACTGCCTCTTGTAGGAAAAATGTCATGCCACTTTCATTAGTGTGCATTCTCCCATCATGAGGAATCTAGGTGAAGTCGAAGAAAAATTTCATAAAAATCTAGAGACCCTCATTAACAGTGTACCAAAAGAGAATAAGATAATAACTTCTGGTGGCTTTAATGCCAGAGTAGGGACAGACTGTGAGATAGACAGAGAGAGTCTTTGGAAGAATGGAATAAGGAACAGAAATGGTCACTTCCTACTCATGACCTTTTCATCACCAAAATTGTCTTCCATTTACCTAAACACAATAACACTTCATTGATATATCCTTGAATCTTTGGCACTCAATAGATTATATCATTTTATAGAGAAAAGACAGAGAGGATATGAGAGTGATGAAGGCAAATGTGTCATTTAGAGTGACTTAGACTTATTCTCTTTAAGCTAAGCATTCAAATTAAAAAAAAAAAGTAGCAGCCCATCAGCAAGATGACTATGAGAAGACAATGTCAACAGATGAAAGAGCTTCTTTGTTCAGGAGCTACTTTTTAATGACTTGGAGGAAAAGCTGAGCCAACATACAATTGGTAACAGGGGAGCATAAAAGGAGTAGGCAGATTTCAGAGTTTGTTTTTTTTTTTAACAATACCACATTTATTCATCTTTATCAGAATACTTTCAAACATCAGGATTGTAATTATAAAAATTATGGAGATATTCAGAAGGGACAAGATGAAAAAAAATCTCATTTTTCATTTAGTAGCTTCTGAATTTCCCCACGGGTTATCCTCCAGGAGATCAAGTATGCCTCCATTGTCCCTCTCTGTAAAGGAAAAGGAAATATGTTGCTCTGTGACAGTCACAAGAGTCTCTTTATTATTGATTGCTGGCAAGATTCTCATCAGAATGCTCCTCAATAGGCTGATCTTTCACTTGGAAGAGAGCCATATACACAAGAGCCAATGTGACTTCAGAAAGGGCTGAGGAATGGGTGATATGATGTTTGTTGCCTTACAACTGTAGGAGAAATGCTAAGAGAAGAACGGTCTATGAACAACATTCATTGACCTGACCAAGTCTTTTGATACTGTCAATCATGAGGCCTTGTAAAAGGTTAGGGTAAAATGTAGTTTCCCAGAGCAGTAAATCAGTATTATATACCAGCTCCATGATTAAATGCTTAACATGGGTTCTGAAAAATGGACAATGTTCTCATGCTTTCCCAATCATCAATGGGATATAATAGGGCTGTATGCTTTACTCCTATACTTTTTTTCATGATGTTCTCAGTGATGTTATTGGACACCATCATTTAGGATAAAAATTGTATGAAGATCAGCTACCACACTGCTGATAAACTATTTAGCTTGAAAAGGCTACACCTCAAGATTTAAGTAGGACAGTTGGTGCACATCTTTCTGTTCACTGATGATTGTGCATTCAATTGCAGTCTCTGAGACCAAAATGTAACTGAGTACAGATTGATTTCTCTCCCTGGTTAGGCTAATTTGAGTCTGACAATTAACATGAAGAAAATAGAGCTTCTCCACCAGCCAACACTGTTCCACCCATATGTGGGTGTAGTAGTAGTAGTAGTCTCTTGGTAACGGAGGATGACGATTATCTTTGTGCGTTTTCATCTATGGTGTATAGATGAGTGTGCACTTGTGTGTAAAGGAGATTTAAGTGGAAAAGTCGATGCACAGAGACAGTCCCCCTCTCTCGGCGTTGGAAGCCTGGGTCCAATGGCAGGAAAAGTCGTTACACCTGGAGACTTCCTCAGCTGCATTGGATGGCCGTGTTGTCCTTTGTGCTCCAACACGCCCTAAGCACTCCACAATGCTTTGCTGCGTCGCCATCTCAGCCATTGAACCTTCTTATTGGTTTCTTCTGTCTGTTCTGCCGAAGCAGTCTTCACATGCTGGGTGAGCAAAGCCTTAGTTCACCAGGGGTATGCCCTATAATGTGGAATTAAAGGTTATAGTAAATGGCTAAATGCTGTAGACAAGTTCATTTACCTTAATATACTTTCCAGAGACATACACATAGAGGATGAGACTGATGCACACAATGCCAGTTAACTCAGTTTTGGGGAGGTTCTGAAAGAAAGTATGAGAGAAAAGAGATATTAGGCTGCCTATCAAACAGAAAAATTGCAGTGCTATTGGGCTGACCTCATTGTATGCCTGTGAAACATGGACAGTCCACCAGCAAAATGTCAGAGGATTGAATCTCTTCCATTTTAATTATATTAGAAATATTCTGAAGATCACCTGGCAAGATAAGGTTCTAGACACTGATTTTGAGTTCCTTTCTCAAGCTGAACTACCAAGACTTCAAACTCTATTAAAGACACAAAACTCTGATGGGCTGGCTAAGCTGTTTGCAGTGTCAAATGTATGTTTGCCTAAAAGACAATTTTACAGAGAATTCATGCAAGGCAAACACTCACGCTGAGGTGAGAAGTGATACAAAAACACTCTAAAGAGTTCTCTAAAGAACTTTGTTATTGATAGAGAAACATGGGAGACAGTAGCCCAGGACCAACCAGCATGGCAGACCCACATCAAAGAAGGTTCTCTGTTCCAAAAGCAAAGAATTAAAAGACTTCAAAAGAAACATGATATGTGCAAACTTAGAGACATTTCTATTCCAAATATTCATATGAATTATTTGTGTCCAACCTGTGAGTAGAGCCTTTTAAGTCCATAATTGTTCTGATTAGCCACAGGAGGTCACACTATGCATTGAACCCCATATAGTGATGTTAATTTGGTCCTCTTCAAATTTGAAGGACAAATTAACAAATATTTAAAGAATAATTAATCCCTCTACTATAATACCCACACTTTGCTAAATAGCTGTGTAACTGGTACTAGGTAAGTCACTTAACCTCTCTGTAATAGCCTGCTATTGTTATCTACCTCAATGTACCTCCCCATGCCAATCTATCCTCTATTCAGACACTTAAGTAATTTGCCTAAATTGTATATTCATTCATGTCAAATCTACCCACATATTCAATAAACTCCAATGGTTTCCTATTGCCTCCAAGAACAAATATAATATATTTTGTTTGGCATTCAAACCCTTTCATAATAGAGCCCTCTTCTATGATTCCAGTTTTCTTAAGCCTTACTACCTGACAAGTAGTCTTTGACCTAGTGACGCTGGTCTTCTGACTGTTCAATAAAAAGGCATCTCTCATTCTCAGCATTTTGTTCATCTAAACCGTATGACACAGGGGTACAAGTTTCCCTCTGGATACCCCAAACTCCAGAAGTGTTCTAGGTCAAAGGGGACATAATAAATTCCTTTCTAGGTGCATCACCGCCCACTTTGGGCTTTCCCTAGATCTTCAATTCACAAAGATATGAACTTCCTGGTTCCACTCTGATTTGCATTGAGTGGTATCTAATCTGGTCATCCTTTGAATTCCACAGATCATCCCTTATACTCCCAACCTCAGTGAAATACCTCATTCCAGATTCACCCCATCCCACCCTTCCTAATCCTGTAACCCCTGTAGTCAAAAGAGTATATATAAAACACAGAACACATCTCCTCTGGAAGGCAGTGTTCCACCTGTGCACTGTCTCCCTGGCCTCTCAACATGAATTCCCAATTAATAAATTTCTCTTTATTTTTAGAGTAAGTTTTGGAGTCTTGTATTCTTTCAAAGGGTAACCTGTCCCTAACCAGGGGTTTCATCTCAAAGCTCTCCCACAATGCTTATGCCTAAAATGATCTTCTTCCTTTGCTCTGACTAGTAACCTCCTTGACTTTCTTTAAGTCCCAGTTGATATTGCACTTTCTACAAGAAACCATACCAACACGTTTTGATTCCAAGGCTTTCTCACTTTTAATAATTATTCTCTTTTTATCCTCTATATACCTTGTTTTGCATATATTTGTTATCATGCACTCTCTCCCATCAGATTATAAATTCTTAGAAGAAGGATGTCTTTTGCCTTTCATTGTATACCTAGTGCTTAGCACAGTCTCTTGCATATAATAAGCAGTTAATAAGTATTTATTGACTGATATATATATATATATATATATATTAGCAAACCTTGTGAAAGAGTACACAGTTCTCAGAGTATAGCTCTGCCTCCTACCAGTACACATGGTGACTAAGATAATCTGCTACTGGAAATCTGTGATGACATAGAATGAAGAAACAAAATTCTTTACTTCATAGAAACCCAGGCATTCTGTGACCAATTGTAGCCTACTTGCTGCATGAGAAAAGCTGAAGAAATTGAAAACATTTCAAATCTATATTTTATGAAAATCCTTTAAATGTTCCCTTATAGTAAGAGATGGCAAAAGTAAGATGTTTATGAATATTTTTTATAAATGATAGACACACATGAATTTTGTGGCATGAATCCAATTGAAAGACAACTGTTCCAGAACAAAGTACCTTAAAATAATAAAAGCTAGCATCTGTTCTAACCATCACAAATAAATGCTTTCCTTCACTATATTTAACAGGAAGTAAAAAGGAAAACATTTTCATACCCAATACATAATATTTCATGCTATGACCATACAATGTTAAGAACAATAAAAGAAAATCTAGAAGTCCCTAGGACTGTTCCTATGAACAAGTATTTAATAATAGTACATGTGACTTGAGAAAATTATGGAAGATTCATAAAAAGAAATTAGGTGATGATAATAGGATCTGAAGAGTTTATTCAAATGACAATTGAAAAACTACACTGCTTAAAGCAACAAAAAAGAAACATGTAAAAGAACCTCCAGAATAAAAGTCTATAATAATCCCCTACCTTAAGCAACCATTGCAAGTGAAAGTTAAAGGATAAGAAGAAAAAAGTACCTATGAAGAGTCAAAGAATAATTATCAATAAAAAGATATGCCAAAATTTTTGCAATGTGAAATATTATAAAAGAGAAAGAACCATTGAAAATAAAAGCTATTGACTTCTGGGTTAAGATGGCTGTTGTGGAAAAGCTGGACTCTCTCCTCACCACCGACTGATATAGACTACCGCAAAAGGCCCCCCAATAAAAACCCAACAAATTCAGATGAATGAAGGAACTGCACAGTAGGGTGAAGCATTGAAGGTATGTGGGATTTGGTCATTTCCATGCTACAAGGGGGTGAAATAGCTCCCACAAAAACATGAACTGATCAACCCTCCCCCACCACATCTACAGAGCCAAAATCAAAGCCAGCAAGCCAGAGTCAGAGTCAGCATGCCAGAATCAGAAAGAGAGAGCAGCAATCTTTAGCTCCATGGGAGCAAAATAAGAACATTAGGGATTTAGCCCTGAGAGCAGCTAGACTTGAAACCCCAGGAGGCTGAAAAGTACAGACTTTGTACAACAACATAGTGATGGTCAAGAAATACAACCTTCAACCACCAAGAAGAACAAGAGAAAGGCACTGACCCTGGCTAATTTTTATGGAGAAAAAATCCAGACTACAGAGGAAACAGCAGAAGATGACAAACAAGTAAATGCATCCAAACATTCCAAAAAAATAGAAATTGGCCATAATCTCTTAAATAATTTAAATCTGAGATTATGAGAAAGATGCATGTGTTTTGGCAAGAAAAGCAGAAAATAGTTCAAAAAGAAAAATAACAGTTTAAAAGACAGGAACTCCCACTTGGAGAAAGAAGCTCAGAAATCAAATGAAATGATAAATTACAGACCAAAAAGGACATGATGGAAAACCATTGAACAACAATGACAAAAAAAAAGATATTAAAGCTTCCTTGCTAAAATTGAAAAAGATTAATAGAAGTTACCAGAATATGAGATAAACAATTAAGTTTTATAGCAAAAATTTTACTTTACAAAGCACTATCTGTGGCTGAAAACATATATATGTACATCTATCTAGATATACACAAATCTATATTAAGATACATAGTGATGCCTTGGTGTTCGTGATTCATTTATCCAGATGGTATATCAAGTACCCAAAAGGTTGAGTACCAAATGAATTTTTCCCATAAGGAATAATGTTCATTTTTATTAATCAATTCCAGACAACCAGGAAACCCAGATTTTATAAAGTATTACATGAATTAATGGATTTGTATTTTGCTAAATAAACATTAATAATATATAGGCATAAATAAAAACAATAATTAAATTAAGTTAAATAATTTTAACCTTACCTATATTGAAAGGAATTCACAGCCTAAGGCGATGATTGGGATGGGTATAAGAATTTAAAATTTAGCTTTATGCAAACTATGAGAATCCTAAAGTAGTATTGTGGTTTCCAATTTTAAAATATTATAGCTTAAGTCAAAATTACTTTCAGCAGCTTTGTTTACAATGAGGTGGAAAGAATGAAAGTGGAAAAATGTAGATAAAGAGACAAAAAGTACTGCCTAGCTACAAATACACTAAATTTAATCCTAATATCTCCAGACCACAAATGCAAATTTGAAAGTGAATCTCACCAGAATCCAGTCTTAATTAGGATGCCAAAATTTGAAGAACCAGGAGATGCTGAAGAATCTGCTGAGAACCTTCAATGCACATGAGGCTGACTTCCAAGAATCATATTAGAACTCATGCTGAAGAGCATATCCCACAAAAACTCCAAAGATCTCCTCACCAAAGAACCAAGGAAGGGATCACTCCACTCACCACCTCAAGCTGACACAGGATCCAGGGAAAGAGTCTCCTCCTCCAGTCCAGCTCACCAACACATCAGAGAGAATCACTGAATCCTTGAGTTGGCCTTTACTTCCTGTTGCTCCCCCGCTTTATGGGAACCAATCGCAATCTTTCCGTTTGCCTAGCACTGCCCCATGAAGGGTGGGGGGTGGGTGACCTTCAGAGGTTTGAGCTTACTCTAGTAAGTGACTCATGAACTCTTTTTCTTAGTATAAAGTAGGGGTACTTTAAGTTTTTGATTTGATTAGCTAAAAATAGACAAGGGGAGAGTTAATCCTATCTTCAAATCACTGCTGTGATTCTGTGGGAGATTAGTCTCCCTAATGAATCATTTAACATAACTAGCTTATACCTCTAAAGATCTTTTAGCTAAAGGTGCATAGAATATTGAACTTTCTAAGACAAAACTATAGTAGTTGGAGATAACAGGGAAACAGGAGAGATAGACAGACAGACAGACAGACAGACAGAGAGAGAGAAAGAAAGAGAGAAATCAATGTTTGCTGGTTGCATTGACAAAAAGCCAATTAGAGGGCAGTCCCCTTTGGCATGAGTTTACATTCAGAATAAATGATATATTCAACTCCCTTCAGTTCAATAAAATATATCCCAAAGTTTATTCTGGATCTTCTGATGCAATTTAGATTTCTTTATGGCACTTGATCCAAACAGTTCATTTTCTTGATTTGGGGAGTTAGGGGGCTTCTTTTCCTGAACTTTTTCTGAAAAAATTTTAAGTTTTGGAATTTACAAAAATTATACAATCCCCCCTGAGGAGGATGTTGACCAACACCTGGATCACCTCAGGATATATGGTTGAGTTATGGGTTCTGTGAGTTGTCAGAAGAAAATCAAAACCATAAAAAAAAAAACAAATAGAAGAAAAAACAAATTTGGGGAGAAAGAAAAAAATTCAAAATCAGAACCAAAAAATCAAAATCTATGTATATAAAAATTTCTGAGAAAATAAGAATAAATCCCTAACAGGTTCTTAAATCAGGTTCCAATTAAAGTCATATATGTCCTACAAGACTACAGGACAATTGAAGTAATATTGTAATTATCCATTAGCAGCTAGGACTACAGAAAGTTGCCATACTATTAGAGAAAAAAAAATTATTGTCTGGAAGAGGAGTCTGCTGTGAATCTGAAATCCCATACCCCTTATGTTTTTGATATTATATTCGATTTATTCTATAATTCTATAATACTCTATGGCTTTTTTTTACTAACATTGCAAACCCCCCCTACCACCACCATCCTAGTTGGCTAAATTGTATATCCTTCTCATCTGAACTCATGTGACACTGGACCAAAGACTTCAGTTTAATCCACAAGTTTCTGCCTCATAACTGTTCAGAACAGCCTCTTTTTATGCTGACGTCTGCTGAATCATCATGGCATGTAGTACATTCATGCTAAAGGTAGAGGTTAGGTCAATGGCATGACTGGCCAGTGTGGGGAGTAAGATACACGGACCAAGATACAGGACCCAGACACACTGGACAATTTATTTGAGTTGGATAGCACTTTACTACTGACATCACCTCTGTATGACTGGCTATATCCAGGTTCCTTCTCAATGCTTGAGGTCTCCTATTGCCAATCAGCATACAGTTTATTATAAGACAGGCCCTCTACCAATAAACATATTTCTTTTTGGCTTAAACACTTTGCTTTATGTTTGGTGTCTCTGCTATAAGGGTTAAAATAGGGATTTTGACTAAATAAGAGAGTAGCTTTTAATAATTTAAGTTTTAATGAAAATATAGTAGAGTTATAAATTAATATTATCCCTTTAAGAGATAACTTCTAGCAGCTTTTAATAATTCAATGATTTAGTTTAATTAAAATAGAGATAGTAAAAGAATATAGTAAAATGAATATTATAAAGGAGAGAAATATAGGAAAGAGGTAGAGAAAGAAAATTTCCTAATATCTATACTAGTTATCCTATAATTACCTATAATTACTACCTAAAACTGCCTATATCTACCTATAACTGCCTATAACTACTACTAATATTAACCACCCAATTGTAAAAATGGATTTGAACTCTGGACTTCAATCCCCACAAGCCCTTGCTCCACTTTCCCAAAATGCTTTGTAATCTCACTGAATTCTCAGGTGGGCTGAAATCAAGAAGGGATTTAAGCTGATTGCAAAGGCTTTTTTTTTTTTTTTGGGACTTCCATTTTGGAGCAGACAGGGCTCTTCCATGATATGAGATTATCTTGTCTAGACCTTTCTGGCCTAGGCACATGTTTCTTATCCTGTATTTTCTTTCATCCTTAATCTCTAATAAACCTCATAAAAATATAATACTCCTTATAGAGAGAAACTAATTCCTATCTGCCTCAGTCTCCCTAAATTTTAATTGTTACAGTTGGCGACCTAATGGGAGAAAATACTCTCAATCTTCTGATTCTTTTTTGGTTTTAAGTTCAGCTTTTAATAGCTAGTGCATAGAAATTTTTTTGAACCATTTTTCTCTGGCCAAGGTTTTTTACCCTCGCAAAGCTGCTGCTAGTTCCAGACATTAGCTCCCAGCCCTGCCTGCCTGTTTGTTGTTTGCCTCTCACCTGGTTCCTGGCTGCTTCTCCCTGCTTTCTTGCATTCCTGCCTGCAGCCCCTGATCCAGATCTGTTGCGTTTGCTGCCCACCTGGCCCCTTGCTGCTAAGTTCTGCCTGCCTGTTTCTCCTGCTGCTGTTCCTGACCTCTCTCTCACTCACCAGGTCCCTGATTAACCAAGATTTTGACCACCTGGTGACCTGCCTTCCCAGCAAACCCAGATCCTTGGAGCAGATTGCTCAGGACTCATTTCTACCAGCTGGTAACAAAACAGGGGGTGGGAGTATTGGCTCCACGTGGGTGACCTGGGCTCCACGTGGACTGGGGAAGGAGGAGGTATCAGAGGAGGGGAGAAAAAAAAGGGAGAGGAGAAGATTTTTGCAAGCAGGAACTTAAAAACAATGGCTATTAAAAGGATGTCTTTTAGTTGCATTGATCCTTTTATTGACTTCACCTGCGTTACTTTTAGCTAACTTTGGGGAAAAAAACTCTGCTTCTCAGTGAATTGAGAGCCAGGCCTAAAGAAATGAGGTCCTGGGTTAAAATCTGGCCTCAGATACTCCCCAGCTGTGGGGCCCTGGACGGGTCCCTTAACCCCCATTGCTTAGCCCTTACTGCTCTGCTTTCAGACAATAGACATTTAAATGGATAATTAAAAACAAAAACAAACAAACAAACAACCACCCAAAGAACTTTGAAGACAGAGGTTATATTTTAAGGCATTTCAGACTCCAATGGTTTATAAAAAAAAAAATCTCTGTATTTCTATTGCATTTTTTGTTTAAGGTTTAACTTTGTGATTTTAAATTCATATGTTACTAGATTCAACATTATTCTGTTACACTGTTTATTTTTAATGTACTGGGTTAACTACTGTTAAATTCTGTTGCTTTTCCTCTATAACCATATATTGAAAAAAATATCATTGTAATAATTAAGCCCATATATGAAAAACAGCTTTTTTTTTCTATTTTTGCCTTTGTAAATTGTCACATAGAAGATAGATGGACTTCAAAACTGGTTACAATTGCTATAACAACCTTTGGAAAATTTAATGTGCTAAATATCTCAACTGATTTTAAGGGTTTTTAAAATATGATTTTTGGAATTTTTCATAACAATCTCTAGTTATTTTTGCCTGCCCCTACCACGAGGTAAGGCCTATAGCGGAAGTGAAATACAATTATAAACCCCAACCTTCCCACATGTGAATGGAAGTTGGGAAGTTAATCTCAGGGCATTTGTACCCCTAAAAAGCCTCCAAAAAAGGATCACCCCTTTATTTATACTCTTCAGCTCACTACTTAACTTCCACCATAATGATATTTCTTCATGATGTTCTAAAACCAAGATGAGTTTTACTTTGTTTAAAAATATGTTTAAATACCAAGGTTGAAAGATTGCTATGATTGTAAAAAATTGTGACAAATATCCATCAATTCATAGGCTTTTAAATACCATACAGCAACTCCTGTAAATATGATAGTGTGTTTGTTTGCTATTGTAATTAATTGGGCTATTGAGAATTTTGAAGATATTGATACTACATATTTGTACTACTATTCTTTAAAAATGAAAAATGTTACCTTGTTCAATTCATTTGCCTTCTAAATCACAGTGATCATGGCCAGACATGAAGAGGAAAAGGATCTCATTTTTGGTGAGAAAGCCTTGCTTTTTATATTTTCTTAGCTTAAACAGAGTGTCAATGATTATAAGCTATATTTTTGAATTTTTAAAGCTCTTTTATTATTACATTTTTCTCACATGTGCAATATATCTTTTCAGGTTTTTTTATATATTTTTCTCTCTTTTTTATATTTGAAGCACATGTCACCAGCATTAAGATTTTCTTTAACCTTTTGATTTTTCAGTAATATAAGTTTAAAATACATTTGTCAGAGCATGCCCAAAAAGCTTGTGACTATAAAAATGATGCCACTAATTATTTAAAAAATTATGGGACTTTGCTTAATGATTCTGTCTGATTCCAGGACAAGATATACACACAAGTGCCATTGCACAGGGCCAAAAAAAAGCCAATCCAGGATGGATTGATGCACTTCTAGGCCAATACAAAGGTCTTGAACCTAGTGTGAAGACTCGAGGTTACTGTGTTTAACACGCTAGACATAGGCTTTCCTTGTGTCCACACTCACTCTGAAGATACTTACAGATGAGTATCCCCAAACTTGGCTCCTATTTGGCTTCTATAATCTGGTCCCCTTTTCTGCCTTTCATAGTGTGGTACCTTTCTGTAGTCCTGGCTATTGACTGGGTAAATGCATCATTGCTTAGATCATTTTGATTGGGCCCTGATTCAAGGACCTGTTATAGATTTATTTTTCTTTTTACTTGGAATTTTTACACATGAGACTTTTTTAGCCTATATTTTCATCCAGAAATTTTTTTTCTTTTTTCTTTGGATTTTTCTGATATCTTTTTCATTTCTCTTACCAATTGATTCATATACCTCATAACTCAGCCATGCATCCCTAAGTGATTTTTCAATCACCCTCTTAATGGGGGAATGTAAAAAATATCATTATTTAAATTGCAAAGTTTAAATTCCTTTTGAGAAGAATTTTATGTAAAGAAGATGCTACTTCCCTGAATCCAGAAACTGAACTGTTGGAGAAGCATCCAGACCACAAGCTGCACAAAAATGAACTTTGGATGTGGTTGATTGAACATTTATTTGTACTTATACTTTCATGCCAAAGGTGACTGCCCCCTAACTGGCTTTCTGTCAATGCGTCCAGCCATTATTGGTTTTGTTCTTTTTTTCTCTTATTCTCACATTATTGTAAACTTTTAAGTTGATTATGTTTTTATCCTTTGGGGAAGTCCTCCCCATATGGTCAAACGAGGGAATGTAAAAGTGGAATTGAACTCTGGACTTCAATCCCCACAAGCCCTTGCTCCACTTCCCCAAAATGCTTTGTAATCTCACTGAATTCTCAGGGGGGCCGAGATCGAGAACGGATTTAACCTGACTGCAAAGGCTTTTGGGTTTTTTTTTGGACTTCCATTTTGGAACAGACGTGGCTCTTCCATGATGTGAGATTATCTTGTCTAGGTCTCTCTGGCCAGGCACGTGTTTCTTATCCTGTATTTTCTTTAATCCTTAATCTCTAATAAACCTCATAAAAATATAATACTCCTTATAGAGAGAAACTAATTTCTACCTGCCTCAGTCTCCCTAAATTTTAATTGTTACACAATCCAGCCCAATCAAAACCAACCCAATCAGTATTTAATCCAACCCCAATTAGGTTTGTCAACGAAGACCAATCCCCACCCAGAAAAGATCAAAAAGTCCTCTAAAGGCTAAAGTCAAAAAGCCTTCTTAGTAAGCTCAGGTCTGCCTTTATATTCCAGTAACTAAACACCAATCACCAACCCAACTCACTCTCAGCAGCCAAGTTCCTCCCAACTGCCAGCCCTAACTGTCAGCAACTGACCACCTTTCTTCTCCCTCACTTCCTGTCTCTATGGTTCCTCCTTCTTGTTTCTATGGTTTCTACTTCCTGTCTCTGGTTTCTATTTCCTGTCACTGTGGGCTGGTTAATCCTTTCACATCTCTATGGTAAGAGGACCTCCAAATCCCCCGTTAAATTAAAGAATTCTTTTTTACACAACTAATAAATTTTTACCACACTGCTTCCATGATATATGAGAAAAACTGCCCTTTTTGTTTCTCTTTCTCTTTTTTGTCCCTTATCACCATTGAACTCTGCTTAAAGTTGTGTTTTTTTTTTTTAATTCCATCCATTTTGCAGTTATTTCCTTGATTAATGAATCAGGGACATACTCTTTTGCCTCCTCACCATAGCCCAGACCATGGACAGAGTTACGATATCTTCCAAAACTGATGTATGCTCAGTCTCAAAATCTTCAAAGTCCCTTTGAGTTACAGCTTCTGGACATAACTTTCTCTAGGCAGAGTTCATGGTAGAGTTAGAGACTTCCCCTAGGCTTAATCAATAAGATGAAGGCAGTGGAGGATATTGAAATGACTTCCAGAATTCACAGAGACAACTCTGAGAAAAAAAATTCAAAATGTCACAAAAAAACACAAAAAGTGAACACAAAATTTAACATGGTTCTACATTATAGGAGAACTATGCTGATACTAAGATAAGATCCTTTGTTTCACCAAGAGAGGGCATATAGCTTCCTGAGATTAAGATACCAATAAAGTTGTCTAGTGCCAAGCAAACAGCAAATACTCCATAATTTTTTCATCAAAATGCATTGAAGTCTATATTTAGAGTTCTAAGGTTTAATATATATCAAATAGATCCAAAAGATGTTTATATAGAAATTTATTTCTATATGTTGGCTAATATCTGAGAACTAAATCAAAGGATGTTCCATGTATGACATCTACAGTAATTCAACTAAGTCAGCTAACAGAATGTCAGCAAAGGATTGTGAAGTTTTCTACAGCTAGGTGGTTTACTGATTCGAATTCTAGACCTTGAGTCAGGATGACTCATCTTCCTGAATTCAAAACCAGCCTCATATACTTACTAGTTTTGTTATTCAGGATAAGTCCCTTAACCCTGGTAGCCTCAGGTTCTTTGTCATAAAATGAATTGGAGAAGGTAATGGCAAACTATTTGAATATTTTTGCCAAGAAAATCACCAAAAAAAGACTCTGAAATCCTCAAAAAACAACTCAGCAATAAGACTTCCTGAATCCAGGCCCAGGGCTTTATCAATATGCCACTCAGTTACCAAAATAATTCTAATAGGAAGAAAATAAAAACATAAGTCAAATTACACAAATTATGGAAATTTTGAATGTTGTTAATATAATGAAAATTTGTATAAAAGAAAGTGACAATTTTTGATTTCTCTGAAAAAATGTAAAGTAATTGATTATTTGCTTAAACTTGAATGGAGAAATTTATTTTCAAATGAAAGCCTGTTTGTATCTTAATAGAATTTATGAAATATCTATCACCAGTTAATAGAATATTAGTACCAATAATATGAGTTTACATATATTCAATAATATAAATTAACTTTCCCTGTTAGATACAGATTTTATTTGTTGTATATTTTTATTTTTCCTTTTCTCCAGATTATATTGATATAATTATTTATATTTGTTTTCTGACAAAACACTAATTGTATAAACCTGTGTGCTATTCCACAGAATATTATATGTGAAAGAATAAAAGAAAGATAGTGACTTGTCTCAGGTCTTTTTCTAGCTGAATTTCATTGAAAAGAACATAAAAAGTGATAACACTTTGGAATAAATATACATTTCATCAAATGAGTAAAATATGACTATGATAGTAAATATATATACATATAAATTTGATTTGATAAATGTAATCAAAGTTGGTTCATGAAATTTCTGAAAAGCAAGAGTGATATCAAAAGACCCCACTGGGGTTTTGTGCCAAGAATTCAACCAAAAATATTCCAATAAGGAAGCATTGAACAAAAAAAAACACAAAAAAAACAATATTGATTTGTTTGTAGAAATAACTACCTGGACTTTATAATTATTCATTTACAAAAAGTAATTATATTTTTTATCCATTCACACCACAGTATAATAAATAGAAAAGAACCATTGTAGGGAATCAAGTGGATTATTTCTCTCCCATCTCCAGGAGAAAAGCTGAAAATAGATATAAAACAAAAATAACTGAAATCAATAAAGTACTTCTGTTTAAAAATTAACTTAATACATTATCTTATTTGATGCAAACAGCATGTTACATTGAAATATACTTTGTTAAACAATTTATTTAATTCAGATACTCCTAATAAAAGTTTTCAGATGAATGTTCCCTAGTGAATATATTGCCAAGATGTAGAAATTATTTATTAGCAACTCTGTGTGAACTGAATGCCAATTCATAATAATATTGCTGATTTAGGAATGACTTTCTCTTCAAATGACTTAATATCATAAGGACAATGTCTTTCCACTGTCAAGAAAATTAATTAGTGTAGCTACTAAGTTGCATCTACAGGACAGAAAATCTGATGCATGTTGACTTCAGAAGCACTGATTTTTAAAGCACTATGTGGACCAAGAAATAGTTTATAATAGCATTAGTTGAAGTGGGTCTCATGAGAAATAACCACAGTAGCAGATCCTTTCTCAACCAAAAAAGTAGTGTTATACACTTTACTTGAAGTCAAGAGAAATTTAGCTTCAAATCTTAGGTCTGTCACTAACCACTTCTGCATGGTAAAGTTGCAAACTTCTTTGAGCTTCAGTTTCTTTGTCTCTAAAACAAAATTGATAAATAAATATTAATCATGACTATAGTTTTTAATGTCAATGATTATGTTTTTAGTTAATTTCAGATTTACTTGTTTGTATTACTTTTGTTGTTGTTATAATAATAAAGAAAACTGAATCAAAAGGTCTGGGGATTAAAAGAAAAAATAATAATTGTAAAACACAAAATGTAATTGCTCCATTCCCTAATATTTGGACCAAATAAAATATAAGTAATTTTAAAACAACCTATTAGATGGTTTTGAATATGGAAATACAGAATTTTCTGATCCAAACATAATTTTGGCACATGTTTAAAATACATGCTCAATATATGTCATGGATATGTGACATATGTTCCTTGTGCATGCCCTTTCATGATTTTTCTGGGCAAAATTTTCTCCTTATCTATGTGTCTTCCATGTATGATTCCATTGTCTCATACACATCATACATGTATGACCTCTATAAATATTTCATAGATATGTATATTTTTCATGTATGTCTTCTCTTAATACTAGTGAGTGTATCTCATGTGGTCAGGGTGATATGGTAGAGTTAGAGAGATTTTTCCTATGGCTTTAATTCCTGTCTTAGTTGATTATATTTTTTGTTCATTTATTTTTTTTAATCATGAAAATACCAACATACTAATTTAGATAATCTTCATTGTGGTAATATGGTACAATGGAATGAATTGAAGTATCATCATAAAAGCATAGATAAGTAAAGCAAAAACAAGAACATATATTAGATAATGATAGGTCCACTGAAGGAAAAGATGACTAGATTGATAGACTGAAAAATTAAAGTTTCTTTAAAGGTGATCTAGTCAAATTCCCTCATTTTACAGATAATAACAGTGAATGGTTAAATGACTTTCATTAAATCATACAGATAGTAAGAGATTTAAAAAAAGGATTTTAACTCAGATTCTCTGGCTATAAATTTTGCATTTTTGCCATCCCATAATTTTGCTAGAATTGTACCTCTTGAGGACTAAAGATGTATGTACATATATATATATACATATATAAAGTTATATATATATATGTTATATGCCTACATAAATAGATAGATAGATAGATATATACCATGTTGTGATATTTGATATGATTTAAAGTAGCATGGTAAATAATCATAGATTATATTTCTATATTGATAAAACATACACATTACTTTCTATATGTTATTCTTTTCTTCCTTACCAAAACCCTATTAGGTATTTTAGCTATTATTATGCCCACATTACAAAATATAAAACTAAGTTTTAGAAAGTCAAAGCCACTTGATCAAAACCCATTACATGCAGGATTGGGGAATGTTTGGTGGATTTAAAACATGAATTTATATTTCCTGACTCAAAAGCCAGTGCTCTGTTCACAATGACATGTTTCTACTTCAAAAATAAATGACTACCTCATACTCAAATTCACATACTTGAGAACTCTCAAAGACTCAATTCCCAATTTTGTGGCTGGAAACTATGCTAGTCTATTGGGACTGCAAAGAGTGTGCTCTGTTTTAGGTAAATTGCCCTGTATAGGAATTTGAAGAGGTTAAGTTCATTTGGGGACCATAACTGGAAAATTATGTCCACTTTGATTTGTTTTCTTTTGTTTTTTCAAGTTCATACTGTAAGGATTGAGGTACAAGGAGATAAGGAAGGGTTTATAACAAGGAATGGAGGAGGTGAAGGGACAGAGGAAATGTGGAGGGCTGGTGAGATAAAGGGAGAGGTACCCAATGGGGCTTAGAGACAATCTATGTAATTTTCTCCTTCCCTCACCCTTCAAACCCATGAGAGAGGTACCCCCTGGATACCCCAGAAAATATGTTAAGTTAAGGATGACAGGATCAGTGTCTCAATGAGCAGACTTCTAGGAAATAATGGAATTTACTTCTTTTAAGGCTTGGTTGGTATTTGGAACCCCAAAAGTCCCTCTCGACTGGCAGACTGACTGTCCCTGTTGGCTTTTGCTGTTTATATTTAACCAAAGCTCGATAGCAAGCCTAGCCCAACACCCTCTCTTTCTTTCTTCTTCCTTCAATTTGAATCTGACTGTGAGTTTCTTCAATATAAAGTTGTTTAATAATTCAAGTAATAAAAGAAGGGGGATAGGTTTGTGGGAATAGGAGACCCTACAGGTTGTCTTTGTTTCTACTTCAGCCAAAATGGCTCAGCCCCAGCATTTTTTTCTCCCTCTTCTCTAATCCCGGTCACTATCCTAAACTAAACAGATATCAAGTGTCCTTCTTGGGAAGATCAAGGGATGGAAAGGATCTTCAGGGTGACCCCATGAAGTTAAGGGATCAAACCCTTTCAGCAGCACTTGTTGTTTGTTCTTCCTTTAGTTGATGCTCTCAAGATATATATATACATCTAAATATACATACAACTAAAGGAAGATATATATCTTCTCTCTTCCAGGTAAGGGAAATGGAGACAAGGCTTTATCACCACAGTTTGGAACCTCTAGCTTGGGTCCTAGCTCATCTCTCACCAGATTTCAGAGGGCAGAGACCTTTCTTTTCAGCTTTTTCTCCCACAAACCTCTTTGCCTGCTCCAACTTCCTCTCCCCCTCCCAGCACATTCTAAACAATGGTTTCTCAATCTCAGTTTTCCTTTCCACAATACCTGTGCTGTTTATTGGCACTGATACATGGGTGCACAAGGACTAGGGTGCAAGTTTCTGACACCTATATTAGACCATTTAAAAATATCTGTGTCTGTATGTAAAAGCTTAAGGATAACAGAAAGTTAGAAAATATCTATTAAGTATTTACTACATGCCCACAAAGTTCTAAGCACTATGAATACAAATATGAAAAGATTATTCTTACCCTCATGGAACTCACATTCTAATGGAGGAAGACAATATACAAAAAATGAGGCTGAAAAGCAGGGAGATGGGAAAAGGAAGGTACATATCATGGAAGTGTTATGGAGAATTCCAAAGGAATGCCATTAAATGGGAAATGAAGAGATAGTTGGCTTTAGAATTCTATATTAATGGAGGTTTGAGGAGGAATTTATCATTTTTCCCTCCAATCAAAGAAGTCCCAGGAGCAGAGACTACTGATGGGGTGTGAATATGATAATTGATCTGATCTTGCAAAATGGCAAGGTTCCTGAAGGCACTATGGAGAAATACAAATGATTAACCTGGTACATAGCTGTGGGCTTTTAGGGCAGGGAGTGTAAAAGGAAAAGATTATGACATGTGGGGAGTTTGGGGGAAATCAAGTAAATTTCCTTGTAGACAGGCTTCATCTCACTGGGTCACTTTTACTTTAGAATTCATTGAAATTATAATGATGGAAATATAAACTAATCTCAAATGTAACATAAGAAGGATATAACAAATACTATATTGTGTTGGGCCAGCTCATTTATTGCATTTTTTCAAAATGTGATGCCTTTTAAAACATTGTTACTCATAATTCTTCTTCATCCCCCCATTATCCTTTTTATTAACCTGTCTCAACCACTATCTATATTAAGCAACTTGAAAAATATAAAGTCATGAAACTTTTATGAAGGAATTGCTTAATATACTTTTATTTACAGAATTATATATTTTTACCCTCAGGCTTTTGAATTTTTTGAATTTTTGAACTGAAACAGATATGGAATAGGAAAAATTACACCACAAGGTTTCATAAAAATGATCTTGGGTTTCTAATTTGGAAGTTGTTTATATTGCTTATTTTACTGAGGAAGTATTTCCTTAATTCTAGAAAGAAGGATTTTTTAAGGTCATGGATTACATTTTAGTCAATAATTTATAGACATTTATTGTATATTATCTAGTTGTCACAATAAATCTAATAAATTCCACAAAAGAATAGCCCACAAAGAATAAAATGAATGCTGGAAAGAGCTCCAAAAGGATAGAAAATCAAATAATAAGAAAAGGAAAGGAAAAAAAACCAGCCTAGAACAAAAGTTTACTGAAGAAAATAGTTTCCTTAAAAAAAAATACAATACCTCAAGCAGGAAGCAGGAAAATAACTCCCTATAGAAAAGAAGTAAAAAGCCTAAAAGAAGAAAATGGTTACCCCAAAATTAGGGCACACACACACACACACACACACATACACACGCACACACAGACAGACACACACACACACACACCACATGTACATTTTATAAATTAGGAAATTGAGATCTAGAAAGATTAAGAGACTCTATAAGACAAATAGCATGAGAGGTGGGATATGAACATATTTCTTCTATAATTAAAATTTTTACTCTTTCTTCTGTACCATGTTATTTCTATAATAAGGAAATTTACAATTTCAATAATATACATGAAAGATACTAGAAAGTTAGATAAGACAAAATTCTGTGACTTCGAAAAACTCACATTGTAAGAGGTAACACAATATATATGAAGAAGTGATAACCAGAGAATGGACTCAAGGATTATAAGTAGAACCAAAGGATTATAAAATCATATAAGAATTCATTTACAGTGTAATTTATTATTGTACTATATGATATATTATAACAAGAACAGAGACTAGGAATCAGTATACCTGAGTTCTTTGTTCAGACTTTTCAATGACTACTTAAATAGGCTAATGATTATCATTCCCTGGACTTTACTAGAAAGCCCTTATTGTCCCCTTCCAGTTTTAACACCTTATGATTTTAGATATGCAAAATTAATGAGTTGATATTAGTATATAGTTATAAATATAGATATATTAGAATCCTATGTAATGAAATCTCTTTGACCTAATGAGCTTATACTCAAATGGGGGATATAAAATATTGACACGTATATGAGGAATGGCCACATAATGAGTTTGGTGATTCCTTTGGTGCCAAAGATTGTGAGTATAGTCATTAAGTCATTACCTGTTTATAAGTTATATATTTTTAATTTTTAATATATATAAATGTAATAACATGAAATATATAATATAATAAAGAACTAAAAATAACAAGATTTTTCACTGCCATTCTCTCAGATCTGAAATAGAGAAGGAACTTGTAATGGAACATGTAGGAAAATCATAATACTTAACCTTTAAGAGTTTACAGTCTAATAAAATATGGGATGATAATCTTAGTTTTACTTCCCCAGGTGATTATGAAGTATTATTAACTTTAGAAGACTAGTTTAAATAAAAACTCTTCTGTGATAACATAAAGAATAAAGTATAAATGCAATCAGACCAAATATGTGTGTATTTATATGAAACACTATAGATATTTTTCTAGTTGAATTGTGAACAATGACTGTCTTTTTGCACCCTAGTTGGTGGGAAAATAATAGGAACATATCTCTATCTGAATTCATGAAAGCAAAATGTGTGTTTCCTAACTATAGTAGATAAATAAGCTAAGGTTGTGCCATTTAAGAGTACCAATAGAGCAGCATAATCCAAAATTAATTAAATTAATTAGAGTGGTCACTGTACTAATAAAGGAAATCCAAAGAAAATGGTAAAATATTAGCTTGGAATTTTATGGCCAAATTATGCCAGTGAACTCTGAATAAAGTCTCATAATATATTGTTCTTTTACAATCTTCTCCAAAGTCAACTTAAAATAAGAATTGAAAGCAGAAGCAACATTCCAGATGAGATTAGAATCCAAAATAAGCTTGTTTAGATTAAGAAAAGTAGCCAGAAGCTAAAAGAATAAAGTTTTTCAGGACATTATTAGAATCATGCTTCGGAAATTTTTAAAAATAGAGACACTTGGGGGATGAATAGCAAAGTACACAATAGAGGGGAGAGGAAAGATAAGAGAAGGGGAGAATCTGAATGTCAGAACATGTCATGAGAATTGTATTCAAACTATTTTGTGGTTGTTCAGTCGTGTCTGATATATCATGACTCCATGAACTGTGGCATACCAAGATCTTCTCTCTCCCAAAGTCTATCCAAGTGCATGTACATTGCTTCTAGGACGTTATCTATGCATCTCTGCCATACCCTTCTCCTATTGTCTTCAATCTTCCTAATCATTGAGGTCTTTTACAATGAATCTTGTCAATTCAGCATTTGGAATTTTATGGCCAAATTATGCCAGTGAACTCTGAGTAAAGCTTCATATTATAATTTTGTTCTGCAGTCTTCTCTGAAGTCAACTTAAAATTGAGAATAGGAAGCAGCAATAACATTCCAGATAAGATTAGAATTCAAAATAAAATTGACTTAATGATTTTGACTTTGCTGATGTGCTCATTATAATCACTTAGGATTAGCAATTACTAACGATTGTCCATTTAGCTAAAATTATTTTTCATATGAACCACACAAAAAGCGAGAAACCAGGACAACTTAGCAAGTATTATTTTTAGTCAGCATTACAATTAGGGAATTTTAATTATCTATTTGAGAACAAGTTAAAATCAGGGGCCTGGAATCTAATTCTTCTTTTCTATAGGGAAAGATAGTTTAATTAGTAAAAACACGGTATGATATTTGTGAATCCTTGAAGAAATAGCCTGAAGCAAGTCACCAAAGTAACTGCAGTAGCCCATTCTTAGGTTAATCAAACTGTCATATGACATTCCCTTATTAATACCTTGAATACTGGTTGCCTGAGGATCCTTGACATTTGTATTATGATGACCTTGCAAAGTCCTGGATAAGGAAAACAAACAAAAAAAAAAAGTTAAAGTAAGTGAGTTTGTAAATTATATCAAAAATCTACAGAAACTGTCAGGAAAATCCAGATCAGTAAATGGAGCAGGACAATAGGACTTTGCCCTAATGAATAGAAATCAGTGCTTGCTGACATCTCTAGTAGACTCCACTTGCATAGAAACAATAGAACTTGGTGATTAGCCAGAATAATTAGATATAGAGAACTACTAATTGGACTCTGATAAACTTCTGTCCATTCCCAATTTGTTCCCTCCTTACATGTTTCTATAAACGGTATATTTCATGCCACTTACTCCAAAGAAGTTTTTGGTATTTGCAATAAATTTTTCTAGTTATAGCTCTGGCATTAGTATTTTTTAAGAATATTTTTCCATGGTTACATGATTCATGATCTTCCCACCCCATCCCTACTCTCTCCTCTTCCGTCCCAAAGCCAACATGTTATTCATATTTGCATTAGAATGATCTTTTAATGTCTAAACCCTATCACACTACAAGGTTGATCATATATTTTTCCAATGCATTTCTGCTCCCACAGTTCTTTCTCTGGATGTGGATAGTGTTCTTTCTCCCTAGTTCCTCTGGATTGTCCTGGATCATTGCATTACTGCTAGTAGAGAAGTCCATTACGTTCAATTGTGCCACAATGTTTCAGTTTCTGTGTACAATGTTCTCCTGGTTCTGCTTCCTTTACTCTGCATCACTTCCTGGAGGTTGTTCCAGTCTCCATGGAATTCCTCCACTTCATTATTCCTTTGAGCACAATAGTATTCCATCACCAACATATACCACAATTTGTTCAGCCATTCCCCAATTGAAGGGCATCCCCTCATTTTCCAATTTTTGACACCACAAAGAGTAGCATTAGTATTATTCATGGACATTGTTCTAAATGACAAAAAAAGAGCTTATGGAGGCAAACGAGTCTAATTAGAGTGAGAACGAAAGCATGTTTATTTTCTGATAGTACCTGCATGCATGTGGAGCAGAGAGAGCATAGCTTAAGCTGCTCAAAAAACAAGCTATTGCTGGCCACTAATTATAGCATCTTAAAGGAAAAGTGGTTACAAAAGGAATAAGTCAAGGAAGGGTATATGGTAAACCAAGACGGTACTTGACTCAGCACAGATATTTTTAAAAGTTTAAATCTCAGAGATATCATAAGGGTGGAAAGTGTCTGAGGCTAGCTGGATCAACTCTGTGATTGCAGACTTTGCTTCATTCTTCTGGGGTCAGTGAAGCACTTTCTCAAGGGTAGCCATTGTGTCAGAGAAATTGCTCCCCTCTCCCCTTCAATGGTTATTGAATTTTCTTCCTTCTATATATCTGGGGAAAAGGCAGCTCAAAAACAAAGTTAGAATCTAATGTCTTTCTACAGTATTGATCTGCTTATGTGCCAAATTATGAGCAACTAGGTTGCACAGAGGATAGAGTGCTGGGCCTGAAGCCAGGAAGATTCATCTTTCTAAGTTCAATTCTAGGCTCAGTTACTTATTAGACATATGTCCCTGTGCAAGTCATTTATTCCCACCCCTACCCCAACCCCCACTGACTGCCATCATCAGGCTTTTTTATTTTTTAATTATTGCTTTTTTATTTATTTTTCCCCAGGTTTCTGAAATTTTTATTTAATTAATTAATTTAGAATATTTTTCCATGGTTACAAGATTCATGCTCTTTCCCACCCCTTCCCCAAACCCTCTCTCATAGCTTATGTGCAATTCCACTGGGTTTTACATGTGTCCTTCAACAGGAACTATTTCCGTGTTGTTGATGTTTGCACTAGGGGGACCATTTAGAGCAGGAGTCCCCAAACTATGGCCCGTGGGCCACATGTGGCCCTCCAAGGCCATGTAGCTGTCCCCCATCAAACTTCCAGAAGGAGCATCTCTTTCATTGGTGGTCAGTGAGAGGAGACCTCTATGTGGTGGCACCTCAAAGTGTGGCATCACTCATGTACAGTACTACTTCCAGGGATATAATCCTTTGCATGGTGCCTTAGAATGAAGCACCAGGCAAAGGATTATGTGGCTGCACAATGAAAGATGTCAGCATGGTGAGTGTTGACCTAGGGGAGGGGATTCCGCACTGTGTATACTGCTGCCTGGTTAGGGTAAGGGTTAGGGTTAGGTTTTAGGGTTAGGGTTAGGGTTAAGTTTTTATAGTCTGGCCCTCCAATGCTCTGAGGGACAGTGAAATGTCCCCTGTGTAAAAAGTTTGGGGACCCCTGGTTTAGAGTCTACATCCCCAATCATATCCCCATCAACCTATGTGATCAAGCAGTTGTTTTTCTTCTGTGTTTCTACTCCCACAGTTCTTTCTCTGGATGTGGATAGTGTTCTTTCTCATAGATCCCTATGGGTTGTTCAGGATCCTTGCACTGTAGTAGTAGAGAAGTCCATTATATTTGATTATACCACAGTGTATCAGTCTCTGTGTACAATGTTTTCCTGGTTCTGCTCCTTTCGCTCTGCATCACTTCCTGGACTTTGTTCCAGTCTCCATGGAACTCCTCCACTTTATTATTCCTTTTAGCACAATAGTATTCCATCACCAACATATACCACAATTTGTTCAGTCATTCCCCAATCGGAGGGCATCCCCTCATTTTCCAATTTTTTTGCCACCACAAGGAGCCTGCGCAAGGCATTTAACCTGTTTACCTCAGTTACTCATTTGTAAAATGAGCTGTAGAAGGAAATGGTAAAAAAAAAAAAACTCCAGCATGTTTTCCAAGAAAACCCAAAATGGGGTGATAAAGAGTTAAATATGACTGAACAATAACTACAACTTTTGTGCCTGTGATGCTACATCTACAAATAGGATTATAACAGAGTCAAAATCTCCCCACTAAAAAGCCTTTAATCATAGATAGCATTGTATCTACTAAAGCATTGTCTTGGAATAGTATTTTGGGGGAAATTCAAGTTCCAAATGCACTACACTTATATAACTTCATGGTATAAGAGCAGGGAAGAGATAGGTAAAAAAAATAATTTGACAGAGACAAAATAAAAGATAGGGATGGAAGGTCATTCTTCAGTGATATCATGGGAGGTCAGTGAAGCACTGTTAGCATCAAGGACATCCTAAAATTTCTTAGTGAGTATTATTATCTAACTGGTAAAGAGATACACTTTATGAAATCAAGAAAATGCTCAAGGTAACCTATTTTTAAAATATTTAGAAGAATTTTAAAATATAGTATAATGGAAAGATTGCTCCATTTGGTGTCAGCAGACCAGCTGAAATAATGACTTTTTACTAACTATTTGACTTTTATTAGGCAGATGGTAGCTAGGTACTACAGTGAATAGAGCACTGGCCTTTGATTCAGCAATACTGATCTGTATATGTACATACACACATACATACACATGTCTGTGTTCTTATATGTACACTTATACATAGATATGAATATATAAGTACATGGGAATACACATATATGTGTATGTGTCTACACATCTATGTGTGCATATATGTGATAAATACACAAGCTAAAAATATTAAATAAATTGATCATTTATAAATAAAAACTGAAAAAGACCAAGATTTTGGTCTGGTTAAAGTGGAGAGTGGGACCAGAAACTTTCCCGCCACTTGATTTATCATTGTATAACACAGATTAAATGTGTTCTGTGATTTCCTGCCTGAGGGACAGAGACTTTATATTGTAGTTAATGGGCCATCTACCAACAGAAAATTAATTTGGCTGGAACCCACTGGTGTTGTAGAAATCAGAAAAAACATAGATCATAGTGAAAGTAATTAATTCAATATACAGAGAAATAAAAGTTGAGATTTCTGTAAAGCAGCAAATCTGGCACAAGGAAAAGGAGGCATAAGACAAAACTATCTTGCAGTTATGGAAATCTCTGATTACTTCTTTTATAAATGGAGGTTGCACAGTTCTCCCATTTCTATTAGTTAAAAGCAGAGTGAAGTGAAAGCTAAAAAACTTGACAAATACAAAGCATGGCATGCTTTTCTCCCCCAGAGTAATAACATTTCACAAAGTCAATTGATTTATTTTTGTTTAGTCCTATAATGGCAATTGTACACATGATATCAGGTTCTCATCCCTTCATACTAATAGATTTGTCTTGGAATTCTTAGCAATTTGAGGCCAACTTTTTTTTTTCAGGATAATCCCTGGGTGGCTAAGCTTGGGTTTTTGTCTCAGAAAGACTGATAGGAAGAGAGAAATACTAAAGATTCAAAAGAAACAGTTTTAAGATTAAGTATAATGAAAGTAATTGAAAAATAAGGGTTGAATTCTCTATAGGGCAAAAAGTCAGTGGTGAGTTACAGAAATGAAATAGTCATGGAGGCTTTCTTGACAATTTGCTTACTATTATAATAAAGCATTGGCTGGTTAACATTCTTGTTTAAGAGCAAATAAAATCCAATATAAGTGATCCTGATTTGAACATTACTGAATCCATAAATATTATAGATGCTTATTCAAATACACTGAGTTATCCATGAAATTGAACTTATATAAAAATAAGGAATTTACTTCATGTCATAAAGTGCTAGAAAAATATGAGCAAATGTTATTAGAACCAGATAATGCTTATGCTTCCAAGGACCTTAAAGATCAACTAATCAAATCCATTATAATAATGAGTGAATGCTGGTTCAGAAAATCTATGACTTGCTAAAAATCACAGTTAGTGGAAGTGGTTATATTGACCTAATATCTCACAGAATGTGAAAAAAAGCTAGTCATATAGATTTAGACTGGGAATGGGACTTTATTGGTCATCAAATTTTAAGCTACTTTTCAAGATGGAAAAACTAACATCTAAGGGAATGAAATTACTTAACTAAGGCCACAAGTATTAAATTAAAAAGTTGAACACAGGTTCTCTGTTTTCACATACTTTGCTCTAATTTTATATATTAAGTCATTAGTCTGTAATGTTAACATATCCATAATAAGGTAAAATAGGAAGGGAAAGAAAAAAATTCCAACTCAGAAAAAATGATTAATGAAGACAGAACAATAGACATTAAGAATTTTTTTTAGTTTTTATATATACTTAATAACCATTACTACCACCAAAAACAATTTAACTAAAGAAATGCATAAAAATTATGTGCAAAACTACAAATTCCACAAATTGTATGAAAATATATAAATTATTTATCTATGATAATATCAACTTGCTCAGCTCTTGAATTCTCTTTGAATTTGTTTTACTTTGATACTTTTTTCTCGATTTTATCATCTTTAATTTTTAAAAATGCTATCTTCCTATGTATTATTCTTATTCTCTTTTCATCTCTTTGTTTCCCTTACTTTCTTTATATTTCCAGTATTTGTCATTTGTAATAATGTAATATCATCCATTATATTCAAATATCACAATCTATTCAGATATTTTTCCTATTCTTTGAATTTCATTATTTCCAGTTATTTTGTCATAACAACAACAAAAAAAGCTTTCATGAATATTTTCACACATACACTGCTTTTTACTCTCTCAGTAATGCTCTTAGGGACCAATCCTAGGGTCAATGAATATGAACAGCTTTACAGCTCTTAATTTATATTTCCATCTTAAAAAAAAAAGAAAAACAATTCACAGCTGCTCTGGCAATGTAATATTAGGCCTGTTTCTTCAGTTCTTTTCAGCATATAATTTGATCATTTTAATCCATCTGTTTCTCAGTGAACATCCATTACCAGGACCATATTTAGCTAGATTGGTCCTTTGACAGCAGACTCATTCTGTTGCTGGGATCATATATTCTTTCCAAAACTAAGTCTATTCAGCTTGGTCATACCTAATGAAACTTTTGCTTCAATACCACGACCCCTCAGGAATGCAGAATTTCGTCCATAGTATGATGAGTGTTAAAGTAAGATTTTTGTAAAATATTTATACTCTCTAAACTATTTTTGTCCTACCAGAAACTATGCTTGGATTATGTATATGCTCAGGCTTAGATTTACTACTAACCTCATGCAGATCTTTGTGTGTGCTTGGGGTAGGGAGTGGGGGGGACTCTCCAGATAGGACTCAAATTTAATTTACATAAAGTTTTATTCATCTCTTAACATCTTTCTTTTCTTTTTTTGGTTAGATTTATCTAGTTCTGAGAGGGGAAAATTAAAGTTTGTCACTATTATTATTCTGTTATCTATTTCCATCTTTAATTCATTTAGTTTTTCTTTTAAAATTTGGATGCTATAACACTTGGTGATTACAGGTCCAATATTGCTAATGTTTCTTTATCCATACTAATCCCCACTCCTAACATACTATAGTTACCCTATTCATCTCTTATAATTATATCCACTTTAGCTATAACTGGGTCAGAAATTATGACTGCTAACCATGTCTCCTCTGGATCATTTGAGGCACAGTATACTCTGCTCCAGCCCTTAACCGTCTCTCTATGTGTGTCTCTCATTTTCAATGAGTTTCTTGTAAAGAACTCATTTTTCAGGTATTGATTTTTGATCCTTTCTGCTATCAATTTTTTTTCCCATAGGTGAATTCATCTCATTACATTCAATCTCATAGTTACTAACTGGGCATTTCAGTCTGCTCTGTTCTACCTCACTGTTTGTACCCCTCTTCCTTTCTGCTATATCCCTCCTCAGATGTTTAATTTCCTTTGACTAATACTAATTCACACCCTTTACCCCCAAATTCTCCCTTATCCTTTCCTTCTGCCATCCTAGTTCCAAATTGGCCCACCTTTCCAAAGGTCCCTCCTTTATCTCTTCCTCCTTACCTTTTAATACTTATTCTACCCACCTTTCCAAAAATTCTTTCCTTATCCCCACAACTGATCCCTCCTACTTCTTGATATGAATTCAATTCTAAAAATCCCTCCTCTATCTTGTCCAAAGAATCCTTCCCTATCCTTTTATCTTACCTCCTTTACCCTTGATATTCTTCTTTCCTAAGTCCCTCTCTTATTTTATCCTCTTTCCCTCTTGTTTCTCTGTATATCTAGAAAATGTTTACCTTCTAATTGTATATGTTGTTCTCTCTTTATCCCACATCTGATAAAAGTAACCTAATACTACCAACCATTCACCCCCTCCACCCCTTCTCCATGCAGTTCCTTCTCTCATTCCTCCTCTTTATAAAAAAAGCCATTCCATCCTACCTCCTCCTGGTCTATTTCATTACCATTTTAGCTCATTTGATTACATTCACCTCAACTTTGAGTCTTCCCTCCATATATGCCCCTTTAAAATGTCCAGACAATGATGCCATTCCCAGGAGCCATAGATGATATTTTTACATACAAGAATCAAGCATTTTGAACTTTTGGTTTGCTTATGATTAGTTTTTTTATTACCTTTACATATTTCTTATGGATTAAATTTTCTGCTGAGTTCTGGGTTTTTCCCAGCAATAGTTGAAACTCCTTTTGTTCATTAAATTTCCATTTTTTACCTTTTATAATTATGGTCATCATTGCTGGATGTTATTCATGATTCTAAGTCCAGTTCTTTTGCTCTACAAAATGCTGTGTTCACATTCCTGTAGCTGCCAACTCTTGAGTTATTCTGACTATAGATCCACAGTATTTAAATAGCTTTTTTTTCTTGTTGCTTATAATATTTATTCCTTTATCTGGGAGGTACAGAATTTAGCAAAGATGTTCCTATACATTTTCATTTTGGGGTTTCTTTGAGGTGGTGATCTTTCCATTTCTATTTTACCCCCTGATTCTAGAATTTCTGGGCAGTTTTCCATGATAATTTCTTGTAGAATTGTGTCTAAAATCTTTTATTGACCATAACATTCTGGGAGTCCAACTATTCTTATATTGTCTCTCTTTTATCTAGTTCCCAGGTCAATTGTTTTTGTGATAAGAAGTTTCATATTCTCTTCTATTCTATTATTTCATTCATTTGATCTTATTTTATTTCTTATTGTCTTAGAAAATCATTAACTTCTCCTTGTCCAATTCTAATTCTTAATAAATTATTTTCTTTCCTGAATTTCTGGATCTCTTTCTCTGTTTGAGTGATCTTCCTTTCATAATTTTCTTGATTTTCTTGCATTGCTCTTTTTTTTTCTAATTTTCCCTCAAACTTCTCATTTGTTTTTTGAGGTCTTCTTTAAGCTCTTCCAAAAGCTCTTTTTAAGTTTGTGGATATTTATTGTATTTCTTTGTTATTTTTGAGATAGATGTTTTTATTTCATTGTCATCTGAACTTGAGCCATTATCTCCTCTCTCCCCATTATAACTATCAGTAGTTTGTTCTTTCTTCTTTACTTGCTCATTTCTACTTACTTATCTTTTATTTTTTAAATTTCAGGATCTGGACCAGATGATTTAATTATTGGCTTTTTATGGGAGTGCCAGGATTCCCATTGTTCTGGGATGTGTTATCTTGGGTCAAAGGATTTTTGTGAATTTTTTTTACTATTATTATTTCCTAAATAACTATTTAGTTATTCCAGTTTTTGTAATCCAGGGTCTGATGTAATCCTGAGCCCCTCATTTAAGCTGCAATCTGTGACCTAACCTCAGGTGTTCTGGCCAGTGGCCAGTTCTGTTACTTCTATTGCAAGCAGCTTGTTTACTTCCCACTGTGGCAGATACCAGGGACTCCACTCTCCTGGAATTGACAACCACTGGCAAGTCCCAGTCTCTCAAGAACTACATTTACTGGTGCACACTATTTCCTCATTCCTCCTCTCCTAATGGCATAGCCCAGGACAGAGCAGGTATCCAGTATACATTTCTTGGGCTTCCAAAAGGCCTTGTTTGATAGCACTAGGGCCTGACCTGTCCTAAGGGCCAAGAGCCCATGATGTCTACTCCTTTAATCCCCAGCTATGGGTCAGTGAGGCTAACTGCAGCCAAGGCTGCCCTAGACACTATCTTTACCAGGGCCCACCACCTCAGGATTCCAGTGGTATCCTCCAAGATGCAGTCAAAACAGGTGAGGTTACTAATCCTCTCCCCAGGAGGTAACTTTATTGATTCTACCCATCTGATCTCTTCCAGGCTCCAGTTCCAAGGAAGGTAGGACTGAGGCCAGGGAAGTGAAAATCCTTCCTTCCTCCCTAGTATTCCCGAGCTATTCAGCTTCATAATCCTATCTGGTTTTGCTGCTTTTAACTTTGATTCAGTGAAGTTATTTTTGGTTGTTCCTAGAGGGTATAAGGAGGGCAAGAAAGTTCCATGCCCTCCTCTGCCATTTTCCATATTAAAAAAAAATTAAGTTAGCTCCTGCTTTTTGTAATACAACTTCATTTGGAGAATAAGAATAGTATCTCCTTTAGGGTAATACCCTCAATAATTTCAGAAAATTTTCAAAGAGTTTTAACTGAAGAACAAGTGAGAGGGATCAGGAAACCTTTGAAAGGCAATAATGGAATTCCTTAGGAAAGTCATGATAATCTATTACAAAGATGTTTGCAGGACATCGATGTAAGTTGAAATATCAATTACCAAATAAGAGTAGGAGTGAAGAAACTGAGGACAAAAGCTTCAGAAATCTATGAAAATTGTCATGGTCATATTATTCCTTTCCTCTTTCCTATGTTCAGGTAGGATTAAACTGCTATCAGGTAGAAGACACTCAAGAGGATATCTGGTTAGAATTGCTTAGAATAAGATAAGGGACAATGTTTACTAATTACCTGCTTAACATCATTAACTTTCCTATAAAAACCAAGTGGTTTCTGTGGATAGCCATGAGCATGAACTGACTGGTGTGTGAGTCACTGAAAATAGCAGACTTCAATCCACCCATTCCATTGTATAGCTATCCACTGTATACCATGGCCACCTTGATTAGGTGTCTTTCCATTTACAATGTTGCTGCCCTCCCTATAATGAGAGTCAAATAGTGGTATGCTGGTAAATGTTTCACAGTGAGCTATATAGGGTGAAATCATACTCAATATATACTTCTAGATTTAATTTTCATCGTTAGCATTTTCACCATCACTTTGTTAAGCATAGAAAATCAATGAAACAATAAAGCAATACAACGGCTCATATGAAAATTTTAAAATTGTCTTTCCTATGCTCTAGCATAATCACAACACCAGATCACTAGAAATTATGCTTCATCCAGTCAGCTATAGGACATTGCTCTATGGATGGAGTGTCCTAATTACTGGGTAAATATGAGAAAACTCATCTTGAACCACTCTATTTCACCATATTCTAAACTAATTTTTCATTAATTATAAGAATAAATAGTTGGACTATTTACACAGCTTACCTTGTGCCAGATACTTTGCTAAATTCTTTAGCATTATTATCTCATTTGATCTTCCCCAAAGTCCCATGAGTTAAGTGTTACTCATTTTATGGATGAAGAAATGGAAGAATAATTTAAAAGAATCATCTGAATTTATCACTGGATATTAGAGTAAATCTACTTAAAGATGTGACTGTGATTCTATTATACTGAGATAATGTGGGAAAAAAGGATGGAAGAAAAAGAAAGAAGGACAATGGAAAAGGGAGAACAAGAATAGGGATTTTTTTCACATAAATGAGGAAAGCAACAAAGAATTTATACAATGGAGAAGAGAACGGGTAGCAGTGAGCAACACTTGAATCTCACTTTTATTTGAAACAGCTCAAAGAGAAAAGACTATATACATAGTTGGTTATAGAAATGTATCAAAAAATTATTCTTTTTTGTATGAAGAGAATGGTTTCATAAAGAAGCTGGAAAGACTTACATGAATTGATTCAAAGTGAAATGAGTAAAACCAGAAAAATAATTTAAATAGTATTAGAAATACAATAAAGATAATCAACTATGAAAGGCAGTAACTGTGTTCAACACAATGACTCATAATGAAAACAGCTATTCCAGATAGAGAATGGAGGGACTCAGAGTGCAAGTTGAAGCATATTTTTTCTCTTCCTTTTTTTTTAAGAATCTGGTGAATGAAGAATATTTTTATATGACTTCATATTTTTAAAGGGTCTGTATTTCTCACCTTCATGGGTGAGAGACCAGAAGGGAGAATAGAATTTAAAATTGAAAATGAAATAAAACTGAATTAAAAAGAACTAAACTTGAGCTATTATTTTTGTACATATCTATACATAAGTTATCATCTTCTAATAAAATGTAAATTCCATTAAGAAATAAACTTTGGCAGTCAAGATGGCAGCTTAGAGAAAGCTAAAGTTCAGATCTCTGGAAACCCTTCCCTACCTAACTCAAACTATATGGTCCTAGGGCACTGAAATTCAAAACGAACAACAGCATAGACCCCAGGAATCCTCCTCCTGGACCTGGATCAAAAGGTATGGCCCCCCAAAAGCCAGAACCTGAGATCACTTGGATCTAAGGGACAGGCAGAAGGAAGGTCCCAGGACCCATCCCCCCCAACCCAGAGCACTGAGTCCAAGGCAGCAGAGGGAACCTCAGAGCCTCAGGGCCGGCTATTCTGAAGGCCACTTCCTGAAAACAACCTGACTCAGTCGAGGGGGCACCCAACACAGACAGCAGGAAAACAGAGAGAGAGATGGGGGGAACCTGTAACCCCCTGGCTGGATCCTTCCATCCGAGTCCCAGGGAAGGTCCCTGCCTCAAGGCATACTCAGTTCAACCCAGGGAAAGTTAATCCTATCAGGAGCCCTTGGAGTTCCGGGAAGCCGCAGCCCCTCCCCCCTCAGAGTGTAGGCTCTTCTGGCCAGCTAAGGCACTGAAACAAACACCTCACGGAAAGGGCCAAGTCAGGCTCAGAGCGTGGAAGTAAAGCAATGGAGAAGCATCGGGAGGGAACCGATGAGGGCAGTAACACGGAAACATCAGCAATTCCTGGCTTCTCCGGGAAGACAGTACAGCTGAGGAGAACAGACAATCTGCCTAGGGCTAAAACCTCTGAACACCAGACAGAGATAAGAAAAGCTAGACCTCCCCACTCAGATAGAGATGGCAAACTCCACAGAAAAGTCCCAAAACTCCAAGAAAAACAAGAAGAAGAGGGCAATTTTGGGCATATTTTATGGAGCAAAAATACAAAATACAGAGGAGATAGAAGAGGAAACACAAGCAAATGCTCAGAAACCTTCCAAAGGAAATGGAAACTCTCCACAAACCCATGAAGAATTTTAATCAGAAAGGATCAAAAAGATGGAAGCCTTCTGGGAGGAAAAGTGGGAAATAATGCAAAAGAAATTCACACATATACAAAACCAGTTTGACCAAAGTGAAAAGGAAAACCAGGCTTTAAAGGTCAGAATTAGGCAACTCAAAGACAAAGAGCAAGAATTAATAAAACAAAGCCAGAAGACCAAGAAATTAGAAGAGACCATAAAATATCTCACTGACAAGGTCATAGACTTGGAAAATAGAGGGAGAAGAGAAAATTTAAGAATAATTGGACTACCAGAAAAGCCAGAAATAAACAGCAAACATGACATCGTAATACAAGATATAATCAAAGAAAATTGCCCAGACATCCTAGAACAAGAGGGCAATACAGGCACTGAAAGAGTTCACAGAACACCCTCTACACTAAATCCCCAAAAGACAACTCCCAGGAATGTAATTGCCAAATTCCAAAGCTTTCAAGCAAAAGAAAAAATCTTACAAGAAGCCAGAAAAAGACAATTAAGATATAAAGGAATGCCAATCAGGGTCACACAAGACCTTGCAAGTTCCACTCTGAATGACTGTAAGGCATGGAACATTATTTTCAGAAAGGCAAGAGAGCTGGGTCTCCAACCAAGAATCCGCTACCCATCAAAACTGACTATATACTTCCAAGGGAAAGTATGGCCATTCAACAAAATAGAAGATTTCAAAGTTTTTGCAAAGAAAAGACCAGAGCTCTGTGGAAAGTTCGATATAAAAAAACAAAGAGCATGGAATACCTGAAAAGGTAAATATGATGGAAAGGGAAAAGGAGAAAATTGTTATCTTTTCATTTATTCAAACTCTCTTCTATAAGGACTACAGTTATATCAATCTATATATATTAATATATGGAAAATGTAATGTGTAAATAGGGGGAAAAGAAAAATCAAATAGAATAACCTTTCTCACACAAAGATTCACACGGGAAGGGGAAGGGAAGAAAACGCCTATAAGAAGGAGAGGAAGAGAGGGTTTTTTTTACTTAAACCTTACTCTCAGTGAAATCAACTCTGAGAGGGAAAAACATCCAGATCCATTGGGATCTTGAATTCTATCTTACCCAACAAGGGTAGGGAGAAGGGAAAATCAAGGGGGGAAGGAGGGGAGGGAAAACAAAAGGGGAGGGAAGGAGAGGGGGAGGGGGAGGGAACAAAAACAGAGGGGCTAGAAAGGGAAAAATATCAAGGGAGGGGACAAGGGGGACTGATTGAAAATAAATCACTGGATTAAAAGGTTAGAGCTAAAGAAGAAATGTTAGAATTAGGGAAGGATATCAAAATGCCAGAGAATTCACAAGTCACAATCATAACTTTGAACGTGAATGGGATGAACTCACCCATAAAATGTAGACGAATCGCAGAATGGGTTAGAATCCAAAACCCTACTATATGTTGTCTTCAAGAAACACACATGAGGCAGGTAGACACCCACAAGGTCAGAATTAAAGGATGGAGTAAGACCTTCTGGGCCTCAACTGATAGAAAAAAGTCAGGAGTTGCAATCATGATATCTGATAAAGCCAAAGCAAAAATAGACCTGATTAAAAGGGATAGGGAAGGTAATTATATTTTGTTAAAAGAGACTTTAGATAATGAGGAAATATCACTAATCAACATGTATGCACCAAATAATATAGCACCCAAATTTCTAATGGAGAAACTAGGAGAATTGAAGGAAGAAATAGACAGTAAAAAAATATTAGTGGGAGATTTGAACCAACCATTATCAAATTTAGATAAATCAAATCAAAAAATAAATAAGAAAGAGGTAAAAGAAGTGAATAAAATCTTAGAAAAATTAGAATTAATAGACATATTGAGAAAAATAAATAGGGAAAAAAGGAATACACCTTCTTCTCAGCACCACATGGCACATTCACAAAGATTGACCATACATTAGGTCACAGAAACATGGCACACAAATGCAGAAAAGCAGAAATAATAAATGCAGCCTTTTCAGATCACAAGGCAATAAAAATAATGATCAGTAATGGTACATGGAAAACCAAATCAAAAACTAATTGGAAATTAACCAATATGATACTCCAAAATCATTTAGTTAGAGAAGAAATCATAGCAACAATTAATAATTTCATCAAGGAAAATGACAATGGCGAGACATCCTTTCAAACCTTTTGGGATGCAGCCAGAGCAGTAATCAGAGGTAAATTAATATCCCTGAGTGCATATATTAACAAACTAGGGAGAGCAGAGATCAATCAATTGGAAATGCAAATAAAAAAACTTGAAAGCGGTCAAATTAAAAACCCCCAGTAGAAAACCAAACTAGAAATGCTAAAAATTAAGGGAGAAATTAATAAAATAGAAAGTGATAGAACTATTGATTTAATAAATGAGACAAGAAGCTGGTACTTTGAAAAAACAAACAAAGTAGACAAAGTACTGGTCAATCCAATTAAAAAAAGGAAAGAAGAAAAGCAAATTAACAGCATCAAAGATGAAAAGGGGGACAGCACCTCCGATCAAGAGGAAATTAAGGCAATCATTAAAAATTACTTTGCCCAATTATATGGCAATAAATACACCAATTTAGGTGATATGGATGAATATATACAAAAATACAAACTGCCTAGACTAACAGAAGAAGAAATAGAATTCTTAAATAGTCCCATATCAGAAAATGAAATCCAACAAGCCATCAAGGAACTCCCTAAGAAAAAATCCCCAGGGCCCCATGGATTCACAAGTGAATTCTATCAAACATTCAGAGAACAGTTAATCCCAATTCTATACAAACTATTTGACATAGTAAGCAAAGAGGGAGTTCTACCAAACTCCTTTTATGACACAAACATGGTACTGATTCCAAAACCAGGCAGGTCAAGAGAAAGAAAACTATAGACCAATCTCCCTAATGAATATAGAAGCAAAAATCTTAAATAGGATACTACAAAAAGACTCCAGCAAGTGATCAGAAGGGTCATCCACCATGATCAAGTAGGATTTATACCAGGGATGCAGGGCTAGTTCAATATTAGGAAAACCATCCACATAATTGACCACATCAACAAGCAAACCAACAAGAACCACATGATTATCTCAATAGACACAGAAAAAGCCTTTGATAAAATACAACACCCATTCCTATTAAAAACACTAGAAAGCATAGGAATAGAAGGGTCATTCCTAAAAATAATAAACAGTATATATCTAAAACTATCCGCTAATATCATCTGCAATGGGGATAAACTAGACGCATTCCCAATGAGATCAGGAGTGAAACAAGGATGCCCATTATCACCTCTACTATTTGACATGGTACTAGAAACACTAGCAGTAGCAATTAGAGAAGAAAAAGAAATTGAAGGCATCAAAATAGGCAAGGAGGAGACCAAGTTATCACTCTTTGCAGATGACATGATGGTCTACTTAAAGAATCCTAGAGATTCAACCAAAAAGCTAATTGAAATAATCAACAACTTTAGCAAAGTTTCAGGATACAAAATAAACCCACATAAGTCATCAGCATTTCTATATATCTCCAACACAGCTCAGCAGCAAAATCTAGAAAGAGAAATCCCACTCAAAATCACCTAAGACAAAATAAAATACCTAGGAATCTATCTCCGGAGACAAACACAGGAACTATATGAACACAACTACAAAACACTCTCCACACAACTAAAACTAGACTTGAACAATTGGAAAAACATTAACTGCTCATGGATAGGACGAGCCAATATAATAAAAATAACCATCCTACCCAAACTTATTCATCTATTTAGTGTCATACCCATTGAACTCCCAAAAAATTTCTTTACTGATTTAGAAAAAACCATAACAAAGTTCATTTGGAATAACAAAGGATCAAGGATATCCAGGGAAATAATGAAAAGACACACAAATGATGGGGGCCTTGCAGTCCCAGACCTTAAACTATATTACAAAGCAGCAGTCATCAAAACAATTTGATAATGGCTAAGAGACAGAAAGGAGGATCAGTGGAATAGACTGGGGGCAAGCGACCTCAGCAAGACAGTATACAATAAACCCAAAGATCCCAGCTTTTGGGACAAAAACCCACTATTCGATAAAAACTGCTGGGAAAATTGGAAGACAGTGTGGGAGAGACTAGGAATAGATCAACACCTCACACCCTACACCAAGATAAATTCAAAATGGGTGAATGACTTAAACATGAAGAAGGAAACTATAAGTAAATTGGGTAAACACAGAATAGTATACATGTCAGACCTTTGGGAGGGGAAAGGCTTTAAAACCAAGCAAGACATAGAAAGAATCACAAAATGTAAAATAAATAATTTTGACTACATCAAATTAAAAAGCTTTTGTACAAACAAAACCAATGTAACTAAAATCAGAAGGGAAACAACAAACTGGGAAAAAATCTTCATAGAAACCTCTGACAAAAGTTTAATTACTCAAATTTATAAAGAGCTAAATCAATTGTACAAAAAACCAAGCCATTCTCCAATTGATAAATGGGCAAGGGACATGGATAGGCAGTTTTCAGAAAAAGAAATCAAAACTATTAATAAGCACATGAAGAAGTGTTCTAAATCTCTTATAATCAGAGAGATGCAAATCAAAACAACTCTGGGGTACCACCTCACACCTAGCAGATTGGCTAACATGATAGCAAAGGAAAGTAATGAATGCTGGAGGGGATGTGGCAAAGTAGGGACATTAATTCATTGCTGGTGGAGTTGTGAACTGATCCAACCATTCTGGAGGGCAATTTGGAACTATGCCCAAAGGGCGACAAAAGAATATCTACCCTTTGATCCAGCCATAGCACTGCTGGGTCTGTAATCCAAAGAGATAATGGAGAAAAAGACTTGTACAAGAATATTCATAGCTGCGCTCTTTGTGGTGGCCAAAAACTGGAAAACGAGGGGATGCCCATCATTTGGGGAATGGCTGAAAAAATTGTGGTATATGTTGATGATGGAATACTATTGTGCTCAAAGGAATAATAAAGTGGAGGAATTCCATGGTGACTGGAATGACCAGGAAGTGATGCAGAGCGAGAGGAGCAGAACCAAGAGAACATTGTACACAGAGACTAATACACTGTGGTATAATCGAACGTAATGAACTTCTCCATTAGTGGCGGTGCAATGTCCCTGAACAATCTGCATTGATCTAGGAGAAAAAACACTATTCATAAGCAGAGGACAAACTGTGGGAGTAGAAAAACCGAGGAAAAGCAACTGCCTGACTACAGTGGTTGAGGAGACATGACAGAGGAGAGAACAAACACTCTAATGCAAATACTAACAACATGGCAATGGGTTCAAATCAAGAACACATGTGATACCCAGTGGAATCATGCGTCGACTATAGGGGTTAGCGGGGGAGAAAAGAAAATTGTCTTTAATGAATAATGCTTAGAAATGATCAAATAAAATATTATAAAATTTAAAAAAAGAAATAATCTTTGACCTATATTGAATTGTACACAGGAGGCATTTATTATTGTTGTTGCACTAAATTGCCCCCCAAAAGCCTTAAGAATTTGATAACTATATATATATATTTTTTTTTCCCCCTTTTCTCCAAGAAATTCAAATACTGGCACTGAGGACGTAGGGATGTGGATAGTTCAAATTTTTAGAGATGTAATGAGGATACAAGAAACTTGACAAAATATTAAGAGAATCCCTATCCTGTTGTCTGCAAAGATCACAGAGGAAAATCTGTAGGATAGACTCCTTTTCAACTTTATGTAACAAGGAGACTGATGTAATGCCCAAAATGAAAAATGCTTGGGAGCCTGCTCCTGGAAACATGTGATAATGGACAGTAGAAGTCTAACTTTTTTTTTCCCCACCTTATCCCAACTACTTGAAATCCAGTAATTAGTATTTGAAACACAGAAGGCTTGGCACAATTGATAGAGTGCTGGGCCTGAAGTCAGTAAGATGAATTTTCCTGAGTCTGATCTTAGACATTTACTAGATGTGTGACCCTGAGCAAGTCATTTAACCCTGTTTGCTTCAGTTCCTCATCTATAAAATGAACTTGAAAAAGAAATGGCAAACCTTTACAGTGTCTTTTGCTAAGAAAACCCCAAAAGGGGTCACAAAGAGTGGAATACAGCTAAAACAACCAGTGTCCCAATTCAGTTTAACAAATCCACATCATTTCATTTCTGATAAGGGCTATTTTAGCAAGAATAGAAGAACAAAGATTTCACTCAAACCCTGGATGGAATACTCTATTCTTTCTCCAGAGGCAGCCAGACAAGAAAAATGCAGCGTCAAAACCTTAGCCAGTTAACTTCCTAACATGTCCTAACAGACATATGTCCTAACAGACATAACAATATTATTTCATTCAAATATAACATCCAAAGCTTTGTCTCACAGCTATCCCCAAATTGGCTTCAACCTCCCTTTCCAAACTCCTTCCTTTTCATATATTGTTTGTTTCTGTGATACCTTACATCTAGCTACTCCAGTATCTCACCTTATTAGCCATTATCTCAGGAATTTCCATGACTGCATTATTTTTCCAGTTTTCAATTGATGAAAGTCTTCTACCTTCCAAATTCAGACTATGAACTACCAATTCCTTGAAGCATTTAATATTCCCAGATATGAATCTTTCTGAATGTTTTCACTCACTTTGTTTTCCTAGAAAATTTTATATCTCTTCTTTCTGCTTCCCCCCCACCCGGTTATTTCTCTGTATACATGACACATGTCATTCTCTACACCAGGCAATAAGCAAACTTTTTGTAGGGAGGGTTTGAATATTTTTTAGCCCTGTGTTTCCAGTAACACAATAGGTATTCAATAAATTATTGCATTTACTTTTATCATTAATTACTAAATTATGGGGAGGATTTTCCATTTTAAAAACTTCAAGCATTTCTTAGAAGGGAGAAGAATAACCTATTTTTCCAAAATAAATAATTACCTACTCTTATAATACAAAAAAAAAAAAGAAAACTATATAAAAAATATGGGCCAAAAAAACTGTGTGGGGATTTTGTGGCCAATAAAAGTATAATTTTTTTTTTCATTTATATTCAACAAATATTTATTAAGGACTTATTGAATGGAAAACTGAGGGAAAGGATGAGTTTCTTGAAGTATATACTAATTGGTTTGGTTTGGTTTTTAATGAATATTTGGGAATTATGGTGTTTTTTTTATGAGAAGAAGAATGAAATAACATAACAATATGATGGAGAGTACAGCCATGCATTATCACTTGTCTCAGATCAAGGAGGATGTCACTTGGGGGAAAAATGTACAGATGTTCTTCTGATGTAATGCAAAATGACAATCCAAAGACTCTATATGGTACTTTTTAAAAAGAAATAAGATTTTTCAGGGAAAGCATATGTGTAATGTTATTGCTGCTTTAAATCTCATGATATGATAATATATACAAAAAAAAATGTGTCAAGCAAGGATGGAAAAGGCCACTTAAAAACGGTCCTATCTTGCCATTAATCTGCCTACCCCACCCAAAATTGTACTTCATGTTCTAGCATCATGAAAATGTACCCAGGCTGTTAGAAGAAATGAAATACTGATAACTAAACTAAGGGTGAAAAGCATGTTAGACTTCCACCCACACACTTTCACTCTCATTTTTATGCCTTATGTTACAGATTTGAGAAAGAGGAAATTGTTAGCGTATTTCTAGTATATCATAGTTAATATCGTGTTTTTGTTCTCTATGCATGCCTAGTTTTAATACTAGAATTATTCTTTCTTGATCCTGCAAATAAGATGATGTACTCCAGTTCATTACTTGAAATTCATTGGAGCACTAAGGAATTTACACATGAGCTCATTGTAAAACTGCGGAAAGGAGACCTGAAAATCTGAGGTCAATTTGCCCCACATCCATTGTAATTTCCAAGACTGCACTATTCAGGCAGTACTTAAGCATGAGCAGCATGCAGACAAACCCAAGCTTTTCAGTCAGCTTTTTCAGTCCCAGTTGTGCTGATTATAACTGAATAGAACAGCAAGAGTGCTTAAAATGGACCAATGGTGATTTACTGCCCATGATATGAACAGCATGAATGCCGACAGGTATAATATTAGGCATTCTGGGGTCTGTCACTGGCAAGGTGATCCTGTCATTATGCATAGATTATTTTATTAGAGATTCCAGGAACTCAACCTGATAGATATTATGAGTTTGTTCAAGGTCTTTTTTTAAGCTAATGAAATTACTTAAAGAAATAATTATCCTGGAATCTGAAATATTCTATATATGACTCTGATAAATACATGAAGAAGATATAGATCAATAGTCAATCTTGAGATGTACAAATGGGTTTCTAAGTACTCTCCATTAAACAATTTGCAGAAGGAAATCACCATCTTGAACACTTTAACTATATTGGAAGAGAATGTTTCTGTTCTTATTCCTTCCTATTCACTTTTATAAACACATATTTTATTTATAGCTTGTTATGAAACAACAACATTGCTTTCATTTTTTACCTAATGTAAACACTAAAGAGAAAGCTTTCTTGTAATAAAGTACAGTTCAAGAAACTAATACCTAGGCCAAGCCATGAAATTAGAATATGCTCCATTCTACCCAAATAATAAACTATCTCTTTAAATATGATTTATCAGTCCTTTGAAATCAGTGTTGGTCATTGCATTGAAGTGAATTCTGTGATGTCTTGTATTTTTTTATTCCTTTAAATTATTGTTGTTATCCTGTATGAAGATAGGATTAACTCTCCTCTTGTCTCCTTTTAGCTAATCAAATCAAGAACTTAAAGTACCCCTACTTACCATTAAGTATGAGAGTTCACAAGTCACTTACTAGAGTTAGTTCACACCTCCAAAGGCCACTTTCCCCTTCTTCTGCCCCTCTTCTTCCCACAGTGGTAGGCAAATTGAAAGACTGCAATTGGTGTCTGTGAAGAAAGGGGGATGACAGGAAGTGATGTGGAAAAAGAGGTATTAAAAAAGACCAACATGGTCTGGGACCCACCACTCTTTTTCTGGTGTTTTGGAGAGATTAACTGAGATTCCTGCCTTGGCTATGAAGGATGCTGGGTTGGTGGACTTCTGGCTGAGGATTACTGGGAAATTCACATGGAGATCTGACTTGGGGAAGCCCCTTCCAGAGCTGAGCCAGACTTCATTGGAGAAGGACTGGTAGGCTTGTTAGGAATCTGTCTCTTTATATATGTTTTTTACTTTCACTCTTTCTACCTCTTTGTAAATAAAAGCTGCTAAAAGTCATTTTGACTTAAGCTATACTATTTTAAAATCAGTGACCACAATATTATTTTATAACTCTCATATTTAGCATAAAACCTTACACCTGTATATTATTTATCTTGATCTAGCTTACTTCACTTTTGCCATTTCCCAGAAGTCTTCCAAAGTTTTCCTGAATCCTATTAGTTACTCTTTATAAAGAAATCATATTCCGTTACTTTCATGTATCACCACTAGTTAGTGTTTCCTCAACTGATTATAGGTTCCTTGAAGGCACAGACTGCCCTTTGTCTTTCTTTGTGACATCAAAGATTAGTACACAATGTCTAGTACACACTAGCATTTTAATAAATATTTATCAACTAATTCACAAATATTTTGTTTCTATTTTATTACTACCACAAAGTACTGATCAAAGTAATGTAACGTGACAGGACATGACATGACATGATTATAATATAATAAATATAATGAATATAACATAATACTATATAATATATAATATAATAAATATAAGATGATATGATATGATACAATACAATATGATATAATATAATGTAACATAACAACACATAACATAATGTAATATAACAACACATAACAAAATAACAATATAATATAACATAACAAGACATGCTATGATATAATGTAATGTAATATAACATAATATGATATAATATAATGTAATATAATATAACATAACATAACATAATATAATGAGATATGACATGACATACATAATATATAATATATGATAATATAACATAATATAATATAATGGCTAACACTCCAAATATTCTAGCTCTGGAGTAATTTTTTTAAATTTTTTGCTTTGCTACACTAAAATTTCAAGTTAACTCCTTTCTTCATTCCTCTTTTCACATTAAATAAGGAATCATTTGAGAAAAAGATATAGATAAATAGATAGATAGATAGATAGATAGATAGATAGATAGATAGATAGATAGATAGCTGGATGGATAGACAGACATTTATCTATCTATCCATTGCTTATTTCTTTTTATCAGTTCTTTTTCTGGAAATGAATATATACAAATTATTCTTCAAATAGCATTTATGTTACTATATACAATTTTTATTAGTTCTCATTATTTCATTCTTTATAATTTAATATACTTCTTTCCACTTTTTAATTAACCTCATCATTTTTTACCATACAGTAGTATTTCATTACCATCATATGCCTCAGCTTCTTTAGTCATTCTCCAACTGATGGGCATCCCTCAATTTCCAGTGCTTTGCCACTACTACAAGAGTTGTTATAAATATTTTGAACATAAGGATTATTTTCCTTCTTCCTTGATCAACTTAGGAAATAAACCTAATAGTGACATTATTGGGTCAAAAGATATTTGCAGGTTTGTAATGCTTTGGGCATAATTCCAGATTGTTCTACAAAACACATTCATTACCACTCAAGAAATATTTAACATCAGCAAAAGTATAGGTAAACAGTTCTCAAAAGCTTTTTTTAGGAGTCATTTTAGCCACAGATGAAGAAATGTTCTAAAAATCTTGACTAGTTTAAAAAGACACAATATGGTTTAAAGAAATAAAAAATATGCTTCATTAGCTTGTTAGAAATTTTTTCCATATTAGTGTTCTGGTAGATGAGTTGGAAACAGCACACATCACCTAATTATAGGTTTCATGCCAGCAATAGCTACAGCTAAGATTGCCACACAGATATCATTAAACCCTTAGTTTCAGTTCTTCATAAGTTTCTGAAAATGTTTCACTTTGAGCTGAAATTTCCACCTTTATCCTTGTTCCTATACTGATATATTTTAAACATCAAATGAAAATTATTTCATTTATATTGGAATTACTCAAAGGAAAATAAAACTATCCTGTATTTAAGCACTTATTAAAGTAAAAATGCTAGGAAAATAGTTGAACAGAGGAATTAAAAATGTTTTGTATGGGAAGAAAATAATAAGAAAAAAGGACAAGTAGTTAGATTTAGAATAATTTTGACTGAATAATTAATTCCTGAAAACAATTCATGTCATCTATTTTTTTTTTTACAAAAACAAGAACAGGTCTAAAATTAGATGATACCTCCTATGTCTGAAATATAGTTGATAGAACAGGAAATTAAATGAGAAACAGTTATTGTGATGGTTGCCTTGAAAATTTTAAATGTAGAGAATGTATTGCCTTTATAAGTTATGGGTATGTTTACATCTATTATCTAAATATGATATATCAGGAGACTTTGAGGATCTTGTCTAACACTCTTCAAGTGGAGAGTTGATACCTGCCTAGAGAGGAACATAAGGGGCAAAGAGATTAGCTCTGATAGTCTATAAACAGAAGTATACCAGACTGGAATAATATTGATCTTTTCTTCTACATGTTGGTCTAGGAGTTAAAGAAAAAGATAGTACTCAAACAAATTTTCAGGCTTAGCTTCTCACGCCAAGAAGTTATAGAAAAGGTCATTACAAATAATAAATAGAAAGTAACTGTCTATACAAGCAAATTGTAACTAGAAACCAGATAAGACATAGAGTTAGAATATATTAGACAATACAGAAAGTGAATAAACTTTCTCACTAGGAACAAGATATTTGAGCTTAACTAAGACAAAGAAACCTTCATCTCACCCAAAAGGAAATTCTCCAAAATCCCCAGAGAAGCAAGCTGGAAATCAGAGGCCTATTGATTTCTCTTACATGCCTGCCTTCCATTTTTTTTCTCTCTCTCTCTAGGTCTCTCTCTTAAGAAAATCTAGAAATATTTATTTTCTCTTTGTAATTCCTCTGAGAAAATTGCTCTTTAAAATTTTAAGCCACCTCTAGCCTTTAGAGACACTCATTAGAGTCATAATTCTTTCTATGTATGAGGAGAGTATTACACGTATATCTTAGGTTTAAAACTTGGTATACAAAAATGAAGGCAAAAGTAATTTTATTATATTAGCTTGTTTTTAAATAGATTTTTAAAGCTTGCAAAGGGTTTTGCATGTATTCTCATACCAATGCTGTGATTTCAGTATCTTCACTTTAAAAATGAACTTGAGCTTCAGCTACATTAGATTCATTTGTAACATAGTTACATAGCTAAGGCAGCATTTTGTTTCCTTCCTTCCTTCTTTCTTTTTCTTCTTTCTTTTTCTCTCTTTGTTTCTTTGTTTTTTTTTCTTTGTCTTTTTCTCTTTCTCTCTCTTTCCCTCTTTTTCTTTCTTTCTTTTTTCCTTTCTCCCTTTCTCTCTCTTTTTTCTTTCTTTTTCTCTTTCTCTCTCTTTCTCTCACTTCTTCCATTCTTTCTTCTTTCTTTCTCTCATTTCTTTCTTTCTCCCTCTTTCTCACTTTCTTTTTCTTTCTCTTTCTCTTTCTTTCCCTCACTCTTTTTTCTTTCTTGCTTGCTTTCTCTCTCTTTCTCTTTCTCTCTTTATTTCTTTCTCTTTTTTCTTTCTTTTTTCTCTTTTTTTCTTTTTTCCTCTCTTTCTCTCTTTCTTTTCTTTCTTTCTTCCAGTATTCGAAAAATTCGAGTTCCAAATTTCTTCTTCCTCCAGACTTCTCTTACTCAGGCAAACAATATGATATAAATTATACGTGTGAACACATGCAAAATGTACTTCTACATTAGCCATATTACAAAGAAAAATAAACACAATAAAAAGAAAAAACCCATTAAAATGGTTTAAAAGGTTTTAATCTACACTCGTAGTTCATCAAATCTGGGAATGGATAGCATTTTCTACTGTGGAATCTGGGGGGGATTGTTGATCACAGTATTGATTAGATTAGCTATCTCTTTTATTTTTCAATAATGTTTCATTTTATCCAAATTACATGTAAAAATAATTTTAAGAGTTTTCCAAAGTTTTTGGTTTCTAATTTTTCCCTTCCTTACTCCATTGTCCCAACCCTGAGACAGTACATAATTTTCAACAATTTATACCTGTAATATCATGCAAAACATTTCCATATTAGTTATGTATGCTGCAAAATAATCAGATGTAAAAAAAAGAACAAAGAGAATAAAATGAAAAATATTATGCTTCAATTTACATTCAGATTCCAGTGAGGTGAATAACCTTTTTCATCATAAAACTATTGGAGTTTTCTTGGATCATAATATTCCTGGGAACATCTAAATCATTCACAGTTCATTCTTGTACAATATTATTGTTACTCTGTATAATGTTCTCCCGATTCTACTCACTTCAGTCTATATCAGTTCATGTATTTCAAGGTCTTTCTGAAATCAACTTACTCATGGTTTCATATACCACTATAGTAGTAGTCTCTTGGTAATCGAGGATGACGATTGTCTTTGTGCACTTTCATCTGTGATGTAGATGAGTATACACAAAGACTCTTGTGTGTGAAGGAGATTTAAGTGGAAAAGTCGATGCACAGAGACAGTCCCACTCTCTCGGCTTTGGAAGCCTGGGTCCAGTGGCACAAAAAGTCGTTACACCTGGAGACTTCCTCAGCTGCATTGGATGGCCGCGTTGTCTTTTGTGCTCCAACACGCCCTAAGCACTCCACAGTGCTTTGCTGCATCGCCATCTCAGCCATTGAACCTTCTTATTGGTTTCTTCCGTCTGTTCGGCCTAAACAGTCTTCACATGCTGGGTGAGCAAAGCCCTGGTTCACCAGGGGTCGATGACCCGATGGCTACCCTCACAAGGTTTAGCTGGCCTCTCGAAGCCATTGCCCGGGGTGTGGCCGCTGACACATGCTAGCAGCTACTGGGAGCCACAAGTGAGAGCTGGGTGTCAGGTGGGGGTCAGAGGCTGGAGAGCTGCCCTAGGAGGGCACGACAAGCCCTCCATACCAGAGATACTACTCCTCCCTGAGCACCCCATACACCCACTATAGTAATACATTATAACCATAGACTACAATTTGTTCAGCATTATCCTACTGAGGGATGTGCTTCAATTTCCATTTTCTTTGCCATCACAAAAGGATAATATTTTTTTTCACAAATAGGTATTTTGCCCTTTATTAAATGTTTCATTTAACTTTAAGGATTAAAATTTGGTGTTTAATTGAAGATTTTATTTTTAATTTGCTCTTTTTATTGTTCTTTTTTTAAGTTGTATACCTAATTTATTGATCTGGTCATTCTATATTTTATTGATATAACGATTAGAGATATAGAATTTCTCCTAAAATTTTCTTTGACTATACCAAGTAGAATTTTGTGGATTGTCTTATTGTTGCTATTTTCTTTAATGAAATTAGTGGTTGCTTATATGATTTATTCTTTGAGCCATTCATACTTTACAATTAGATTATTTAGTTTCCAATTAATTTTTTTACATTTCTATTGCCCTCCATTTAATATAAATTTATTGCTTCATCATCTGAAAAGGAAGTATTATATATATATATATATATATTTTTTTTTTTTGCATTTGTAAGGTCTCTAATATTCTAAAACATGGTAAATTTTTGCGTAGGTGACATGTTCTGCCGAGAAAAAGGCATATTCCTTTCTATTCCCATTCAATTTTTTCCAGAGATATAATGTATCTTCATTATCTAAAATGCTATTTACCTCATTACCTTCTTTCTTGTTTATTTTTGCTAGCATTTATCTAATTCTGGGAGGGAAATGTTTAGGTACCCCCATTAGTATAGTTTCACTATGTATTTCTTCCTTTCACTTATTTAATTTCTCCTCTAAAAAACTGGATATTCTATTTTTTTGTTTATTCTGGTTTTTATTAATGTTACTTCATTGTCTTGGGTATGTTTTCTCAATATTTCATTTCCATTCTTATCTGTTTTAATTACATATATTTTTTTCTTAATCTAAGATCATGATTACTACCCTTATTTTTTTCCACTTCAGCTGAAATATAATAGACTCTTTTCCCGGCCCTTACTTTTAATTTGTGTCTCTCTTTGTTACAAATATGTTTCTTGTAAACACTATTTTTAGAATTTTTGCTCATTTTCCCAGCCTATTCTATGACTTTCCACTTTGTGCTGATGTTAGACTGTACTCCTAGGTTAGGGCACTGTACAAAACTTCTTTGGGACCTGGCTATCAATAGTCCTTTGTGGTGTCATGGGATGGCCTGCCTGAGAACCTGCACACTGGCAATTTGTGTGGTTAAGTGGCCTTGGGACAACAAGCACCTGGCTGATGATAAGGCTTGCACTTGGAGTATAAAGGTAACAGCTGGGTTTATGGGGCATGGCCTACTACTGATTTGCCTGGAAGCTATCTTTGCTAGAGTTCACTCCCATCTTACCCCAGAGATATAGATCTTTCCTGCTGGGATTCTAAATTGTCTTATGAAAGAAAATGGTTTCACACTGGATTCTGTCATTCCAGAATTTTTCTTAGAATTGTTTATAGTTTGAAGAACTTTGGTAGTTCTTGCCTTACTCAACAATCTTGTTTCCATTCTCCCATCTTATTAATTCTTTTGTGTTTGTGTATTAGGTAGTTTTTCTTTAAGGATTATGTTCATGAGGAATCAGATCTTCTACCCTCCTCCTTTTGCTTCCCTCCTTCCTTCTCCCTCCCACTTCAGTTAATCTCTTCAGTTGGTGACAAACTACAATTCAGTTCTGAGTAAGTTTCCAGATATATATAATAGATAACTCTCTCTTTGAATGATTGGAACAAGAGGGTTATTTAAGGAACGGGGAGGAAAAGGAAATTGGATAGGAGAGAGGTTTTAGGGTTTCCCTGATGGTAAATAATCCTAAATTGAGAATAATATTATAGAGTTTTGAATGAGGGATGTGGCCAACAGGATTGAGGATCTTTTAGTCACTTCCTGATACAATAAAGAGAAATCAGTAAGAAGAGGATCTTCTTAGTCCTTACTCCTTCCTGTCTCAAGAGAAAGAGACCTTCAACAGTTTGGATGTTTCTTGTTTTAAGTCTCCTTCTGGTCACATTCTCTTCTGGAATGCTCCTTGATTGACAGCTTCTGCAAACCTTCATCCATTGCTTCTTTTTACAGGTTTTCTTCAATTTACTCATCCATAGTTTGGTTATCATTACAAAATTTTTGCTACTATATACAATGCTCTCATGTTTCTGTTCACATCACTTTATATCATTTCATATAATTCTTCCCAGATTCATCTGACACCATCTCATCATTTCTTATTAAACAATAGTATTCCTTTACAATCATGGACAACCAACTTGTCTAACCATTCGCCAATTGATGGGCTTAATTTCAATTTCTCAATCTTTGTCACCACAAAAAGATTTGTGAAAAAAGTTTTCTGCATAAGAGTTCATTTTCTTTTTCTTTTATTTCTTTTGTGGGTTTTAAAATTAATAATCAATAACTAAATATTGGATTTTATAAAGTTTTATTAATAATAACTAAAAAAAAAAGAACTTCCTGGTTTCAGCCCAGTCACAGGTCCAAGAGAAGAAGAGGAAAGAGTTACAGCTGTTTAAATACAATCACACAAAATGTGGGGATGCAGGAAAAGGGAATTTTTGGGAAATACTAAGGGGCTTCTGGGGGATGAAGTCCAAAGGCTCAAAATCTCCATTTATATATATATATATATATATATAATCCCCCCTGTGATCCAGTTGGGAAACATATTTTCCCAAAAGGATCATGGAAACATAATCAACTTAAAAATTGCAATAATTTGTGGATAAAAGGGAAAAAATAAAGAACAAAACCAATGATTACTAGGTTGACAAAAAGCCAATTTGGGGGAAGTACCCTTTGGCATAAGAGTATATATTGAAAATAAAAGCATTTCACCCCCCATAGTTCAATTCACATACCATAGTTCACTCTGTATCTTCTGGTGCAGCATGTGGTCTCTGCAGGCATCTATATTCATGGCGCATTCTGGATTCTGGGAGGTAGCAAGTTTTTTATCCTAAAATTGCTCAAATTGAAATCAAATTTCACAACAATAACTTGGCTCCCCGGAGGTGAATAATAACAAACACAAGGATCACTCAGGGATGCATGGCTGAGTTATGAGGTATATGAATCAATTTGCAAAAGAAAATCAAAAACATGAAAAAATCCAAATAAAAGAGAAAAATAACTTGTGGATGAAATACAAAATGTAAAAGTCTTATGTCCAAAAAAGATCTAAGTAAATGAAAAACAAATCTACAACAGTTCTATGAATCAGGGTCCAATTAAAATGATTTAAGCAATTATACATTTACCCATTCGGTAGCCAGGACTATAGAAAGTTTGCCACACCATGAAAGAGAGAAAAGGGACTAGATTTCAGCAGCAAATGGGAGCCAGGATGGCAGCAAAAAGTAGGTGTTTGAAAGAAGGTGGCTAAGAGGAAGTCCAGCCTCTGACATATGTCAAAATAGCAGCAACCTCAAACTACAAATAAGTTCAAGTCCTCTTGTCTTGGCTCAAAATTACATCAATCCCACTGGGATCTAGTCTCTTTGACCTTGTGCTCCATAGGCACTATATAGGTGCTCTGTGCTTCTTTAGCACTATACAGTGGTTCTTTTGTACATTCCCTTCTTCTGGAATCAGATAGAATCATGAAGCAAAGTCCCACAATTTTTAAACAGTCAATGGCATTTTTATAGTCTAAAGCTTTTTTGGGTGTGCATTAATATTAAAACAAATGTATTTTAAACTTATATTACTGCAAAATCAAAAAAGTTAAAGAAAAATCTCAATACTGTTGACATGTGCTTCAAATACAAAAAGGAGAGAAAAATAAAACTCAGATACTATATTGCACATGCAAGGAAAAACAATAATAAAAAAAGTTTTTAAAATCAAAAATATATAGTTTAAAATCAGTGACACACTGTCAGCCATGTGTGAGTACAAATGATTTTCAGAATAAAACAGTAACACAGTAGATAATTCACATTCAAAGAAGTACCAAAGTCCCCAAAATTCACAATATTCCCAGTTAATTACAATAGCAAACAAACCCACTATCATATTTCACATAAGTTGAAGTATGGCATAAAAAACCTATGAACTGATGGATATTTATTATAATTTTTATAGATGTAGCAATTCTTTCAACCTTGGTAAGTATAATTTTAAACAAAGTAAAACTTATTTCAGCCTAGAACATCATCAAGAAATCTACATTGTTCTGGTAGAAGTAAATTAAGTAAATTAAAATGAAGAGTTTTGCAGGATCTCTTTTTTTTTTTCAGCTTCCTGCTACATAAAAACACCTTGGTAGTTTGGTAGACATTTCTTTTTTCTCTACCTTTAATACAATATTCTTTATAATATAAATATAAATATAAAATATCATCCATTCAGAAACCACTAGTTATATAAAATTATTTCTGAAGACCCCTTAAAATGACAATTAAATTCTTAGCTTATTAAATTCTCTAAAGGTTGCACACAATTTAACCAGTTTTATTGAAATCCATCCATCATCATCTATGTGACAATTAACAAAGGCAACATGTGATCTTCAGTGGATCTAGTGACAAAGGTTTTAGGCAAGATGTTCATGGGTTTATACAGAGATATTTTGTGCTTCAGCAAAGGTAAAGGTACAAATTAAAAATCAGTATAGGCAAAACATAGCTTAAAACGATTCAGTATAACAGAAAGATATTGATTGAATTTAAATAGATAAACAAAAAAATTTTAAACCTTAAAGCAATCAGTATATACAATAATATAAACCAGTGAGAAGGTGCGGACAGGCAGTGCAGTCAAAAAAATCCTTTTCACCAATTCCAATAGACTTGTTCACTATTATAGGAGGAGAATAAACTCAAAATAGTTAATAAAAAATTTCCAGATCTCTTTTAAAATTTTCTTCCCCTCCCCTCATATTTATTATCCATTTAGATTTCATTTGTCAGAGGTCTGAACTCATAGAGGCACAGGGAAGAATCTTTACTCTGCATGTTGAGAGCAGTTGGGACTTTCAGAACTTTGTCAAAATATTTCAGCTTGGGTTGTAGCATAAACAGCCAAGCTTGTGGCATATTCTTGAAGAGAAGGAAATGAAATGGAAAATCTCCAATGAAAATAAAAATTCCCAGGATAAGAATTAAGCAGATCCAAACTACACTTTTTAGCTCTACCAATTCAAACTGTGGTTTCAGAGTTTCAAGCATGCTTTGCAATAGCATTTTTCCTGAAAGATGTTGAATGAAGTTTGTTTAAAGAGTAAATAGAAATAAGCAAAACTTAGAGGGGAAAACAATAGCATATTTGCATGTGAGAGAAAACAATACTTCCCTGTGGTATTTTGGGTCAAGAGAAAGAAGGGGAAAAAAACAGGTTTATTCCCCAAGAATGACTATACATCTACTGATTTGGAACTAACTGCCCTCCCTGTGAAAAATCTTTATTAACAGCCTTCTAAACTAGGAGTCCAGGATCAGCTTTAAAAAAAATCTGCTTGAAAATTAGAAGGTGTAGGGTTCTTTTCTCCATGCTGAAAAATGGCTATGGCAGGCTAGAAACACACACATGGAGTGTGGAAAGGGATTGGGGGCAGAAAGATTTTTATACGTCACCCTTTATGGAAAAAAAAATGGCTGGGATTGGCAAGCTCTTGTGGCGGGTGTGGTCTTGGTAAGAGAACACCCCAACTTGGGTGGAGAGAGGTGAGGAATGCTGGCCAAACAGATGGACAGGAGAAACAGCGGGCAGTGGTAGGCAGCAAGGTGGGGCAAGAGCAGAGGCACACCATGCCACAGGACCCTTGTGGTGGGCAGCGACCAGGCAAACTTACTATCTTTACTGTAAGGCTATCTGCTCAAAAATTTTTTTGAGAATTTAGAATCCCTTCTTGGCAAACCAAAATGTGAGTTTTAAAATTAATAATCAATAACTAAATATTATATTTTATGAATTTTTATTAATAATAACTAAAAAAAAGAACTGCCTGACTTCAGCCCAGTTGCAGGTCCAAGAGAGGAAGAGGGAGGAGTTACAGCCACTTAAATACAATCACACGAAATGTGGGGATGCAGGAAAAGGGGATTTTGGGAAATACTAAGGGACTTCTGGGGGATGAAGTCCAAAGGTTCAAAATCTGCATTTATACACTTTGGGACATAGATTTTGTATTAGGATTGCAGGGCCAAAGGCATTCATAATTAATAGCCCTTTGGATGTAGTTCCCAATTATTCTCTCAAATGATTGGACTAGTTCACAACTTTACCAACAGTGCAGTAGTCTCCCAATTTTTTCACATCCCCTCTAGCACTGATCAATTTCCTTTTCTGTTATGTTTCCTAATATAATATGTATCCAGCTATGATTTTAATTTGCATTTTAATAAATATTTATTTCAAGAATTTTTAAAATGTAACTGTGAATAAGTGTGATTTCTTCTTGTGAAAACTGCCTATTCCTATCATTAGAAGATTTATTAATTGGGGATTGACTCTTATATTTATAAATTTGTTTCAGTTCACTGTATATTAAAAAAATAAAGTCTTTGTCAGAGAAACTTACAAAAGGAATTTCCCAGTTTCCTCTTTTCCATGTAATTTTGTCTATAAAAACTTCAAAAATTTTCCTATATACAAAATTACCCATTTTATTTCTTGTGATCCTTCCTTTCTATCTCTTGATTTGTCTTAAATCTTTTCATATGACAGGTAAAGTTTTCTTTCCAAATGTGTTTATTATATTATACTTTAAAACTAAATAATGTACTTCTTTTGACATTATATTGGCATATAATATAATATGCTCCACTATATTTAGTTTCTGTCAAACTCATAATTTTTCTCAGAAATTTTTCTCAGATGGTAAATTATTGCCCCAAAACCTTTGAAATTTTGGGTTATCAAATAGTATAGTATCATGTTCATTTACTACTGTATATTATATTCCTAATTCATTCTATTGATCATTATTCCTATTTCTTAGTGATTATAAAATAATTTTGATGATTACCATTTTGTAAATAATTTTAAATTTGACAGTGCTAGGATATATTCTTTCACATTTTCCCCATTCATTCTCTTCTTTTTCATCAAGCTCTTATTTGAAGAAATTAATTTTGCTATTAATTTTTTCTAGCTCTATAAAATAATTCATGAATAATTGTATTGGTATGTCAATGAATAAGTAAGTTAATTTAGACATTATTGGTATATTTTTATATTGGCTCAACCTACCCATGAGCAATGATTTTTGTCCATTTGTTTAGATCTGTCTATATTTTATTTGTATAAAAAAAATTTTGTGATTGTGTTCAGTTAGTACCTTAGATTATCATGTCAGACTTTCAAGTATTTTAAACATTCTGTAGTTATTTTAAATGGAATTCTTCCATCTCTTGCTACTGAGTTTCATTAGCAGAATCCTGAAATACTGATTTTTTTTGTGGTAAATTTGCTGAGCTGTAAATTGTTTCAACTGGTTTTTAGTTAATTCTTCAGGGTTCCCTAAGTTTACTATCATATTATCTGCAATGAGTGATAGTTTTGTTTTCTTAGTGTCTATTTTTCTTCTTTTAATTTGTTTTTATCTTATTCCTCTTGTAATTTTGAATATAATATTGAATCATTATTATAATGATTGACCTTCTTTTTTCATTGATCTTACTGGGAAGGCTTCAAATTATCCCTATAATAGACAACTCTTGCCCTTGGTTTCAGAAAAATAGCACTTAGAATTTCATGAAAGACTTAAATTATTACATTGATTTCTAGTGTTTTAATAAAAATAGATATTATAGCTTGTCAAAAGTTTTTTTTCATCTATTGAAATCAGAATAGTATTTTAAAAAATTATTCATAAAGTCAATTGTGCTGACAGCTTTTTTATAATACTGATGAGCACTAAATTCCCAGCATGAATTCCACCTGTTCATAACATATGATTTTGTGATAAATTATTATAATCTCCTTGCAACTATTTTATTTATAATTTTTACATAAATAGTCATTGGAGAAATTAGTCTTTAGTTTTCTTTCCTTGTTTTTGCTATCCTTTATGTAGTCATCAAACCAGATTTATATCATAAAAGAAATTAGGTAGGACTTCCTCACTTTTTAAAATTGTTTATATAGTGTTAGAATTAATTACTCCTTAAATATTCAGTAAAATTCATTTCACTTTTTCTTAAGAAGTTCATTTAAGAATTGTTTAATTTTCTTTTCTAAACCAGGGTTACATGAGTATTCTACTTATTTTTTTCTTAATCCGGGAAAAATTTTTTTTAAATGTGTTTCAATTTCCCTTTAATTATTATTTTCACTGTCATTTAATGGAACAAATATAGAAGTAAGCAAGAATTATTTCCATTTCCATTTTGTTCTCTATTTAAGAACATTGGGAAAGTTGTTCTTTATAATTTCTTGAAAAATAATATCCAGATTCTTTGTTTGTTCATGTGTTTCATATAGTTCAATAGTTTTAAAATTAGCTCCCCTTGATCTATTTTCTAAGTTAGTTGTTTTTCCTTTGAGATATTTCCCATTGATTCATTATTTTGACATTGTTTTATTGTTTCTTGAGTCATCATGGAGTCATTATCTTCAACTTTCCCAAGTCTAATTATTTTCTTAAATGTGCTTTTGGAACTCTTTTTTTTCATTTGTCCAATCGTGTTTTTTAAAGTGTCGTTTCCTTTAGTATTTTGTGCCTCTTTTACAAAGCTTTTAATTGTTTATTTCATAATTTTCTTACATCACTCTTGTTTATTCTCTGAATTTTTCCTTTACCACTTTAAAACTTTTGTTAAAGTTGAGCTCTGAATTTTGGCCAGCGTTGTTTGAAGCTTTAAGCTTTTTTGTACCACCATTTTTTATTTGAATGTTTGGAAGTTTTGGGTGCTTCCAAGTGATATTGCTCCTCAGATGTCAGAGTGATATGTCTGTAAACAATGACTTCTGCTACTTTGGGACAGCAAGAGCTACTCTCTGTCATGGAAATATTATCTCAAAGTGAATATTGGCAGTTGAGTTATCAAATAGCACTTGCCCAATCCCCTTACTATATACTTGAGAGCTCCCAAGTTTACTGTTGCTGGTGCTGTAAGGCAGAATTTCAACCAGATCTTTCTGACACCAAATATAGTGCTTTATTCATTTCACCACATTGCTTCATTTATAGTTGACATTGTCCATAATGTCATCCTGGTCCTTCCTCCACAGAAGTCTAGTTGAATAAAAAAGCATACCTATGTGTACACACACACACACACACACACACACACACACCTGCTTAGATGCCCCACAGGTAGCCCTTATGACTTCTTTTCCAAATGTTTAATGGCAAATCCATTGTTTAGAAATCACAATGCCAGTAAAGATTTTTGAAACATATCTTTACTAATGACTAAGATGATTCCTAAAAAGAACTATGGGGTGAGGGGAATGTAATAAAAACAACAATATTGTATAAGCTACTTTATTGCCTTAAATTCTCATTTAAAAAATCTATTGAATAAAGAATGTGCCTAAAGAGTCTGAAATATATCAATTATTAGCCACTTCCCTAAGGTAAAAGGTTCATAATCTGACTAATGGGTAGTTGGTTGCTTTTGGATCTATCAACTTTCAAATATGGTTCATCACATGGTATAAGGACTATGACATGTTTTGCTAAAACCAGGATTCATATCTGTGGGTTGAAGGTTAAACTATGTAATCCTAAGTATCTGAGGTACAGGTAACTATGTGTCACAGTGGTTAGAACAGGAATGGCAAACCTTTTAGAGGCTGAGTGCTGTGCTCCTTCCCTCTATCAAGTGTAAGACACACCTTGCTCCCTCTAACCCCACAGAGGGGAAGGAAAAAGCATTCCCATTGGGCTGCTGGAGAGAGGGGTGAGTGAAGTGAGGAATGTCCTCAGTGAGTGTAGAGAGGGGGAGGGGAGTGGACCAAGCACTCTGCTCCTCTCCAGCTCTGCCACCTGTGAGCTATCCATCTTACCCCCAGTGTTCTACCATTAGGCTGCTGGCAGAGGGACAGGTGATGTGAAAAAAATGTCATCAAGCACAGCAGAGAGGAGGAAGGGAGCAGCTCTTTCCAAGTCCCTCTGCCTTTCTAGTAATGAACTAGGGGTGGGGTGGAGGGCAGCTGTGTGCCCATAGAGAGCACTCCGTGTGCCATCTTTGGCATCCATGCCATAGGTTTTCCATCACTAGGATACAGTGCTAGGTCTGAAGTGAAAAAGATTAATCATCTTGAATTCAAATATGACCATAGATACTTACTAGCTATGTAACTCTGAGTATGTTGCTTAACCCTGTTGACCTCATAATCTTCATCTGGAAATGAGCTGGAGAAGGAAATGGCAAATGACTCTAATATCTTTGCCAAGAAAGCCCCAAGTATTCACATAAAGATAGGATACAATTGAAAAATGACTGAACAAAAATACCTGAATTATAATTATCATTTCATGATCTCTCTCTCTCTCAGGGGCAACAAGGTTTCAGTGGGAAAATGTATCCAGAGTTTTTAACTTATGATTTGAGCATTACATCATCTATACATGCCTACCTTCCGAAAAAAAATAAAAGACTGCAGTGGGAGTAGAATTCTATCTCCATACTATTCCAACATATTCTGACCAATAACCTTAGAGTTTTACTTAGTTTAAAACCTCTTCTCGTAGATTCTTTGTCCTAGAGTGAAGGTGGAGAGGGAAGTAGAGAAGAAAAGAAGTATTTCCGGTTACACCTTTTTTTAAATAAGAGAAAACTTTTCCTTAAAAATCTTTGCCTATTATATAAAGTTTAAACATTTTTCAGTTTTCAAGATTCTGGATAATCTGGTTCTAATCTACTTTTCCTGCCTTATCTTAGTTAAAAGGTCTATAATAAGATAGAGGGATGGCTTTGGACTTGAGAGAGACTTGGTTTTGATTCTGACTTCTACTATTTACAGTGTAATCTTGAGCAAATCCCTTTACCTTTCTGAGCCTTGGTTTCCTTATCTGTGAATACCTGAAGTATTTACTTGATATTTACTTGATAAGATTATTGTTAAACCCAGATAATGCGAAATACTTCAAGAAAATAACTTTATAAGATCTAAATTAATATAAATATAAATTGTTATTGCTAATGTCTCCCACTTCTCTCTTCTTTGAACTTTGTTAGACAAATTAATCTATTTTACTTAAACAGATGTATATTTTTCTTCTCACTGATTTTGCTCATTCTATTAATTTTCTCTGGAATTCCCTTCTTTCAAGCAGCTATTTTAACCTTAAAATCATTGCTAAAAAGTGCAAGGAAATTAAAATCATAAATATATAAATATAGTATTTAAAATGTAGAACAGCTTTTGACAATGTCAGCAAAATTATTTGACCAAAATATATGATTGAGTATGCTAAAATTTTAAGAGCTACAAAAAATGCTCAATTTTCCTGAAATTATAAAAAGTAGCAGCTTCATAAGTCAGTCATATTTCTCAAGATCCTTGATCAACCAAATGAATTTCTCAGAAGTCAGGTTATAATGAATCATATAGTATTGATTTGCTAGAAGCCTTTGTGCATTCTAGTACACCAGTAAGTTACAGATGATTCTTCATTTTGCTAAGGTTTATCTGGCTAAGTTTTTGGAGTTCAGTTCCTGGAATCCTAAGATAAAATGTTATATAACTGCTCCCCTCACTTAACTTTTATTAAATATAAAGTAAATAGCTAGCCTATGGGATAGGATCTCCAGGGACAAACAAAGACAGAGAAAATGTGAACAGAACAAATAGATTACTGGAAGCACTTGGAGCCCTTCAGTAGCAAATATGAGAAAGGAAGAATGAAGATGGTGCCTTAGTAGCACCAAAATATGAAACCACTCTGACAATCCTTCAAAACCAATCTTTAAAAAATATCTCAAAATGACAGGAGTCAAAATCCAATAGCAACATAGAGTGAGGTGGCTATCCCACTGAAAACAACTTGAAATGTAAACAGAGAGGGATGATTTTCATGGGATAAGGATGAATCAGAAGCAAAACTGAACACAGAGGAGTGCTGGCTGACCACCCCCACCCCCAACTGACTACTGAAAGTTGTGTAACTGGGCTATTCTAATTTCAAGGTCCTGGGACACAGGCTACATGAAAAAAAAAAGAATACCTCAGATGAATCCTTTGAAGTCCCAGGCCCTGGCACCAGCCTCCAGTGAAGCCCAGAAGTCCATAGAGCTGGGCCCTTTCAAACTTGTGCTTCTGTTGCTGTTGCTGCTAAGGTGAAGACCGAGATAAAATAGCTCACAGTGCTAAATCCTGCAAGCAAAAAGCAGAGGAGACAGAATCAGCAAGCAGTTTTCAGAATTCCCAGTCCATAGGCAAAAAAAAAAAAAGGCTGGAAAAATGCACAAACAGTGAAAGAAGCACTTAACCCTCAAAAATTTCTATGGTGACAAAGAGCAAAGCTCAGAACCTACAGGGTAAGGTGATATCCATGCAACCACATACAAAATTTTAGAGAAAAATGGGAATTGGTCTCAAGCACTAAAGTAAATAAAAGAGGAATAAAAAATCAAATAATATGAAATAAGAAGAAAAATGGGGAAAAGAAATGAAAGTAGTGTAAAAAGAAAATGGGTCAACTGGAAAAAGAGGCATAAAAATCCATGAAGAAAAGTGTACAAAAAAAGATTGATTTACTGAAAAAGAGGCAAAAAAAAATGACTCCAATGGAAAAAAGTGTCATGAAAAGTAGAATAGACCAAATGGAAAAGTAAGATCAAAAGAACATATAAGAAATTCAGTCTTTAATAATTAGAGCTGGGCAAATTGAAGCTAATAATTTCATAAGACATCAAGAAACAATACAACAAAGTCAAAAGAATAAGAAATAGGAGTAAATATGAAATATCTCATTGAAAAAACAGCTGCACTGGAAAATAGATTGATGAGAGACAATTTAAGAATTAATTATAGGACTACCTGAAAGTCATGGCAAAAAAAAAATAAGCCTAGCTATTATATTACAAGAAATTATTCAAAATAAATTGCCCTTATATTCTTGAACAAGAGTGTAAAATAGAAATTGAAAGAATCCACTGATTACTTCCTGCAATAAATCCCCAAATGATAACATTCAGGAATATTGCAGCCAATTTCAAGAGCTCCCAAGTCAAGGAGAAAATACTTCAAACAGCTAGAAAGAAACAATTAAAATATCATGGAGACCCAGTCAGGATTATGTAGGATCTGGCAGCTTCCACATAAAAGGACCAGAAAGCTTGGAATATGATATTCTGGAAGGCAAGAGAACTGGGTTTACAACCAAGAATCACCTACCCATCAAAACCGGCTACATTCTTTTAGGGAAAAGTATGGCCATTTAATAAAATAGAAGATTTCCAAGCTTCCTGAAGAAAAATCCAGACATAAACAGAAAATTTGATGTCAAAATACAAAATTCAAGAGAATTATAAAAAGGTAAATAAGAGAAAAATGTAAGAATTTCAATAAGGTCAAATGGTTTACATTCATATATTGAAAAATGATGTCTATAACTCAAAAATTATTATCATTATCAGAGTAATTAGAAGAATTATACATCAGCAGAGGGTATGATAGTAATCTGCTTCAGATAATAGTAGCAAAGATTGAACTGAAAAACTGTCTAGATATCATGAATCATTCATTTAAATAGGAATCTACTTTATAGAATTTGCTGACCACATCCAACATGAATTTCTGCCTCCCACCACTGGTTGACTCATCAATACAGTAGTCTCTCCATAGAGTTTCAAAGCTGCATTTCATGGCAACCTTAAATACGTGTTAATTGTTCTAGGTACAAACATTGTTAGTTATGGCTTCCTCTTTTCACAAAAGCTGGTCAAGTGTAAGCTAATTAAATGAAAGTTATCCTGAGAAAAGATTGATAATTATTTATGATCTACCAGTGTTATTAGTACTTTTATAGTTTACCAGCAAATACATATTTTTAAAGAAATAATCACAATGAAGCCTGAAAATATGTTGGAAACAGATAACATGGCTTTTAGTTCTGCCTATGTACTTAATTAGCATTGTGTCCCAGGGTAAATCACTTAAACTCTAATGGCCATTTTTTATATATAATGTTTAAAAGGTAGTATGAACAGTGGAAAAGGTAAAAATACTTAGAATATCATCATTTTGATAATAGATACCATTTATATAGTGCTTCTTGTGTTCCAGGTTCTGTGATAAGCATTAATTATTATCTTGTTTAATCTTCTCAACACCCCTATGAGGTTGGTGTTTTTATTATCTCCATTTTATATATGAGGAAACTGAGGTAAACAGAAGTTATGTGAGTTGGCCAGGGTCACACAGCTGGTAAAGAGTTTGAGGTCTGAATTAAATTTAAGTTTTCTTTACTCTATTATGGGCATAGATGCTATATTACCTAGAATATGATCATGAATGTCAAACTGAAAGGAAACAGTATTTAACCAGTCTGACTCCTTCATTTTATCAATTAAAAAACCAGGGGACAGAGAACTAGAATAATTTGTCAAATATCCAACCAACAATGAAGAGCAGAGCTAGGATTTGAAACGAGTACTTCTGATTACATATCTTAAGCTAGCTCCATTAGCATGGTAGAAGAAATAAAATGCCAGCACAAGAGTAAGATTTTTTGTTTAATCTTTATTTCAACACTTACTAGTTATGTGACTACTTTAAAATCACCTAATTTTTTGAGTCACAGTTTTCTTATCTGTAAAAGAGTAAAACTAGTATAATTAATTTACAGGCTAGATATAAGGAAAATACTTGGGAAACCTTGAAGTGCTATATGAATGCAAAATTTTCTGGTAGTTATCATACTAAATGGACTAAATGTTGTTTAATACACCATGCATCAATTGGGTTTCTGCAAGGTATTCAGAAAGACCTCATCAACTATTTTCTTCTATCTGCTAAATTTGTTCTATTGTATTTTTATTGGTATGGTCAGGTTTTCGGTATATTTAAAATAGAAAAACACAGCTCTTCCTTTGGCCCTTAAACTATAATCCAATATCTTTGCTCCCTTTCACAACCTAAAAAGAAAAATTCATTTGTTGTTTCTATTTCCTCAACTCTTACTTCTCAACCTCCTTCAATCTCCTCCTCATAGTACTGAAAGAGTTCTCTCCAAGGTCTTCAGTATATTAAAAGTTTTATCGATGTAATTACTTTCTGTATCAGTCATTTTCTGATATTTCAGTTCCCTTCAAGGAGATTTCTCTTGTAATGAAAGGGAAAAGAATGAAATGCATTTAAGCAAAACCAGTAAATACTTGTGCCCCATCAAATGAAAATTTCTAAACTCATAGTCTCCTACCTCTCCTATGAATTTAGGAAGTTATGTTTTCTGATCTTTGAAAAAGATTAGTCATTATAGTTATGTAGCTTTCTACTCTGTTTTATTATCCTTTTCATTTGTGTTATTGTGATCATAATATTTTCTTGGTAGTTCTAGCACTTAGCATAGTGTCTGGCACATAGTAATTGCTTAACAAATGCTCATTGACTTATTAATCAATGTAGTATTCCCATGTTTCTTTGAGATCTATGAATTATTGTTTCAGATCAATAATATCCCATTAGATTCACGTACCATAATCTTTTTAAACATTTATCTGGTAAGTGGTACTCACTTTTTTCCAGGTTTTTTTTTTTATCACAAAAATTCAAGTATGAATTTTTTATGAATAAAGGAACTTTCAATATTTAACCTCCATTAATATAAGCCTAGTCATATAGTCCCTGGATAAAACATGGTCAATTTATTCATTTTTGCATAATTTCAAATTAGGTTATCAATTATTGGGACAATTTATTGCTGCACTATCAATACATTATTGTTTCTGTCTTCCTATATTTGCTCCATAATTAACTATTTTCACCTTTTATTGATTGCAAGTTTTCTGGAAGTAAGGAACACATTGGGGTAATTTTAATTTGAATTTCTTTAATTACTGGTGATTTAAAACCATTGCTCATATGGTTGTTAATAGTTTTGAATTATATTTTTATATTCTTTCTTTTTCTTCTTTATATCTGGTTTATTCTTTGATTTAACTGATTAACTTAATGCAGAGTTCAGGTAAGCTTCACTCATATATAAATAAGGAAACTGAATCCAGGAAAAAGAAGGCTTTCTTTTTACTCCCAAAAGACACATAGTGGCACTCAAGCCTAGAGTTTAGGTCTTTTGGTTCTCATTCAGTACTTTGAATACTATGCTATTAGGTTAGGCCACCAAGCAAAAATCTCTCCTGGGCCAGGAAAAGATGGATAGTTAGATGTTGATGTTGATGACAACATTGATGATGATGTTAATGATGTTGTTGACAATGAAGTTGTGGCTGATGCTGATGTTCCTCTGGATTGCCTTGAAATTGCATTGCTGTTAATAGAGAAGTGCATTACATTTGATTGTACCACAGTGCATCAGTCTCTGTGTACAATGTTCTCTTGGTTCTGCTCTATTTGCTCTACATTAATTCCTGGAAGTCATTCCAGTTCACTTGGAATTCCTCCACTTTATTATTCCTTTGAGCACAATAGTATTCCATCACCAATATATACCACAATTTGTTCAGCCATTTCCCAATTGAAGGGCATCCCCTCATTTTCCAATTTTTGGCCACCACAAAGAGTGCATCTATGAATATTCTTGTACAAGTCTTTTTCCTTATTATCTCTTTGGGGTACAAACCCAGCAGTGCTATGGCTGGATCAAAGGGCAGACAGTCTTTAGGGCCCTTTGGGCATAGTTCCAAATTGCCCTCCAGAATGGTTGGATCAATTCACAACTCCACCAGCAATGAATTAATGTCCCTACTTTGCCACATCCCCTCCAGCATTCATTACTTTCCTTTGCTGTCATGCTAGCCAATCTGCTAGGTGTGAGGTGATACCTCAGAGTTGTTTTGATTTTCATTAAAGAGAAAGGCTTTTAGTAGAACACTAAGCATTACAACATTCTCAGGGGATGTTACTTTCTCATGGGATAATGTTCATGAAAATGACTTCCCACCAGCAAGTTGAGAAAGCTTAATCTATTCTGCATAACTTAGGGAAGGTTTGGTAATTTCAGTTATGGTATTACAAAGACTTCTTTGCTCTTCAGAGTGAGGAGAGACTAAGGGTTTAATGATAACCTTTGGTTGAGAGCAGCAGTGCCTTTGGGTGAGAGATTGGGACCTGGCCAGCAATCTCAGGCAAGCAGGTCTGCTTTCCTCCATGGGCCTGACTTGAATCCACACATATATCCTTTCCTCCTGTAAGACTAAAAATGAATGAATACTCCAAGTATTTAAATTTATGGAATTTAATAACAACAAAGTGAGAGAGAAAGGGGTTCCTTCAGCCGAGTGAGCAGAACAAGGAGCTAGAGACCCACACCTGCCATTCTGGAGCCAAAGCAAAAGCCCCAAAGCCCCACAGTGTGGGTTTCAGCAAATTTATAAACAAACCCATGCCAGGGCACAACACAGGGATGTAAGACTAGGGACCCCCAGGAAGAATAAAGAATGCTGGGAAATGAAGTCCCCTGGCCACAATATTTTCTTAAAACCCACTCTCCTCTCCAGGTGTCTGGACCACCATGGAGGATATAACTAATTTCACTATCAAATAGAGTGTTTACAGTTTAAAAAGGAGCAGGTCTCTATCCTGCTTATAAAAGATCTAGACAAAAGAAGAGAGGACTCTACCCAGTTTCATAGCCTTGGGAAGACCTGTTACATAGTTTTAAAATCAAACTCTACTTAGCAACCAAAAGGGTAATAATTCCTCAAAAAATAAAAATTCTAATTCAATATTAATTTTCCACTATATATATATTGTATATACACACACAAAAATGGAGTGAAAACATCTTTGACAAAAGCTTTCAAAATGGATTAAATCAGATAATATTTAGATCTACATGAATGGAGAGGTGTCCTAATCCAAATACCTCTCTATGTAAATGTGAAGCCCCCTACCTCCTTTATTAGTTAATTTAATTAATTGATTTGTTAATTATATTAGCCTTCATGATTATTTTATGACACAATCATTAGTTTTGAGTTAATAATCAAGTAATATAGTTTGCCTTACATGAATTATAAGTATTAGCTAAGAAAATATAATTTAGGGTAATATTAAATATTATTGACAGACGCTTTGACCGTAAGCCCATAACCCAGAAGTTCCTACCAAAACCACTACACCCTGCTGCACGTAGGACATAAAACAGTCAGGCAGGAGGTGCAAGACTGTTTTGGGGTGCTTGACACAAGGCAGTCAGTCAAGAGTACGGGATGCCCATCTCTAGATGCAATGGCTTGGATCAGACATCCTCAGGTGCCACCTTTAGGTCAGAGTACAGGATACGACTGACTCCTGACAGAGATAAGAATTGCCAGCAAAAATGAGACCTAGACCCCTTATGGCAGGGCCCTGGCAAAAGTCAGGCCTAATAAAATATATTAGTTACCACCCAAAGTGATGATTTCTGTAATTTCTAGCTTATTCAGCACTTGCATCATTCACTAAGGTCTGTCCCCATGGAAGATTTATGTTCATTCTATTTTTATTTTAACTATATTTTCTGGCTTTAATCTGACACTGAACCAGCAGATTTCTGTGCATAAAAAAGGCCATCTTCTAAGGCTCGGGGTCTTTGGTCTTGACTAGAGTCCAGCCTTATTGTGAGACTATTCCTCTCTCGATAAACCTATTATTTTCTTATTGGCTTGGAGATTTGGTTTCCCTTATTAGTGTGTCTGCTGATTGATAATTTTTTGCTACATTACCATCTAAGGAGGCTAAGTGAATTGATCATGTATGTGATTAACAATGTTGTATCCTGGTAATCCCAGGGAGGACACTTTATAAATCAATGTGCAATAACCTCTGCTTACTTCTGAGGAAGACTTTGGTGAATGATGGTTCCTGCTTCTCACAAGAGTTTTAGACATCTGTCTAAGGAATATCTTTTTGGTGAGATCTCTAAGGGCACCTGAGATGTCCAGAAATACCTTCTGTCAACCCTATTCCTTTTTCCTCATCACTGGCAATGCTAAACTCAATTGGAGATTTTTTTTAATAGAACCTAGACTGAATTCAGGTCTTCTAATATGGTTAGTAGTCTTTCCATTGTAACACACTCACTATAAAATGTGTATTTTTCCCAAATTGTGCCTAGATTTCCTAAAAAAAAAAAATTTTTCTTTGTTCAATTTACATTAACACCTTTACTGCTCTCGGAGATCCATCCCTTATAAGAAACATTTATTATTAGAAAGAGAAAAAGAGTAAAAAATTTGACAAAAATCAATTAGAAAAATCAAAAGTCTCCAAATAATATATGCAAGATTCTATAACCATTTCTGCAAACACACCTCTCTGCAAAGCAATGTGATTCTGAGACACTTTAAGGGCAAGGTCTGGGTTCTTGTATAAGTCTGAGTTTCCCCAGCACATAGCATGGTGCAGTGTACAAAAGAGGCAGTTAACATTTTGGAAACATTTGGAAACATCTGTGAAGGGTTATATAAAGATGACATGTCTAACATTATCATCACTAATAAAAGATCAGTACTTGGGGGCAGCTGGGTGGCTCAGTGTACAGGCCCAGAGATGGGAGGTCCTGGGTTCAAATCTGGCCTCAGACACTTCCCAGCTGTATGACCCTAGTCAAGTCACTTAACCCCCATTGCCTAGCCCTTACCACTCGTCTACCTTGGAAACAATACATTTTTTTTTCTAAGATAGAAGGTAATGATTAAAAAAAAAAGAATAATACTCAGTTGTAGGTTTATAATTTCCTTTACTTTTCTTCTATAAATTATGCAGTTATTTTGCAAAATACTACCTTATATAGGTATAAATTATATTCTAACCTCCAAATCCCAGAATAATTGTAAAACTTCCTTATTTGCTTCCTGGGAATAATAGTAATGGTGCAGCATGAAGAATTTTTGGAGTACTCAAGATTTGTATGGTATAACTGGTCTTCTACTCAAACATGCCTACCAAGAACACATGTTCCAAATCTTAAAGCAATTCATTTCCATAAGAAAGATCTTGGCAAAAGAAGTCAGTAGTAGAAACAGCTACATTTTTGAAAAGCAATTTGAAATGCTAAATTTTTACCAAAAATCATTTTGTACCCCCTTTTCATAGGAATTTGACTATCTTAATCTCTTCATTTTAGTATGGACCATAAATGCCAATGGGCAAAGATAGCATATATATATTTGTATAAGTATATAACAATATTTAGGGTTTGGGGAACTGCAGAATCCATTTTATTTAGCTATATGTTTTAAAATGACACCTTAGTTTTATAGGCAGCAATAAGAGGATTTTAAAAATAAGGCAAAACATAGCTTATTAAATTAAGAGGATTATATTATAAATTAATGCTGATAATTTTAGTGTAACTAATGACAATTTCATGTTGGGAATATTTTAACTCCCTATAGCTCCTTTTCAAACATAAAAATATTAATCATGATAACTAAAAAGAGCGGTACATCTTTGAAAGTGTTTAATAAAAATTAGTTCTTTCAAACTATTAGAAATTATATCAAAAGTTATTTCTTATATTAATGTAAAGATGTATCATATTCCAACTTAATTACTTATAACTATTGTGTAAAAATAATTTATAATTCAGTAAGCTTTTTTGCTCCTAAGGATGGATTTTATAATTGAATCTACAGTGGAAAATATGCATTTTACATTGTCAGCTAAGAATGACAAACCTTTGTTTATGATGTCAGTTTTGCCCAGGATACTTGGTATTACTCCATATTCTACAGAAGAGAATTCAATCACTTAATTATATTAAAATAGTTTTAATTTATGGATTTATTGCACAATTATTTCATAAGAAGATTAGGACACACAGATTACACATGCACGCTACCAGCTTATTTTCTTTTAAATATATCTTATTTGATACTCATGAAGGGACCAAAGAACCCTCAAATTTTTTTGCATTTCAGGACTTAATATTTATATTAACATTATTTAAATGGAAATTTAAAAAGCAAGGAAATCTAGGATAAAAGCAACCAGGGCTACATTAGATAAATTCAGACCTTCTTCTGCCAAGTTACTTTAAGTCCTTCATCTGGACACCCACATGATGATAAAAATATAGAGCATTTAGGACATGACAAATTCTGTAGGGTTCTGGATTTTGTCACAAAATATTTTATTGTTCTTCATGTTTGGTTGATATTTTTATTTTTAATTTATTTTTATTTGGGGGATTTCAAATTAGCACACATTTATTAATTACTTACTATGTATGCGTCATTGTGTTGGACCTTGAGAATACTAAAACAAAATGAAATAAAAACAACCTCCTCAAGGAACATGTTTTATAGCATAAAAGATTCTTATTCATCATTGTAAATACTCTCAAAACTAGTGTGATAAGTTTAGGCACCAGAAGAACAAATATCTGACCCATCCATAATAACTAGAAGGAAATTCATAATCTTTTCTCCTAAATATGTCCTTCCTACTAATTTCTCTATTTCTAGAAAAGAAAACACCACTTTTCAACTTACTAATTTTTGCTGAAAAAGGGTTGCATTAATTCTTTATTTTCTTTCACCTTCCATATCCAAATAATTGCCAAGTCCTGTTGATTTCTCCTCAGTAATTGAATTGGTTTCATTTCTTCTACTCAAATGACAAACAGGAAGTTTTTCTGATAAAGAACTAATTTCCAAAATTTATGGGAATTGAGTTAAGGTTTTGCTTTTTGTTTTTTAAAGAACCATTCTCTAATTGAACATCTGTGTTTACATATAGACAATTTTCCTGGAGATATCAAACAAACAATTTGAGAAGTAATACCAGAGTACAGTAGAGCAATGAAGATTGGATATATTAACAGGGTACTCACTTCAAACAGATGATAGCTGAATATATTTGTAGGGGATAAAGGACAGATATGGAACCTATTAAGGGATCTAAGAAGGACTGGTCATACAGGAAAGATTAGAATCATAACAGACCAGTGTTATAAAATTCTAAGCATAAGAGAATATCTAGAAAAGAAATCCTTAAATTTTTTGTGTGTCATTGCTCCCTTTGGCAGAATATTAAGAAAGCTATGGACCCCTTCTCAGAATAGTATTTTTAAATGAATGGAATAAAATAAATGATACTGCAAAAGATATCAGTCATTTATACATTGTTATCAAAAAAATTTAAGCTCATAGATGACACATTAAAAAGGCCTCATCTGGAAAGTTAGTTGACAGTGGAAAGCTAAGAAGCTTTTGTTTCAAGAAAACAATTTTTTTTAAAGTGTTGATTGAAGTGAAAAAAATTTGGAATTAAAAATCTCTGACAAAATTGTAATATCTTAGATATATAGTAAATTGGCCCAAATATTTACAATCCAAGAGTCATGCATTATCAATGTGTGTATGTATAAAGTGAGGAACTCCTCTCTCTCAAAGAGGATAAGTATCTTCTCTGAAATATATTTTCTTAGAAAGTTGCCTGGGGGCACTGAGGAATTAAATGATTTGCTTAGATTAATATAACACTATATATATGAATCAGAATTTGAATCCAAGTCTTCTTGACAGCAAGGTTTTCAGATAAAATTCAAATGATGAACATTTGAACTAACCACTTTGATCCTTTCTATAATCACCATTTTCAAATCACTAATACTAAAAGCAAAGAGAAATAATTCTGAGATTCCCATTCATCTTAAAAAAAAATCATGGAAGATGATAATGGAAATAGCCATTTTTCTTGGGGAGATAGCCACGTGAGCCTAAAATGACCCAGCTATTCTGAAAAAAAAATAAAATGGGACCAAGAAAATTCACTAAACTGTGAATAACCTTTTTTTTCAATATATACACATAAATGTATAATTGCAGAAGTGTATTCATATATGAATATACATATGTGTATCTATATATGAATCTATCCATGTATGCATATATATACATGTCCACACAAATGTGGATAGAATAACTTTTTGTTGGTAGCAAAAACGTAGAAACAAAACAGGTACCCAATTATTGGAAAATGTCTAAACAAATAAAGCCATATAATATAATAGGATATTATGGCAATATTATTGTACCTTAAGAAAGTATAAATATGAGAAACCTGGAAAAAATGTGGGGCAAGTTTATATAAGCCAGTACAGAGTGGAAAAAATGAAACCAAAAGAATAGTAGATATAGCTATAATAACACAAACAAAAGCAACACTCAAAGGCAGCCAGACTCAGATTAAATGGAATGACAAATTTGATAACACAGAATAATTGATGAAACACTTTTCCTCCTCTCTGGAGAGCAATACAGAGCTATGAGTATAGAATTTTGTCTATTCTTCCTTGCTTTGTTGGATCATTTTGCTTACTTGTTTTTATTTATTTAAAAGTAAGGTTCAACAAAGGAGGGTAGTTGGGTTTGTTTTGGGAAATGGATGGTGTAAAAAAAACAAAAAACAAAGCTTCAATAAAACTTTTGTTAAAAACTATTTTAATTGTCTCTACTGTTGCTATAACAATCATTATTAAGTTGAATAAGTATGCCCACCTGAAAACATAGCCAGCAACCTAAGACAAGCTTATGGGTACACTTTGCTGGAGAAGTTGCTATAAAAGCATAGCCTCTCCTATGCCTTCTGATCTATTTTCTAATTCTTCCAAATCCTCAGGAGAGATGAGACTGCCTACTCAGCTTCTTCCTCCTTGATTTTTAGCTTGGTGGTAGCATTGTAATTGGTGAGGGATGCAGAGAGGAGTAAAAGAGATCCAGAAATACAGATGAACCGTACTACTTGTCACATATATTTATAATTCAACTTCAACAGCTTTCTAAATATAGGACTGATTATTATTCTTTGCACTTCTCTAAAGTCTTTCATCTGAGAATTTTTAAGCACCTTTTCCATATTCTAGAAGGGAGGCACTGAAAGGCTAAGTGCCACATTTTCAAAAGGCATCCTCCTTCATTCAATGAATAGGTAAAATGCATTCAGACAAGTTATATGGAAATTCAAGTGTCATTGACTTGTATTTGACATTGTAGGGTTGTGACACTACTCTTGTGAAATGCAACTGCAGCCAGTATTTTCTACACATAAAACTATAAATGAGTAATACTGAAATAGCCCTGAAAATGTTGCTCCAATGTGACTTATTCAAGGACACAGAGTGAATGAGAGAACTTGAGTGAGAATCAGAAATTAGAATTCTTGGCATCCAAGTTCTGGTCCATCTAGTCTTTTTCCTTGAAAGATGAGACAGGACAAGAAATCAGCAAGGCATAATGGTCCTTAAAACCTTCAGACAGTATGAAGCTCATTAATACACAGAATTTTCATCTTCCTTCCCTCTTCTCATTCAAATGATTGGTCACCTACATTATACAAAACAGTATGCTACATGCTAAATCAATAAGTTAATCAACAGGTATTTATTAAGTACTGAGACTATTATGATTTAGGTGCTGCAGATAAAAAGATGAAAAAATGGATGAGATAAGAATTGTAGTAAGAAAATGATAGATGAGATTTTTTTAAGTCTGGAAATGGATTGATCCCAGTCCCTGTGGAATTACAATCTAATACAAAGGATATGACACATGCAACTAATTGTGCTACAAAATAACAAATGAAACAAGAGTATCCTGATGTTTTATATCAAGAGAAAAATTCATGGAGAAGGTAAAATGTAAAATGGTTTTTAAAGAATATATATGACAAGTTTGAAGGGAAAGGTAAAATTCTATGTTAGGGAATGGAACAATCAGAAATAGAGGTGAAAAATCATATAATGTATAGAATTGAAGCCTCTGAGGTCACAGAGTATCAGTGACCTAAAATATGAAGTCACCTTTCTTCATTTAAAAAATCTATTTGTCCATAATGGAATTTGGGTTTGATCCTAAGCTAGAGTTAAATAAATTCAAAAAGTAGGCCAAGTATTGTGACATTATACAGCCCAGCAGAGTTGATCCAGATGAACACTTTATTTTGGATCTGCTGCTCTTTCTGGTTTTAGTTCCATGGAACAAGACTCTCCTGGATGTCTCTGCCTACACCCACCCTATCTCAGACTTCTCTGCCTCCTTTTGTGTGTTATCTCCCCTCATTAAAATGTAAATTCCTTGAGAGCAAGGACAGCCTTTCTTTTGGTTAACTGTATCTCTAGTGCTTAGAATAGTGCCTGGCAAATATGAAACAACAAATATTTCTTTGATCAATTTTGTTTGGGTCTTTGCAACTGAGTTCCTCTGAAAAAGACTAAGTGTAATATTACCCCCACAGATCTCAGGGCAAATTCAAATTGAGGTATTGCCAGGTAGGGAAAATCTTTATTGTAATTGCTAAGTCTGGGTACAGATCAAATTAAGGAACTTAAATAAATGCCTCTTGAATTGACCAATCAGCAGCAGCCTTTATAAGTTTATTATGTGTGTGTTTATCTACCTAGCCTTTCCCCTGCAATCTTAAATTAAAATAATGTTAGATCAAGATTGAATAATCAAATCAAGAGAAAAATAGGGCAAGATAAGTTTGTGGTATTGATTATAGTTTCTCAAATAGTTTTCCTGTCTGTATCAAGATTTCTAATAGTTAAAAGAACATTCATTTAGTAATGATTTCCAGAATTAAGAACACAATTCTCAAAGCATCCCAGTGATATTTAACAATGAATTTATGACTAGCTCACCCAAACAGGAAGCATTTGATGAAGAGAAATTATCTGAAAAATACATCATCAAAATAGTAAGGAAAAATTACTCTGATTGAAAGTATATGGCCAGACATATGAAAGTTTCATATGTAAGATGATTTATAAATTTATCTCATGAACTGACTTCAGGGTTAGGAATTGTTTTAAGTTTCATTTCTAAGCAGAGTCAAAATGGCAATAAAGTCAATTGAGTTCTCTCAACATTCCCCTCCAAACAAATTTAAAATAATGCCTCAAATTGGATGGGGCTCACGTGTCATGAGGGTTGCAGTTTGGGCACTTGGTCTCTAAAAGATTTGCCATCACTGGACTGGGTAGTGGAAACAAAAGCAGCAACAGCTTCAAGAGCTCTCAAGCTAGAACAATAAGGGTCTGGCAAAGGTCAGAAAGGAATTACAGGGAACTCCTAGGTTAACATTAAATGCATGACCAGATGCTATTTGGCAAATCCACTACCTATAACCATTTTTGAGTCATAGTTCAAGGGTGGAGAGGAGCACTTTGGGGCAAGAAGGAGCCCTAAAGAAAAATGTTACTTTGGGTTACAGGGGATTAGGGACTGGAGAAGCAATATAATTTCTGGTCCATAGAATGCAGGATTCTTGAAAATAGTATTATTTCTGGTCCCAAGGGATTGATGACCTCGAAGACAAGAAAATTTCTGGTTAAAAGGAAAGTAAGCCTGTTTTGTAGTATAAATTATAAACCCAAGGGATTTCAGGTCTTTCCTTAGTAAGGAATAGGCGGCATATTAGGAGAGCAGTGACCACACTTCTTCCCAGATAATGCACTTTAGAAATACTGGAAACATAAAATCCCACAAGTAGCCCTGAAAAAAGAAGTAGGAAAAAAGCCTGCAATTTAAGAGTTTGCCTCTCACTCTCCTACACTAGAAACAGAGACCAACTTTAACATTAGTTTAAAATTCAAGAAACTACATGAGAAAATTATGAAACAACAGAAGAAGGATATAGCAAAAAAGAACTACTATTTTGATAGGGAAAATCAAAACACAAACTTGGAAAACAATGAAGTCAAAACAGCTACAAAGACTCAAAGAAAAAATATGAATTGTACACAAGCACAAAAAGAATTCTTGGAAGAATTAAAAATTATTTTCAAAATCAAATAAGTGTGGCAGAGGATAAGTTAGATTAAAAATGATACCCAAAGCAAGAAAACTAAGAAAAAACAAAAATAAGGTAGGCAAAAAAAAGTAGAAGAAACTAATAGCTTAAAAAACAGAATTGACCGAAAAGAAAAAGAGGTATAAAACTTCACTGATATAAACAACTACTTGAAAACTATAATTAGGCAAGTGTAAGCAAATGACTCCATGAAGTGTCAAGAAACAATAAAACAGTCAAAGTAATGAAAAAAGTAAAAGAGGAGTTACATGGTGGGAGCTAAGATGGAAGAGTAAAGCATACTCTGCTTCCCTGACCCCTACTTTGCACATGCACACACACACACACACATACACACACAAATAAATGTCCTGACACAAATAAAATTTAGAGGAGCAGGTCTCTTTGGGTAAGAAGAAAGCAGCCCATTTAGCAGAGAATCTCTAGGAACCAGCAGAAATTGGAGTAGCCCAGCAAGAATGAAGATGTGAAACTGGACGAGACTAACCTGAGTAACTTCAGACTGATACAGAAGGCAGAGAAGGCATGAAGTCTACAAACTCTAATGTAGCAGCCAAACTATGAGGACACAAGCAAGCAGAGGGAGGAACTGGAACTTCTGAACCCTACTCATTCCCATAGATAAAACAGCCCTAGACTACAAAGGAAAAGAGAAGCAGAACTGGAAACACAGTAACCTACTCATTCCCACATGGAAGAAGAATGCCTGAGGCAGCAGAGTTCAGAGAAGTGGACCTTCCCACCCAGTTCTCTTGGCAGTGGCAGGTGAGCAGTAGAGAGTGGACCAACCCAGTCTATGAAACAAGGGGACTAGTAGCATAGAGTGCCGAATATAACTGGACAAAAGAGCTGCAAACTTCCCTAGAGCAAGCCCAAAGGGTCATCATCTCCTTGAAAAGACATACCATGAGGTAACAAGGGCAACCAGTTCTAGCCAAAGTACTAGAGAAGAATACTCTTCAAGCATGGAGGAGTGCACTATCTAGCCTAGGAGCAAAGAACTTCAACAAATAGATAACTGAAAGATGAAAACAACTAGAAAAATGGGCAAAAGAAAAAAAAAACTGATCTTAGAAAGTTACCTTAGTGAAAAGGAAGACCAAGACCAAAATATGAACTCAGGGCAACAATACCAAAAAGAAAACATGCAAAGTTTCAAAGGAAAGGATGAGAGGAAGTCAGGCCTCAAGAGAACCCCTGGAAAAATGTGAAAAGTAAAAAAAAAAGTGAGAAAATTGATAGAAAGGATGTTGCATAATTTCTAACCACAAAAATGCAAATAAGAGAAACAAAGTCTCCAAGCTAAAAAGAATGAGTTTATTGAGAGAAGGGCTGGTCTCAAAATAAAGTCAGACTTCTGATCAAGATCAGAAGACCCAGAGCCCTGTGAGAGGACCTCCTTTATATCCAAAAGATAAGCACAACTTATATACCATTTTAAAAATAATTGAGGATAATGATAAAAACAAAGAGATTCAGATTGGATGAAGCAATCAAGAAATATTTCTCATTAGTAGAAGAAATCACTTTATAGGTAAGTGGGGAGTAAGTGATCCTAAACTCTCTACTTTCCAAGTCGCATGATATAATTGATGATGTATGATAGGGTGTATATCAAGATGAAGGGGTGGTGCTGAGCTTAAAACTAAAAAAAAAGCCTAATGCTAAATAAATACTAGGCTACAAGTTCAAGAACATAATTGCTGAGGGTGCATGGGACTAAAACTGAGGCCTATGCTACCAATGATGAACTACACTAAAATTTCAATTTTAATTAAATCAATCCTTAAAACTGCTCCTAAAACAATCATGAAAACTCTACTAAAATCATAAGGAGCATTATAATATTCACTTTTGCTAACATGAAATTCTAACTATCAAAAAAGGTGGTAAAGGAATATCTTACTCATAAAACTCAGCAACTGAGAAAAAAAAATTACTGAAGAAATCACTTCCTAAAAACTAGACTATGCCAAAAGGAAAGTGAGGCACAGAAATATCTTGAAGAAAACACCCTAAGAATTAGAATTGACCAAAAGGAGGCAAAAAAAAAACCTAAAGAAAACCTTAAAGTGTAAGATTAGCTAAATGGAAAAGGAAGTACAAAAACCCAAGGTAGAAAATAACTTTCCTAAAATTGGAATTAGACAAATGGAATGAGACATAAAACTTCAAGGGGAAAAAATAAGACAAAATCAAAATAATTCAAAAAACATGAAAAACTATAATGCCAACCTGGAAAAAATGACCAACCTGGAAAATAGATATAAGAATCATGCAAATACCTGAAAGTTATTATAAAAAAAAAAAACAACCTCAACAATATATTACAAAAAGTCATCAGGTGAAACTGCACTGGTATTCTCAAATAAAAATGAAAGAGACCTCAAAATAAAATACTTTAGGACTATTATAGTCAAATTCCATATATCCTGGGTCAAGGAAAAAATATTTCAAACTGTCAGAAGAAATGAATTCTAATATTGATCAGCCACAGTCAGTATGACAGAGGACCTAGCAGTTTCTACATTAAAGAACTGGAAGCATGGAATATGGTATTCTGCATGACAAAGGATCTAAGACTATATCATAAAATTACATGCCATATGACTCAGGACTGAGCATAAGCATTCAGGAGAAAAAAGTTGATGTTTAATGAAATGGAGGAATTTCAGACTTTCTTAACCAAAAAAAAAAAAAAAAAGGAAGCTTACCCACATACCAAGAGACTTATGAGAAAGAATGCTATCCATATCCAGAGGAAAAACTATGGGAATAGAAACTCAGAAGAAATGCATATGCTTGATCATGAGGTTTGATGGGTATATAATTGGAGGTTTTGGGTTTGAAAACTCTATTACAAATATGAATAATATGGAAATAGGTTTTGAGCGATAATACACACATAACCCAGTGGAATTGCTTGTCACCTCCAGAAGGGGGAGAGAAGAGGGGAAGCATAGAACATGAACCATGGAACCATGGAAATTTTTAAACTAATAAATAAAATTTAAAAAATAAATAATAAATAATAGAATTAACTTGTGAATCGAGAGAGAGAGAGAGAGAGAGAGAGAGAGAGAGAGAGAGAGAGAGAGAGAGAGAGAGAGAGAGAGAGAGAGAAACATAAAAATATAAGTGAAAACTAAAGGGTTTTGCTAAGGTTGATTTGATTACATTCATACCTGGGAAGGTAATAATTGAAATAATTAAGATATCTCTGATACTTGAAATATGTAAGTTATTTAAATTATTTAAGATATCCTAAAGAAACTAAAGTCCTAATGAACACAAAGAAAAGGAGTATATATAGAAGGAAAGAAGAAGGGCAGCTGGGTGGCTCAGTGGATTAATAACCAAGCCTAGAGACAAGAGGTCCTAGGTTCAAATCTGATCTCAGACACTTCCTAGCTGTGTGACCCTGGACAAGTTACTTTATCCCCAATTGCCTAGCCCTTACTGCTCTTCTGCCTTGAAACCAATACATAATATTGCTTCTAAGATGGAAGGCAAGGGTCAAAAAAAAAAGGAAAGACAAAAGGAATAAAGGAAGGTTAACAAATATAAGCTACACTCAAACAAAAAAAAAGGAAAGGGAAACACATTGGGAGGGAAGAGAAAAGGAAAGATAGAAGGGGATAAACTACCTCTCATTAACAGGGATATAATTAGCAAATAAAGTAGAGGAGAAAATGAAAGGGGGGGAGGTTGTTGGTTATAATTGAATCTTACTCTCATTGGAATTAGCTCAATGTAGGAATAAACTCTCAGTCATGTATAGAATTTCTACAGAGAAGAAGGAATATAGGGAGAATAAGGGAGAGGAGGTATGGACAAAAAGGAGGGTGAATTGAGGGAGACAGTCATTGAAAACAAAACATCTATAAACAGGGAAAAGCTAAAAGGAGAGAGAGGAGAATAAATAGAGGAAAATAGAATGGAAGGAAACACAAAATTAGTCATTATAACTGTGGATATGAAAGTGGTGAACTCACCAGAAAAGAATAGCAGAGTGAAATAAAAACCAGAACTCCACAATGTGCTGTCTACAAAAAAACAAATCAAAAAACAAAATTTCTAAACACAGAGACACCCATAGAGTAAAAGGCAAAAACTGGAGAAGAATCTACTGGTGCCTCAGCTAAAGTAAAAAAACAAAACAAAACAAAACACAGGAGTAGAAATCATGATCTCAGACAAAGAAAGAGTAAAAACTGATCTAATCAAAAGAGATAAGGAAAATTATTACTATATGTAAAAGGCACCAGAAATAATGAAACATCAATAATAAGCTTATATGCATCAAATGGCATAGCACTCAGATTCTACAAGGAAAAGTACCTAAGTTACATTAGGAAATAGATAGTAAAACATTACTAGTAGGGGACCTCAACCTTCCCCTCTCAAAAGTAGATAAATACAACCAAAAAATAAACAAGAAAGGAGCTAAGTGGGGGAATAGAACTTTTGAAAATTTGAATATGATAGGTTTCTGGTGAAAAGTGAAGATGAAATGAGAGGAATATATCTCTTTCTCAGCAATCCATAGCATCTTTATAAAAAATGACCAAATAATAGAGCATGAATATCTCATATACAAATGTAGAAAAGCATAAGTATTAAATATGTTCTTTTCAGACCACAGCACAATAAAATTATACTCAAGAAAGGGCAGCAAAAAGATATTAAAAATTAATTGGAAAAATCTTATCCTAAAGAATGATCAGGTCAAATAACAAGTTATAGAAACAATCAACAATTTCCCTAAAGAAAATGACAGTGAAGATATAACATATCAAATTTTTATGGTATGCAGCCAAAGTGTTATTTAGGGGGAAATTCCTATCTATAAATGCTTACATCACTAAAATAAATAAAGAGTGGATTGATGAATTGGGCATGCAACTAAAAAAGACTAGAAAAAGAACAAATTTAAAATTCCCAATTAAGCACCAAATTGGAGATCCTGAAAATCAAGGGAGAAATAAATAAAACTAAAAGTAAAAAAAATCATTGAGCTAATAAATAATACAAAGATTTGTTTTAATGAAAAAATAAATAAAATAGATAAATCATTGGACTGGTTAACATGATTTTAAAAATGAAGAAAGCCAAAATACAAGTTTTTTTTAAATGAAAAAGTGAAATCATAATCAATGAAGAAGAAAATAAAGCAATTATTGGTGCTTATTTTGCCCAATTATATGCCAAAAACTATATGCCAACTATCTGACAAACTTAGATACTTACAAAAATATAAACTACACAGATTAACAAAAAAGGAAATGAAATATTTAAATAACCCCATCACAAAAAAAGAAAGTGAATAAACCATCAAAAACTTCCTAGGAAAAAGGCTCCAAAGCCAGAGATATTCACAAAGGAATTCTACCAGAAATTCAAGGAACAACTAATTCCAATACTATAAACAATTTAGAAAAATAAGGGAAGAGGGAATCCTTCCAAACTTTTTATATGAAACAAATATGGTATTGATACCTAAACCTGAAGAAACTAAAACAAAGTATGAAGCCTTTAGATCAATCTTCCTGATGAGCATTGATACAAAAATTTTTAATAAAACACTAGCAAGGAGGTTATAGCATTATATCACAAGAATCATCAGATAGATTTTATACCAGGATTAAAGAGTTAGTTCAATATTATGAAAATCTTCAGCATCATTGACAATTTCAATAACAAACCAACAGAAACTACATGATTATTTCAATAGATGCAGAAAAATCATTTCACAAAATACAGCACCCATTCCTTATACAAAATCATTGGGAAAAAATGGAATCTTCCTCAAAGTGATAAGTGGTATCTATCTAAAACTATCAGCAAGTATTTTCCGATAATGGTGATAAACTAAAAACCCTTCTCAATAAGACCAGTTGTAAAGCAAGGATGTCCATTATCACCACTTTTATTTCATAATGTACTAGAAATGCTCATTGTAACAATAAGAGAAGAAAAAGAAATACAAAGAATTAAGATACACAATGAAGAAATAAAGTTACCACTCTTTGCAGATGATATGATGATATATCTAGAGAATCCTAGAAAATCAACCAAACAATTAATTTTAAAAATTAACAACTTCAGCAAAGTTGCAGGATATAAAATAACCCACAAACATTTCTATTTACTATCAACAAAATCTAACAGCAATATAATGAAAATGAGTCTTACCTAAATTACTTTACCTATTCAGACCCATACCAATCAAACTGCCAAAAAATTATTTCATAGGACTAGAAAAAAATTATGACAAATTTCATCTGGAAGAACAAAAGGCCAAAAGTAAAAAGGGAATTAATAAAAGAAATATGAAGGAAGGAGGCTTGGCTATACCAGATACCAAAATATACTATAAAATGGTAATCATCTAAACTATCTAGTTATGGCTAAGAAATAGGTGGTTCATAGCCTCCTATGACAACACAAAGACAGTTACCAAGTATGTCTATTTAAATTGTATTAGTGTGATATTCATTGATGATCAAACTAGCCATAGTGTAACCATGGTAGAAAGATCACAGAACTTGTGGAAAACTTGAATTTGAATTCTAAATTTGAATTCTGTCTAAACATCCCACAGATTACTATGAGAAGTCACTCAAACTTTCTGAGTTACAGGACCCAAATCTATAAAATTGTTATTATGATCATTACATTTCCTAATTCACAGAGTACTTGGAATCAGAATATTTTATAAACTTTGGAGAACAACGTAAATAGGAATTAGTAATAGAGTGGGAGGAGTAGAAGCAGAAGTAGCAGTAGCAGAAGCAGCAGTGGTAGTCTCTCGGTGACCGAGAATGACAATTGTCTTTGTGCATTATCATCTATTGATGTACCCTCATGTGGCTCTGAAGTCCAAAGGCTGAGGCGCAGAGTCTGTGGCACATGGGGCAGGGGACGCCCGTTGTTACAGGAGGTGCGGTTGTGGCCTGGTGTCGGCGTTCACGCGCAGCGGCAAGACGTCGACGTTGCTCCTCTTCAAAGGTGGTGGCGGCATGGTGAATGTGGGTTCGCCAGCTGCTCTGTCAGAGGCAGCAAGTTCTAGTTGCTTTGGTGTAATGCCAGCCCACTTCAAGTTGGACTTTAGCTGATCCTTGAATCTTTTCTTTGGTCGGCCTTGTTTCCTGAGTCCAGCTGACAGCTCACCATAGAATACCTGTCTTGGTACTCGCAGTGGGTCCATGTGGATGATGTGTCCAGACCATCGTAGCTGGGTTTTGAGGACCATGACTTCGATGCTGGTGGAGTTGGCTCTGTCGAGGACTTCCTGGTTGGTGATTCGGTCCTGCCATCGGATCCTCATAATTGACCAGAGGGAGCATTGGTGGAATTGCTCCAGCTGTTTCATGTGCTTCCTGTACAATGTCCATGTCTCACAACCGTACAGGAGCGAGCTGAGGACCACTGCGTTATACGCTTTGAGCTTCATCGCAGTGTTTACACTGCTGTGTTGGAGGACTTTGGAGCGCAGCTGCTCCAGTGCCTGGCTGGCCTTTTGGATCCTGGCATTGATCTCGTGGTCTAGGGACCCGTCGTTGGCGATGGTGCTGCCCAGGTACTTGAAAGTGTTGACGTTAGAAAGCTGCGTGCCGTCAATTGTAATGCACGGCTGGTTCGTTCGCCTCCCTGGTGCAGGTTGGAACAGCACCTCTGTTTTGCTGAGGCTGATAGTCAGGCCAAACAGTTTTGTTGCAGTAGAGAACCTGTCCACGATGGTTTGGAGATGATTTTCTTGGTGGGCCATGAAAGCACAGTCATCTGCAAAGAGAGCTTCCAGGATGAGTCTCTCTGTTGTCTTTGTTTTTGTGGTCAGGCGGCGAAGGTCGAATAGTGAGCCATCCAGTCGGTATTTGATGTAGACGCCCAGGTCTAGATCCATCACAGCATGTCATAATACATGGGTGAAAAATAGGTTGAATAGTACCGGAGCGAGGACACAGCCTTGTTTCACACCATTGGAGATGTTGAAGCGATCAGAAGTCTCTCCACCAGATAGGACTTCCCCTGTCATGTCAACATGAAAGAGCTGGATCAGTTTGACGAATTTTGCTGGGCAACCGAGCTTGCTGAGGATCACCCACAATGCGTCCCTGTTCACTGTGTCGAACGCCTTTGTCAGGTCTATGAAGACAATGTAGAGACTCGGGTTCTGCTCAAGGCATTTTTCCTGCATTTGCCTCACCGTGAAGACCATGTCGATGGTGCTACGATCTGGTTGGAAGCCACATTGTGATTCAGGCAGGTTCTGCTCTGAAACAGATGACAGGAGTCTGTTGAGTATAACACAGGCGAGGATCTTCCCAGCAGTGGAGAGTAGTGAGATGCCTCTGTAGTTGTCACAGGCTGCTCATGCTCCTTTGTTCTTGTATAGGGCTATGATGGAGGCATCTCTGAGTTCTGGGGGCATGTCTTCCCCTTCCCATATGCTGGTCAGCACTATGTGGAATTCCTGGAGCTCCTTTCCATTTAAGGCCTTGTACACCTTGGTTGGGATCCTGTCTTTACCGGGTGCCTTGCCTGCTCTCATTTGTTTAATGGCTTTTTGGACTTCCTCTATTGAAGGAGGGACATCAAGTTGTTCAATGGTGCAGTTTTGGGCGATTAGTAGTAGTAGCAGAAGCAGTAAGACAGTATCATTACCAGAAATGGTATTATTCATTGTCATCATTATACTGAACAAGTACTTCCTTTCCTTGATTTTCACTAGTAGAATTCCTATTATATCTCTATTTCCTTTTAACCTTCTACTCTTTCCTACACATCTAGCTAAACTCATTCAACCAATCCTTCCTACACATCTTCCTAAGTCTTCTCATTCCCAGTTTTATAAGATCTATTATATAAGACATAAAAACTTTTGATACATTTTCTTTCTTATGGGATCACTGAATATCACAAAAGAGACTAAAACCTCTGCAAGATGAATTTAAAGGCTGCTATAACTAGACAATCTAATTTTAATAGTACTTTTATGACCATTGACATGAAAGCCAATCTTTAATGTGTACAGGGGATTTTTTCCTACTATTCTTTATGGATTTCATGTACTTTACAAATTCCTACTTAAGCTACATTACCATTTACACTGCACTAGAGATACCTCATTTAAATTGCTCCAAAAGACTGCACTTTCCCCTTTAATTAGATTCTTAACACCAACAAATTTAATCACTTTAACTGCTACTTCCCAAGTGCACCACAAAAATATCAACTGCAATGTTAGTTTTAATTAACCAGCCTTGTATTCTTCATACCTAACACACATTTTCAGTCTCCCCAATGGCATGTCCTGTTTATACTCCACAGATGAATAGCCATTAATTTACTCTAGTGTCCAGTTGTTTTTGGAAAATCAGTTATAATTGGACCTTTCATTTCAGAGGCTCTCTGCATTTTTATTTAGACAACCAAAAATACCTAATAGAAATCATCAGTGAATAATCAATTCTGTTATGTTACTAGATTAAATATTATATTTCTATGACAGAATGTTTTGAAATAAAGTCAACTTTGATGTAAGAATTTGTACCCAAGTAACTATTTCCACTGCCCTAGAACTCTCTCCTAATCTATTCTCTACAATGTTGTGAAATTATTCTAAAATTATCCTAAAATACACATATCAATTCTACAAAGATAGCATTTAATTTCTCACATCAGAACTACTTTTAAACACCTTGATAATGTACTAGAGCATAAACAAATTATTTAAATGTTGAGACAGAAGAATGAAACTTGTCATTTTCAGACCCCAATGCAATAAAAATAGTAACATATAATAAGCAAAAGTAAAAGATAGACAATTAAATTTTTAAAAATTAAGTAATGATTTCCTGGGCAAGTCAAGAAATAATTGTGTTAAATAGAATGATAGTCTCAATATTTTGAGGATACAGTTAAAATACTACTGAGAAAATATATTATCTAAAAATAGAGTTGAACAAAATGGAATAAAAAATCAATCAACTGAACTAGAATGAAAAATGACCACAGCATGAAAGAGAACTCTTTTATAAATGAAATGTTAAAATTGCAAAGAGACTTTGGAAATAAGTGTTGAAACTGTTTCCCAAGTATAACAAAATGTGTAAATCATTAGTTATCTTCATTATTGAAGTGAGAAAAATTAAGACCATATTTAAACAAAAACAAAAATGAACAGCAAGAAATTTAATTAGAACCTACTATGTACAATTACATGCCAGGGAAACTCAGTATTGAAAGGGGTATAATGAATTCTAGATTGCTCTACAAAATAGAAAACATTAAATTAACACAAAATTTACATTAAAAACTTAAGTACTTAATGTCTGAGAAAAATAAAACAAGACAAGTAAATCATAAAGAGGCAATAGGAAAGACAGGGAGATGCATCATTCCGATATAATTATAAGTTAATTCTATAAAACTTTTAAAAATAATGCATTGCTATAAAATACTATAGTTAAGAGAAAATTCCTTTCACTAGACAAATATTGAATTGATATCTAAACCAAGGAGACATCAGACAATGTAAGTTCAATATCACTAATGAATAAGATATGAAAAGAAGCCTTGACAAAAATATTATTAAAATACAATAAAAATAATTATGCAATTGAAAACCTTAAAAAGAATTACATTTCCCAGGAGTCCACTGACTTCCTGTCATTACATACTTCCTGTAGACAGGGAATATTAGGCAGTAATATGGAGGGTCCCAGGCTCTTTGATTCCTGCCAGCAAGCATGGTGGTGGTAAGCAAGGTTTAGAACTGTCTAATCAGCTATGGGCATGTGGTTTTTATTTTGTATCCTTTTTATCTCTTTTACTTCTAATGATCTTTAAGAAATATCCTAAAATATAATATTTTTATTATTGAGACTAATTTTAATTTTTACATTTATGGCAACCAGAAGTTGGAGATGGAATTCTCAATTTTTTTAAGATAGCCTATATATATATATATATATAGGTCACTTTTCTCCTGCCACAGCTTTTCATTCCCCTTTCCCCACCTACCTACCCCCCTTGTGAACTCCAAGAGAATTCTGAACTCTCTTCAGAGTTGCTGCCCTATTTCTGCCATTTTTCTATTCCCTACTTTTTTCCTGGTCACCCTTTCTACCAACCAGCTGTTTTTAGTTGGAGGGACTTATCCAGGGGTTCTTGGCTTGAGCCCCTGTTCCTCAGTTCCTCTCTGCTGCCTCTGGTGTTGCTACTCTTTATTCCATTCACTCTGGCTGCTAAATCCCAGTAGCCTGCTTCTGTTGAGCTCTTGCTCCTACTCCTGAATCCTCCTTCTGCTCAGGCCCCAGCCCCAGCCCCTGCCCTGACTGCTGGTAGCTGCCATTGTATCTTTGGAATTCACAAAGTTGGAGCCACTCTCTGGGCAGCTGGTAAAAACCAGGACGTGCTTTCCTTAGGCAATGATTAACCTCCTAACTTCTTGTCCATGTGGCAGGGGAAATAAACTGCTCCCTAGTGTTTTATCTCAGGGGGGAAGGGGAAGGAAGTTACTCTTATTAACTTTTTTGTTGTTTGGACTTGAATATTTAAATTGGTGGTTGACAGGGATTTAATTTCTAAATCCCAAAATGAATTATTAAAGTAAAGTGGAATTTATGGTAGTTTACAATAGAGGGAAAATATTAAGGAAGAGGAAAAAAAGGGGAGAGGGAGAGAGAGCTCTGGCTTCCTCAGAGCCAGGTAGAAATTATAAGCCCCAGGCAGGGGAAAGGAGTCTCAAGATGATGGGTCTTTCTTGGAGGTTCACACCTCCAGAAAGGCAAGGAAACTAAGTCAGCCTTTCATTCACCATGGTTCTAGGGCCAACTGTCTTCACTCCAAGTCTGAGTGTCTGCCTTCCAGTCTTCCAGTATCTCCTCAAGTGCTTCTCTTCACTCCAACTCAGAGTGACTGAAGATCTATCTCCCAGTTCAACTCCAAGTGACTGAATATCTCTTTATTCATTCATCCAATGTGCCTCTGTTTCCTCTATTACAAGACCTTTTTCCTCTTGTCACCTCTCTTTCCTCCCACTCAATGCATGAAATGGGTGTTCACAGCTTTATGTGGTTAGTTCACACTTTATTTTGGCTAAAATGGGTAGATCTGCTTTAAATACTGTATTAACACTTTTGGGGATTAAAATCTAAAAATAGATGTGGGATTACAATTTTATCTTCATTATCAAGGAAGAGCTAAGTACCTTCATTGCTTTAATCTGGAGATAGTCAAATCCAATCTGCAAACTCTTCCAAACACGAAGTAAAAATTACAAGCATGGTGTGCTCTTTGACAGAAAAGTACCTTGCCTATTTCAAATAGCTCCAGTTTGGGAATGTTTTCTACCATTCATGGGTGCACTGACTCTTTCAATTATCTTGCCTGAGATTCAGGGGAGAAATTCATCTCCCTATAACCCTTTGCCATTTGGGCCTGCCTAGTCTCTAATAATCATCCAGTTTGGTATTCATCAAACCCATGTTCTCCCTTGCTATGGGAAATCCCAGAGCTCTGACAAAAGAAAGTCTGAACGATAGAGAAAGGAACTTTAAAGGGACTGGAGGTGAAATCTTTTAAACCTTTTCAGACTCCATTGTTTTATGAAAGTCTCTGTATTTTATTGTATTTTGCTGATAGTTTTGTTTATGATTTATTTTTGTTGCTCTAAGTTCATATATTAATCTGATCAATACTATTCTGTTACACTGAATCATTTTAATCTACTATATTTTCACTACTGTTATATTCTGTTACCTTTCCCCTATAACTATATGGAACAAAATATTTTAAAGCCCATAAACAACTTTTTCTTCTATTTTGAATTTGTTAAGTGTTACATAGATGATGGATGAACTCAACCTGGTTAACAACTTTTAGAGAATTTAATGAGCTAAATATCTCAAGTTGATTTTCAAGAAGTCTTTTGACATGATTTTTAGATTTTTTCCTTTCAACAACTCTGACTGATCATCTATCCTTCCTCTGAGTTATTTGTAACTAGAGGTAAAGAGTACATTTTAGTAGCTGAAGTGAGGCACTATTATAGTCCCCACCTTCTGCATTTGCAAAAATGTGAATGGATGGGACATAACAGTCTCATATCAAAGTAGCTGGGAAGTTGTTCCCAGGGCATGGTACCCTTGGATGACTCCCATGAGGGAGCATCTCTCATTTGTAACTCTTTAGCTTATACTACCCTTCCACCAGAATGATCTAGATTCTTGGTGATATTTTTAGACCCAACATCAACAGTATAGAGATTTGTTTTTTTCTAGACTCCTTGGCCACATTTTTATAATGATAGCAGTAATAGATTCATATATGTATGGATATATATATATATGTATATATATATATATATATATATATATATATGTCAGCCAAGGTTGAAAGATTTGCTACATCCATAAAAAATTGTGACAAATATACATCAATTCATAGGTTTTATAATGTCATACAGTAGATTCATGTAAAATATGATAGAAGGTTTGTTTGCTATTGTCATTGAATGGACTATTATAACCTTTGGAGATTTTGATACTTCATGATTGTGCATTACATGCTGTACTACTGTTCTTTACAAAAACTGTTAGTGGATCATGGCCAAGTTTGAAACGGAAATAGATCTCATTTTTGGGTGAGAAACCTTTGTATTCTACCTTTCCTTAGCTGACACAGTGTGTCAATGATTGTAATCTATATATTTTTTATTTATAAAAGTTTTCTATTATTGTTCTTGCTTGCATGTGCAATATACGATTTCATTTTTATTTTTTTTCCTTTTTGTATTTGAAGCACATGTCACCAGTATTGAGAAGATTTTCTTTAATTTTTTTGAATTTGTAGTAATATAAGTTAAAATATATATTTGTTATAATATTAATACATACCCAAAAGCTTTAGACTATGGAAACCTACCATTTATTGATAAATATTATGGAACTGTGATTAATGATTGTATCTGATTCCAGTATTGAGAAGATTTTTTTAAACTTTTTTGAATTTGTAATAATATAAGTTAAAACATATATGTGTTATAATATTAATACATAACCAAAAGCTTTAGACTATGGAAACCTACCGTTTATTGATGAATATTATGGAACTGTGATTAATGATTGTATCTGATTCCAGGAAAGGGGAAAAAAAGAACCATTACACAGGGCCAAGAAGCAGAAGATCAAGGAGACCAACCAATCCCAATGGGGTTGATGAAAATCTGCACAGTGCCAAGGAGCACAAGCTAAAAAAGGACTAAACCAATCCAGGTAGGATCGATGGACTACGCCAATACAAAAGGACTTATACCTAGTGTGAGACTTGAGGTTGCAGCTATAAAAATTAAATCTCTAATAAAAATATTATATTTTTAGAGATTTATTAATTATCATTAGAAATCAAGGAATAAAGAAGATACAAAATAAAGACCATGTGCCCAGGGCTGATCAGCCAGTTCAAACACCCATCTTACCACCACCAACCTCAGGACAGGAAGTATAGAGGCGGTACTCTCCATGTCCTCATCTAATATACCCTGTCTATAGGAAGTACATAATGACAGGAAGTCAATGGGCTCCCGGGAAATGTAGTTCTTTTTTAGGGTAACAGATTTTCAATTATACATTCCTCCCTGAGATCTGTGGAAGACTAGTCTCTCTAATGGATCTTGTAAACATAACCAACTTTAAAATTACAATAATTTGAGAATAAGAGGAAAAGAGAACAAAACCAATGATGGCTAGGCACATTGATAAAAAGCCAGTTAGGGGACAGTCCCCTTCAGCATAAGAGTATACATACAAAACAAATGCATTCAACCCCACACAGTTCAAAGTTCACTCTGGATCTTCTAGTGCAGCTTGTGGTCTATGGAGGCATCTTCATGGTGCCTTCTCCAAACAGTTGACTTTCTGGATTCAGAAAGGTAGCATGTTTCTTAACCTAAAATGACTCTCAAAAGAATTTAAGCATTGCATTTTAGAATAATAATTTATTCCCCCCTGAAGAAGTTGTTGATAATCTTTTTCATCCAGAACTTATCTTTTCTCTTTTATTTGGATTTTTTCTTGATGTTTTTTATTTCTCTTGCCAGTTGATTCATATACCTAGTAACTTAGCCATGCATCCCTAAGTGATCCCTGTGTTTTTTCAACATCCTCTTCAGGGGGGAATGTATTATTATCCTAGAATGCAAAGTTTAAATTCTTTTGAGAGTCATTTTAGGTTAAGAAACATGTTACCTCTCCAAATCCAGAAAGTCAACTGTTTGGAGAAAGCACCATGAAGATGCCTCCACAGACCACACACTGCCCCAGAAGATTCAGAGTGAACTCTGGGGATGTGGTGATCTGAATTGTGTGGGGCTGAAGGCTTTTGTCTGGTATATATACTCATATGCTGAAGGGGACTGCCCCCTAACTGTCCTTTTGTCAACGCACCTAGCAATCATGAGTTTGTTCTTTTCCCTTTTATCCCAATTTACTGTAATTTAAAAGCTGATTATGTTAAATGATCAAATTGGGGAGACTAGCCCTCCAAATTTATCATCAGGGGAGAATGTGTAATTGAAATTCTGTTACCCTAAAAAGAGCTATGTTTTCTAGGAGCCTACTGACTTCCTGTCATTATATACCACCTATAGACCGGGGATATTAAGCAGTGATATGGAAGGTTCCCAACCTCTTTGGCTTAATGACAGTAAGCTTCGTGATGGTAAGGTGGGTGGTCTGAATTGGTTAATTAGCCATGGGCACATGGATTTTATTTTGTATCCCTTTTATGCCTTTATTTCTAATGATCATTAATAAATATCTTAAAATATAACATTTTATTATTTGATACTTAATTTTAATTTTTACATAAAAGATACATGAGTATATAAAAAGATATAACATGCATATCTGTATATCACACATATTATTTATAACATGTATATATGCGTATATATATATATATATATATATATATACATATATATATATATATATATATATATATATATATACATATATATATATATATATATATATATATATATGATTAGTTGTTCATTCATCTCAGGCAGGACCCATTTGGAATTCTCTTGGCAAATATACTGAAGTGATTTGCCTTTTCCTTTTTCATCTCATTTTACAAATATTTACTGAGGTAAACAAAGTGAACTGACTTACCCAAGGTCACACAGCTAGTAAATATCTAAGGTTAGATTTGAACTCAGATCTTTCTGACTCTAGTCCTAATACTCTACCACACCACTTAACTACCCTACAAAATGACATGGAATGTGTAATATATAATGCATGCAAACACACACATAATTCAACACACACACAAATATATGTACATACACACATATATATATACATACATATGTATATAAATACATATGTATATACACACACAAACACACATACATAAACATATGTGATAGATAGGAAACTTTCACTTAGAAAACTACCTCTTCCAATGCCAACTAACACTTGCTCTGCAATTTAGAGAATCTTTAAGTGTAGCCTGGGTCAATGACAATTTAATTAATTTTGCTATAATCATATAGCCATCTGAAAATATTCATGAGAAAACTCTCCATTTATCATGCCACATTACATCTATTTATATTTTTAAATTCAAATTTATTCATTTATATGTTTGTTATATTAAAATTCCCAGGTAACTCCCTGTCTTCTTCCCCTTCCCCCATCAAAGGAGGAATCATTTGACAAAGAGATATATGTAAATATAGAATCTGTCCTACTTTTATCAGTTCTTTCTTTGGAAGAAAATACATACTAATTATTCCTTTTTTAGATAGGTTGTACATATATTATCATATAATGCATATATCCATGTTTGTTATGTTGTGAAACAAGCCACATATTACCTAACATAGAGAAAAATTCATGGAGGAAATAAAGTGAAGAATATATTTTTCAATCTGCATTCAGATTTCATCTGTTCCTTCTATTGTGATAGATATCTTTTTCATCATGAGGCACTTAGAGTTGTCCTGGATCTTTGCTATGTTGATAGTAATTAAGTCATTTACAGCTTATTATCATATATAATTGTTACATGTACAATGTTTTGGTTCTGCTCACTTCACTTTGCACTGAAGCAGTGCAGCCGCTCCATGATCTTCTTGAATGGGTTTTGTGATAGAGACATGAAGAAAGAGAGGTTTTGCAGGACTTGTGGACTAAGATGCAAGAGCCTGGGTTCCAACGGAGTGTCCCTGGTTGGTGGCAGTTTGAGCTGGGGGGGGGGGGGGGGGCGGGGAAGGGTTGCCTTTTGGACTTTGTCTCTGACTGGGAGAAACACTCTCTCCTTGGAGGTTTGAAGCTGGCCAAAAGACTTGGAGGCTGATTTGATTTTTTTTGTTTTCTCTGACTGAGCAGTTGAAGTTGACACTGAGAAGAGAAACTTGGCTTTTGGGACTTGGTCTTTGTTTCTCTGGCTCTGAGCAGTGGAAGCTGATCAAAGGAGAAGCTTTTGAGTTGGTGGTCTATAAGAGAGTTGAGCTGGCTAGGAGAAAACTTAGAGACTTTGAACTTTGTTTTTTTTTTCTGGGTTTAAGCTGAGAGACTTGACTGATTTGTGAAGAAGAAAGAAGATTTTGAACTGCTATTGTCCTCCATCTCCCTGACTGTCTAAGAGTCACACTTGTGACTCCCCAAACCCTCAATTTTACCTCATTTAGATTAGGAATTTCCTCATCCCTCTTACCTCAGTTTCCCATCCTGTTATCCCAATAAACCCTCTGTCTGAGAAAGCAACTGGAGTATCTTTATAGTTCACTCAGGAGGGAGGTAAAAGCAAAGACTTCAAGAAGATTTGGGGGGCAAGGGAGGCAAAAGGGAGAGGTTGTTTAAGGGAGGGAGTGAGGGAGGAAGGGGGTTAGGAAATAGATTGATCCATCAGCAATCAGTAGGGATCAATAGGCAAACCCCAGAGTAAACCCCAGAGCATTCCTTTATAAGTAGTCCCCTGTATACCAGCATCCCTGTGTGGTGGCATCCCCCAGCATATCTCTGTTATATCTCCATTACCAATAAGCAGCCTGAGGTCCCAATAGGCAGCCCCCTCTAGACACAGCTAGAGAACAACAGTCATTGTAAGAGGAAACAGGTTCCCCTCAGTTTACCTTCTCCATTTCAATCAGTAGTAGTTTTCAATCAGTTTACATCTTTTATTACAGTTTGAGCACAAGAAAGGGAAGCCAGGAATTGGGGAAATATGGGTAGAAAGGTTAAAGATTAAGGGAGGAAGGACATAGGAATAGGAAATAGACAGGAGACACAGGAGTCTTCAGCGTCACGTTCAGTCTGTCAGCTCCTCCACAGATGGTGAAAGAGAACAAGTCAGTCAGTTGAACTAATTTTTATTGAAGCTACAAGGAATGGGAGTTGCAGGATGTCTATCAAACAGGTGACATGACAGAAATATTAACATAATATTGGCAATCAATTACAAGATAAAGAAATGGATACCAATACAATGGTATAGCCAGTGCCCAGAAAAGAATCTCATTTGAAAGTCCTTCTTCCTCCAGAACACTGGCACCATCTCATTCAGAAGTTGAGAGTATGTCTTTGACATTACAAAGAAGCTATTGAAATTGTTTGCCAGCCTTCCAGACTGCAGATAATGGTAGATGTTTGAGTTCCACAGAATTTGAGCCCCATCCAATTTCAGGATTCAGAAATCAATCATGTGAAATATTAGAAATATATCCATAAGTCTGGCCCATGAACACTTTGCTCACAAGAGTCAACTTTTGAATACATCTTTAATATCTTCATGATTCCCTTTAACTGAAACCCTACATGCATCACTTCATATAAGTCTAAGTTTTTTGTGTTCTTATTTCTCATTTCTTATAGTATAATAGTATTTCATTACAACGATATAGCAAAACTTCTTCAGTCATTCCTCAGTTGATGGATATCCCTTTAGCTACCAGTTCTTTGATAGCACCAAAAAAGCTGCTATTAATATTTTTAATAGATCTGTTCTTTTCTTCTCTCTTTAATCTCTTTTGGATACAGATCTAGTAGTGCATTATTGGGTTAAAGGATATGCTTAATCTTCTTCCATAAGAGATGTTAAATGAAACCATAATAAAGGCTTCAACTATACATATATGAATTATATATCATTTTAAATGAAATTTTCTCATAAAGCTTCAAAAATCTCATTAAAATGAAGATATTCTCAAAATATAATCAACTAAATGCTTTTCTATATTTAAGAAAAATGAAGTTTTATCTCTTGGGAAAGATGTTAGGTGAAAAAATCTCTGAAGCAGAATTGAAGTAAAAAGGCAAAGAATTCTTAAAAATGTAATTGAAGTATTTTGTTTTTACATTACAAATATTTACAGCTTATAACTACTCTGTGAGTATTGTTACAATGGAAATTTAGAGGAAAGGGAAAGGTTGTAGGAAGGGAGAACACACAATTAAATAAGTAATTATTAAGGAGGGAATGATGGAGAAGGAAAGGGGATAATGGACCAGATTACTATTAGGCCCAGATACTTAACCCACTATAGTTATTTTCTAAGCTTAACCTTGTCTAAATTAAACTAAAGTTAAGCAAGGATAAGTCCAAACAGGGAGCCCAGATTTTCACAAAGAGTCTTTGGTGGGTCAGGCAGTAGAAGTCCAGTTGTAGAGTCCTTAGAAACTCCAGAGAAGGGAGAAATTCTTTTCCAAAATCACTCTGTCTACCAGAAGGAATGGGGAACTTCTTCTCAACCTTGTCTTGATGTTATTCTAAGCCAGGCAGCTTGAAATATGCGTTTGTCCCAGGAGAGTCCCAGAGTCACACCTTCAGTCTTGACCTCCAGCTTCAGACTCCCAGTTGAAAAACTGTTCTTTCAACAGCTTAGAATTCTGACACAGCCAGCTCTCATACAGAATCCAGGCTTGTTAATCATTCCTTGCTATCCTCTTTACATCTTCCCTTTCTATATAGTATCTTATAATGAAGATAAAACAATAGAGTATCCTGATCTGAAATCACATGCAATTTTTCATACCTGTAGCACCCCTATTCTCTCTCCATTCTGTTTAACTAGAGGGAAATGTCTTCCCTCTCCTAAATCCCTACAATATTGAAATAAAAGAAAAACAAATCTCTACTAATAAATATCCATAGTCCACCAAAACAAATTCTCTGAATGTATGCAGGCACACAATAAAATATAAATGTACTACATATGTATGTATTCATATAATATATGTGTGTATATATAAGTATATAATACATATATGTATTTGAATCATACAAACACACACATGGACACACACACGCATGCACATACACACCCTAAATCTCTCACCTCTCTGTCATGGGTAGTATTTTTCTCTCATTTCTCCCCTGAAATTCTGACAAGTCATTGTACTAGCTATAGTCCTTAGGTCTTTTGAAGTTGTTTATATAATGTTACTAACTGATGTTGTGAAGATTAAATTTAACTCTTCCCTGATTGTGAAGATTAAATTGTAACCCCTGCCTATTTTTAGATCTAATCACCAAAAGTATAAACATCCCAAAAAATCATTAAATGGGAGGTCTGTGACCTACATGTGCAATAGTGGGTGATGAATCAAAATTGACTGACTGCCTCCTGGGCAATCATAAGCAAGACTTTAGACTATGATTTGTCCATGTAAAAAGTGGAGAAAGACACAGGAAGTGATGCAAAAGAATGTGTCTTTAAAAGACTTACAACTTCCTGAAGGCAGTTCCACTGGCAGTTCTTCATTCTTTGGAGTGGATGCTGGTGGAGAATTTGCTAACTAGACCCAAGACCCTGTTCCTGATGAGACTGTTCTAAAATTTCTTCCTTTGGACTGACATGTGGTAAGTGAAAAGCTAATTATTACCTGCTAGATTTTCTGGAAAAAAAAAAACTAGCCTCAGGAGAGACTTACCTCTTGAGAGAGACTTCTCCAGGTCCTTGGCTTTGCTGAGGCCTAAGGACTAATTTTCCCTGCCCATTTTGAGCCAGGGGCTGGGAGTAAAATACTTATTGCTTAAACTAGATATCTTACTTTAACCTCTCTCTGATTTTCTTACTTCACTCTTTCTATAGTTTGTAAATAAATTGTAAATAATCTCTTTGGAATTAATATAAATTCCTGGTGACTCTAATTTTAAATATATCCAGTTCGGCCTTTTACAACATAACCCTATTTTCCCCTTACAATGTATAAATTATTCTCTTGGTTCTCATTACATTTTTTATTATTTATAAAAGTCTTCCAAATTGTTCCATTTTAGCATCTTGATTTTATAGTATATACTGTTCTCCTGACTCTGTTTAATATAAGGAAGTACTCATTAAATATATATTTTTTGCTTAGGTTGTGGACCTAATCTATTTACTGATCAGTCCTTAATTCTTAACCAGTCCTGTTTTTCAATGGCTTTTCATCTTTCATTATTTTTTATGGCACAGTGCTCCAAGTCACATTCAAGCCACAACTTATTCTACCATTTTTCAGTTGTTTGTCATTTCCTTAGTTTCTAGAGTTTTCTTTTACTGTCATTGTAGGAATTTTTGTTTGTCTATTTGTTTTGTTTTCTTTTGTTTTTCTGTCAAAAAAAGAACTGGTTTGAAGTTTATATATATACACACACAACACACAAACACATATGTGCATATGATATTTTCCCCTTTCATTGTAGAACTCTTTTGTGTGGGGGCCTAGCAGTGGTATGGCTAAACCAGAGGGTATATGTTGTTTATACCTTTTGTGTGTAATTCCAAATTACTTTAAATAATGGCTGTATCCATTCACACTTCAACTAACCAGGTGTCAGTTTTCTTGATTTCTCACAATCCCTTCACCATTTATCATTTTATTTTTTTCTCGTTTTTTCATTTTTATGGATGAGAAGTGAAATCTCTACATTGTTTTAATTTACATATCCCTAATTAGTAGTGATTTGGAAAAAAAAAACATTTGTATATGACTATAGATTATTTGACTTTATTCCCTTGAGAATTTCTTCATATTCTTAAAATATTTGTGAGTTGGTATATGACTCTTTCTTATAAATTCGAATGATTTCCTTATTATTTTGAAAAGAAGACTTTGGAGAAATTGGCAGCAAAGATTTTCCCCAGTTAATTTAATCTTATATTTATTAGATTTGTTGTGCAAAAAAAATTTTAAACCCTATTTAATCAAATCATCTGCTTTTAAAAAATCTTTTCGATGTATAGTTTAGTCTATGGATCTGATAAGTATTTTCTCCCCTTCTTACTAATTGGCTTATGATGTTACCATTTATATCTAGGTGATGTTTCTATTTGTAACTTATCTTTGTTTAATGTATAAAGTATGTTTTTCTAAATCTGTTTTCTTCCATATTATTATCCAGTTTTCCCAATAATTTTGTTTAAAAGTGTCTTTGTCCCAGTCTTTATATGATTATATAATAGAGTCTTTATATAATAAGAGACTTTATCCCAGTTGCCGTCAAGGAACTCCCTATGAACAAATCACCATAGGCAAATGAATTCACAAGTGAATTCTATCAAAAATTTAAAGGTCAAGTAATCCCAGTACTCTATAAACTATTTAACAACTTTGCAAAGAAGGTATCTTACCAAATTCTTTTCATGATATAAATATGGTATTGATTCTGTTACAAGGGAATCACTTTAAAAGACTGATATATATTAATTTAAGGTCGCCAAGGAATTCAGCTATGTAATTCCTAAATGAAAACTTAAGTCAGCCGTCAATCTTTTATGGAGTTTAATTACAATAGGAGGAAGTAATTAGAGATAGAGAGAGAGAAATGGGAGAGAAGGAAATAGGGCTTAAATACCCCTTCTGTTTAAGCTGGGCCAAAAGGCCCAAGCCCTTAGATAGCTGGGGCAAAGAAAAGAGATCAGTACCTATTACTCACGTGACCAAAATGGAGAAACAGTCTCAGAGGCCCCCACCTTCAGCTTCCTTCAGAGCAAGCTTCTCAGAGCCCACACGAACCACACCGACCAACTACTCCAACCCCCTCCTGGAGTCTTCAGACCCCCTATCTTTAAGGAAACCATCCAAGTTCCTCCCCTCAGTTCTCCCATCTACCAATCACTGTTCATCAATTTCCCTGTGCCAATGGAGGCTCTAGCTTAACCCAGGACCGCCCAGAGGTTTCTGGCTTTTGCACATGTCTGTTGAAGGTCATATTTTCAAATGATTAAATCTTTGCTCCTTTGCTACAGCCCTTTCTAAATCCTGTTAACCTGAGTAGGGTAGAGATTGGAATAATTAAATTTTGATCTAGGCTGCAGCCCTTACTCAATCCTGTTAGGACTGAATAGGGTGGAGATTTATTCCAAGTATCTCCATTGTATCAATTCTAAAATCAATCATGACTCAAAGAAATTCCTGTTCTATGCTTAAGCATAGGTCAAAGTCCTTTCCATTGTTCAGCAAAGGGTTTCTGTCCTAAAGTAATCTTAAGAAGGGAAGAGAAGGAACCTCCCATGCCAATGGGGTTCCCATTCCAATAGACTATCAGTAAGAAATTTTCCAAGTATTGGTGAAATTTCCAACATTTTTAAGTCTAAGGAATTTTGAGGTTTACAATTCCCAAGCCAAGAAGACCAAAAACAGTAAAAGAAAACTATAGACTAATATCCTTAATGAAAATAGATGCAAAAATATTAAAGTACTAGCTAAAAGGCTACAGCAATTTATCACAACAGTTATTCATTATGACCAGGTGGGATTTATACCAGGAATGCAAGGATGGTTTAATATTAGGAAAACCATCAGCATAATTGATCATGAAACTAATAAAAATCACATGATTATCTCAATAGATGCAGAAAAAGTCTTTGACAAAATACATAACCTATTCCTGTTGAAAACACTAGAAAGTATCGGAATAAAAGGGCCTTTCCTCAAAATAATAAACAGTATTTATTTAAAACCATCAGCAAGCATCATCTGCAAAAGGGATAATTTAAATGCCTTCCCAATAAGATCAGGAGTGAAGCAAGGATGACCATTATCTCCCCTATTATTTAATATTATATTAGAAATACTAGCAGTAGCAATGAGAAGAAAAAGAAATTGAAGAGATCAAAGTAGGCAATGAAAAAACTAAACTATCACTCTTTGTAGATGACTTGATGATATACCTACAGAATCCAAAATAATCAATTTAAAGAGCTAATAGAAATAATCAATAACGTCAGCAAATTTGCAGGGTACAAAATAACCCCTCCCATAAATTATGAGCATTGTAATATGTTACCAGCAAAACCCATCATCAAGAGTTAGAAAGAGAAACTCTATTTAAAATCACTCTACACAATATAAAATACCTGGGAATCTACTTGCCAAGACAAACTCAGGAATTATATGAACATAACTACAAAATACTCTTCACAGAAATAAAACTAGATCTAAATAATTGGGAAAACATTAATTGCTCATGGGTTAAGATGAGCTAATATAATAAAAATGGCAGTCATACCGAAATTAATTGATTCAGTGACAAAGCTACCAAATTGCCAAGAAACTTTTTCATAGAATTAGAAAAACATTATAACAAAGTTCATTAGGAAGAAAACAAGATAAAAATTATCAAGGGAACTAAGGAAAAAATAAATGTGAAGGATAGGAGCCTGGCAGTACCAGATTTTAAACTACTATAAAACAGAGGTCATCAAAAAGTTATGGTATTGGCTAAGAGTCAGAGGGTGGATCAATGAAATTGACTTGGGATAAACGACCCCATCAAGATAGTGTGCAACAAATGCAAAGATCCTAGCTTTGGGGACAAGAACCCACTATTTAACAAACAGTGCTAGGAAAATTAGAAAACAGTATGAGAGAAATTAGGTTTAGATCAACATTTACAACCTATACTGAGATTCATTCTGAATGAATAAATGACTCAAAGATAAAGAAGGAAATCATAAGCAAATTAGGTGAACATAGAATAGTATACCTGTCAGATTTGTGGGAAAGGAAAGAATTTAAGACTGAACAAGAGATAGAGAATATTTCAAAATGTAAATTTTGATTACATTAAATTAAAAAGGTTTTGTACAAACAAAACCAATGAAACCACAATTAGAAGGGAAGCAACAAATTGGGGAAAAAATCTTTATAACAAAAACTTCTGACAAAGGTCTAATTTCTCAAGTTTATAAGGAGCTAAATCAATTGTAGAAAAAATTAAGCCATTCCCCAATTGCAAAATGGTCAAAGGACATGAATAGGCTCAGATAAAGAAATCAAAACTATCAATAATCACATGAAAAAGTGTTCTAAATCTCTTATAATTAGAGAAATGCAAATCAAAACAACTCTGAGGTACCACCTCATACCTTGCAGATTGGGCAATATGAAAGTAAAGGAAAATAATAAATGTTGGAGGGGTTGTGGCAAAATCAGTACACTAATATATTACTGGTGGAGTTGTGAATTAACACAGCCATTCTGGAAAGCAATTTGGAATTATGCAGAAAGGACTTTAAAAGAATGCATACCCTTTGATCCAACAATACCACTACTGGACTTTTACCCCAAAGGAAATAAGGAAATAATAAAGAAAAATACTTGTACACAAATATTCATAATTGTACTCTTTGTTTTGGCAAAACATTGGAAAATGAAGCGTTGTTCCTCAAGTGAGGAACGTCTGAAGAAATTGTGGTTTATGATGGTAGTGTAATAGTATTGTGGTATAAGGATTGATGATCTGGAGAATTTCTATATGAACTAGATGAATCTCAATGAACTGATGCAAAGTGAAATGAACAGAACCAGGAGAACATTGTACACAGAAAGTAAAACATTGTGGAACAATCCAATGTAAGACTTTGTTACTACTAGCAATGCAACAAGCCAGGACATTCCTGAAGGACCTATGGGAACGAAAGCTAACCACATTGAGAGAAAGAACTTTGGGAGTAGAAATGCAAAAGAAAAATACATGACATCACATCACATGTATATATATATATATGTGTATGTGATTTGGCGTTTAGGCTTTAAAAAAATCTATAGCAAAAATGAATAATATGGAAATAGGTATCAAGGGATAACATTTGTACAACCCAGGGGAATTGCTTTTTGGCTCTGGGAGGGAGAGGGAAAAGGAGAGGGAAAGAAAATGAATCATGTAAATATGAAAAAATATTTTTAAATAAAAAAAATTTTAAAAGATATCTCACACCTATCAGATTGGCTAAAATGATGAAATGGGGAAATGACAAAGGTTGGAGGGGGTGTGGAAAAATGAGGACACTAAAACAGTGTTGATAGAAATGTGAAAAAAGGTTAATTGATACAATCTTTTGGAGGCTAATTTGGAATTATGCACAGAGAGCTATAAAATTGTGTATACCTTAAGACCCTGGAGTTCCATTGATGGCTATGTTTCCCAAGGAGATCAAGGAAAAAGAAAAAGAACCTGTGTGATCCAAAATATTTATAGCAGCTCTCTTTGTGTTGGCAAAGAACTGGAAATTGAGGGGATACCCATTAACTGGGGAATCTCTGAATATCCTATTGTATATATTTGTGATGGAATATTACTGCACCATAATAAATGATGAGCAGGATAATTTTTTTAATTTGAAAAGAGCTATATTAAATAATGAATTTTGAAACGAGTAGAACCAAGAGAACATGTACAGCTTCAGAATTAGTATTTGAATAATAACTTGTAAACATCCACCTCCAGAGGAAGAACTGATAAAAAGAAACATGCAAGACATTGTTTACATATACATCTTTTTAAACTCTTACCTTCTATCTTAGAATTGATACCCAGCCTCAATTCTAAGGCAGAAGAGTAACAAGAGCTAGGCAGTTGGGATTATATGACCTGCCCCCAGTCAGAAAGCTGGGAAATATTTGATGCCAAATTTTAACCCAGGACCTCCTATCTCCATACCTAACTCTCTATAGCCATCTACATACCTCTATACGTATCTTTTTTTGTCAAGTGTTGCCTTCTAAGGAGTGGGGAGGGGAAGTAGGGACTGAGACACCTCTATTTAGAAAAACAATAATGGGAAAGTAATACATAATATTTTTTGTAGTGCTATTTGAAATCTGGCACAAGTAGGCCACTTTCTTTTCATTATTTCCCTTAAATTCTTGAACATTTTCTTCTTCCATAAAAATTTCATTACTATTTTTTTTTAGTTCTAAAAGTAATCTTTTGTTGGGTTTATTAGTAAGACATTGAATAAGTAAATTAATTTTGGTAGTATTTCCATTTTTATTTTATTGGCTTATCCTATCCAGAGTCAATATTTCTCTAATTATTTGTTTTTATTTATGATTTTTACTTGTATCTCTATTGTTCTTTTGAATGGCTTTGAAGGAGTATTCTCAGGAATTTAACACATTCTGTAGCAGTTTAAAATGAAATTATTTTCTTTCTCTTTCTTCTGTGCTTTAATTATTTTGTATTTCAATGCTGACGATTTAAAAGTTTTTATTTTGTATCCTGCAATGCTAAATTGTATAGCCAATGATAGCCTATAGTGCTCCCCAAAGAAAATATTGTCTTTCATAGATTTATAATGATGATGATTAGAACATAATTAAAACATTTCTGATTAGTAAATAGCCATTGAGGTGGGTTTAGAGACTTCAACTCCCCTGTCATTATCTCATTACAGGAAGAGGGATGTCTCAAGGATGCCAAAAGGCCCTTTTCTTCCCCACCACCTGGTTGGATCACTGTAGTTCAAAAATGGCACCTAGAGCTTCCTGATTTCATTGCAATTCTCTCAAGTAAGTCAAGTGGCTGTTCTGCCCTGCCTTAAATCCCATTTCAATGTCTAAACAAAGATGGACCCACCCAGTTTCATAGCTTGTGAGTGTGAAGAAACTTTCAGGCTTAAAATCAAACTGTTCCAGGAAGGCTCAAAAGAAAATTGTTTCACAAAATATATCATAATTCACCATTGGGGCAGCTGGGTAGCTCGGTGGATTGAGAGCCAGGCCTAGAGATGGGAAGTCCTAGGTTCAAATCTGGTCTCAGACATTTCCCAACTGTGTGACCCTGGGCAAGTCACTTGACTTGCCCCCCACTGCCTAGCCCTTACCACTCTTCTGCCTTGGAACACAGTATTGACTCCAAGATGGAAGGTAAGGATTTAAAAAAATTAAAAAATAAAATAATTCACCATTAATTTTCCACATGTT